>NC_088338.1:8493000-8822500 GCF_036884655.1 Musa acuminata AAA Group | reverse complement strand
GGAGGAACCTTTCGTCTGTTTTGCTGCCTTTATTTAGTGAAGGCTAGTGGTTTATTTAGTTGGACGTGTCTTGATGTCCGATCTCCATCGAGTTGGGAAAGTAGAATGAATCCAGTGAAACTGAGCCAAGTGAGGAGAAGTCACATCTTAAGCAGGTAAGTGAAGATACATGGAACTCGAGAAGGTCTTTCCAAGTTTAAGAACAGAGAGAGAACCGAAAACAACAAAGCAACCGCTCTTCGTTCATCCCAGCAATATATCTGTCGGCAGGAGAGGCAAATCATGCGCAGCCATGAGGCTTTTACTCAACCATCTGCATCAGAAAAGGCAACGATGTGAAAGATGAGAAGAAGGTGTATGAAGATGAGAAAAGAAGCAGCAGTGTGGAACAGGCAGCGAGGGTGGCACCACTGTAACACGGCGGCGCAGTCACAGGCATGTCGTGATTCGCCACAGGAATGGTGATGGAGAGCCGCGTCTTCAGGTCTGGCGCTTGCTTCGACTGATCCACCGCCATGCCCAACCAAGAATCCACCACCCTCGATGGTTTCTCATCAAGAAAGCAGTGGAATGGCCTCAGGTTCTGTGCTGGCTCCTCCCTCTCGGCCTCACCTTTTCTCTGTGTCTTGAAATCAGCACCAAGCACGAAGTAGTGCTTCTCTTCCTCCTGAACCACCCACAAACAAACTCCGATGTGAGAACGACTGCTTTGCATATGGACATGCCTCTGTTTTGTCTGCTCAGGGAGAGCTCACCTCCACTGGGCCAAGCCTGAACGGCATCTCCCTGCCACCCATGCAGGCTTCTGAGAAGAAAGGGTGTTCGTTCACATCCTGCCTGAATCCAAGGATGCTCCTGCTCTTTAAACATTTCGATAAGCTTCACAGCCCAACACCAGAAAGACTGAAAAGGAAATGGTAGCCTGCAACGCATACCTGTAACCGGAAGAGTCATCCTGTCGTGAGTGCGCCATCATGGGAGGAGGCCTCGAAGAGGAGGAGGAAGAGGAGGAGGAGGAGGAGGAGGAGGAGGAGCAGGGGAACAGGAAGTGGTGGGTGTGATGAGGTGTGGAGAGTGAGAGAGGAGGAGGAGGAGGAGGAGGAGGAGGAGCAGTGGGAGGAGGGAAGTGGGAGGAGATTGGGGTGGTGGCCAAAGACAATTCCACAGGCTTTCTTGAACGGCTCTTCCCCCTGTGCATGTGCCTCTCGCAGTACTTGGAGTCAGGGAAGGCCTCCTTGGAGCACCGCCACTTCTTCCCATCTGTTCTTCTGCACCTCCCTGGCTCCGGATCCACTGCCTTCCTACCGTCACCCACCTGATAAGCTTCCCATCCAACTGAGTGCAGTAGACCAGCTTCGTCTCAGGAAACAAAAGCATCCAAATGGCAGAGAGCGAAGGAGAGCAAACACTCACCCGTGGGGCGATGAGGAAGGAACGGAAGAGTTTGAGGCTCCACGAAGAGGCTCCTCCTGATGCAGAGGATGAGATCGGGAGGCACGGGGATGCCTGAAACCATGTACTTGAAGATGAGGGCTTGGAGCTCCAACTCTTGCCACTGGGATGCAGTGAAGGGATACCTGCTGCCCCCGCCCACCACCATCATCATCATCCTCCTCCTCCTCCTCCTCACTCGAACCAAAACCGCAGCACCAACGAAGAGAAGCGGGGGAATGAAGAAAGAAAAGAAAGCTGGCACTGGCAAGCATCAAAGAAAGAGAGGAGGAGGAGAGAGGCAGCGGCATCAACTTGTAACATCCTGCAATAAAATAATAATAAGCAACTTTTGTCTGGTTATGTGACAACAGTAAAGAAAGGGGGTGGTTTTGTTTGCATAGGAAGCGTCATTCAGTCAAGGGAGAGGGAAGAGAAGGTGGGGGAAGGGGGAAGGGAGGGGAGAGGAATCGCAAGACACTGTTGGGGACGCACCACTGCACTGTGGTCAGAATATGGCTTTAGCTGCGTTTCGATTGCAAAGCAGTGTGTTTAAAATGAATGGTGTCAGGAGGGGGTGCAGCCGCTGACACTGCCACCTGATGACAGTGCGCAGTTCTTATTGCGACTGACATCAGATGGAGAAGCAAGGGCAGGGTCAGGGATGCAGCGCTCTCCTCGCCCATCTCTGAACCCAGCTGCTGTTCCTCTGCTGCCTTTTGTTGCTGCTGCTGCTCTCTGACTCCCCTGCCACCTTTGCAGAAACCCACAAGCAAAAGGAGAGCGGGGGGCGGGCTGCGACGAGCCTCAGAAGACAGAGGGAGAGGTGATATTATAATTGGACGGCATGTGGGTGTCTGCAATCTGCCCGAGCGACCGAGGAAAGAAGGGTTGGAGTACAGTGTACTCCCACTTATGCTTCTCACTTGTGCACTGCTTTTTTTGAATTTCCAACTCTCAGACAAAAGTTACTGCTACTACTTGTTCACCTGATGCCTTTTTTCTCCTTTCTCCATTTCATTTCCTGTGCTGCTTTCGTCTGGGTGGGTGCCTCCTCCTCTTCTTCTTCTTCTTCTTCTTCTGAGGGAGGTGAGGTGTTCCTTGGTGATGCAGTAGTTCTCCATGGTACCCTGCTAAATGCTTCCTTCGGGTGCATCAATTCACACAAATGTGATGAGGCAGAGGAATCCAAGAGGGTTTTCCATTTTCATTCGGTTCTTCTGCATCAGAGAGAGGCACTGCATCTTTTGATCAATCAGATGGCTTCCGAAGTTGAATTCTAGGCCTGTGAAAAGGTCTGCAAGTGAATCACTGTTTCCAATCAGATAAGATTATGAACAATAGTAGAACTGGAAGCACAAAGCTGAAATTACAGTTGATAATTAGATCACGTCACAAAAGTTGATGCAGATAAGGCACTATTACCTCCGAATCAATGCACAGGTGGAATGCAAAATTAGAAATAGCAGCTGCATCCATTTCTGCAGTTAGAAGCTCTGATATTACTGATGAGATGGAAACAAGACACAAACAAGTTAGCAAACGGGGCAAACACAACTATATTTGTCGGATCTGACACACATGTTGATAACCATGGGGGAAAAACAAGTCTGCCCATTCAATCTCCTCTTCCATTGGTTTTGACCACATAGAACAACTCCAGTCTATATGGTGCATTCAAAGAATTTTAACATAGAAACTAAGAAGTCAGTTTGAACTGTCAGAATTTAGTAGCATGAAAAAGCAACTAGCCAAATTAAGCATCATACAAGTCTTAAGAGAACATCATATATGAGATGAACGGTATATGAAATAATGTTTGTGACAAACTTGAGATGAACAGTATCCTATAACATGGTGGTCGTATGGTTACATCATACGGTAAAAAAAAAATGTTATCACCTGGCAGAAATGCCTCTCATCCGGTTGAAACAGGAAACTAAAAAAGTTCAACAGTGTAGTTATCAATTACAAAATTTAGCAGATAATTTATGTACAGCATCACTGAGATCACCTATCTTTTGAGTTGGAAACCTTCACGAACTGCTGGCCCCATAAGTTAAGGACTATTCTGATCAGTAATCATGTATGATGTTCCTTCCAAACAGCAGGTTAGCGAACAAACAGTCAGAAGCATTAACCAGCCGTAAAAGTGAACATAAAAGAATCCTGCATCGTCTGATTCTAGGCTCGGATAATCTTGTGTTTCCAATCTTCTAGCCATTCTACATCCTGTGACAAAAATAAAAAAAAATATGAGAGCAAGCATGAGTCAGATATCTCTGCAACTGTCTGCTGATTTTTCCAGATCCCCTTTCATTTCATCTATCAAAGATTAGTTATAGGTTTACCATATCTGTCCAATTGGTTACCCAAAAATGAGATCCAAAGAGTTCGTGTTCCTCAAGATTCATATATTCTAATGGAAGACCGAACATCTTGACAACACAAAGGACACTTTGGTGAGGAGTCATGCACCACAGATGTTGCACAGTGTGGACAACAAACAAGATGCCCACAAGGAACAAATGCAGTTCTTCTTCGTCTTGATAAGCAGATGACACAAAGTTCCCCATCCGGTACATCCTCCTGTTCCATGCTGCTCCTGGACAAAGCCTCATTATTTAAGTCCTCATTCTGTCTTCTTCTCCTCAGTCTCCACTCTTTCCATTTCCACCAGTTCCTGCATTATTATCAATAAATTGCTGACCTTATTATATGATTTAACTCATTATTATACATGATGGAACATAATATGAACATGATATCACCAAATACCAGGGGACATGCCACCCCCAAAAAGTTTCTAAATACATAAGCTACGCAAACACACTAATGCCGTCCACCTCTGCACTCACAGATCCGAGTCATATAACTAGAAAATAGATATTTCAGTGATAGAACTGTCTCATGTGATTACAAAAAGCAATACTTCATATTCTAGGTTAGAGAGCTGAATAATGGAAATTCTTGAGGACCAGTGTCATGGTTAGTACGACATAGAAGAACAAAGACACCTGCAGTCTTTTGTTGTCCTTGTAAAATAATATCTTCCAGGTGCCTACAGCGTACCACTTTTAACTCCACAAACGCATGCAAAGCATTAACAGGAATATATGAGCATTGTATGTGAGTGCAGTTACACTTTAAGCACACGTTCTAATAAGGCTATAGGTGGAGGTATATGCAACAGGAAACCAAGCCAGTCTGGTGCTGCCGAACCGCATGAATAATACACTAAAAGTACATTTGCAAAACATGTTATGAATATAGCATATCACTTGCACATCTAATGGAGCTTGAATCACTATACCTCATGTTCCTTGACATATATTATACTGATATTGACAATGACAACATACAAAAGAGTTTGCAGATCAAGACAAATAGGAGTGAGATAACTAGGAAGAAGTTACAAGTCAGCCAAAAATTCCACTATCAAATCAAGGTTTTGGTTACTATATATAGAGGCCTTATACACAAAGTAACATAATAAGACTGTTGATGAGTAAAATGAAGAAGGCAATTCAAATAGAATCTTCAACCTAAGGTCTATATGTATGCTGCTACTTAATCATCCACTAAAGTAGAAATAGTAAACATTTAACAAGAGAAGAAATAGCAGCAACTAATCCATGTGATGATTTTAATGACAGTTTGATCTTTAACAGTGAACTCAGAAAAGAGAAATACAAGGATTTAAATACAGATCCAATACCAATTTTGAAAACCCATTGGATAAGTGTCGTTCCTGTATACTGGATGATATACCAAATTATACTATCCAGTATCATCAAAAAAATAAAATATATCTTAATTATTTTAAATTGTAATGTTATCCTATTGATATCAGATATTTGTTCTAATATTGATACTTGGTCCTTACAGATAAATACTGAGCACATACCAGTTCAATCAACATTTGATTACTCAAAGAATATTGTATGTGTTGAATACACATGAAAGCCACCGCTCATCAGATATAACTAAATTCACTTGCAAGAGCATTGCCAGCACAGTATACCAACATTTTTCACCAAACAAGGACAATAAAGAGATGAAGAACATTGGCTTTTAATTTGGACTTCAACAATTGTTTTTAATTTGGATACCAACCAAAATAAAATTTAGAGAAAAGAAGGTTCTCTCTACATTATATATTGTTATCCATCTCTAAAATTAATGGCTTGGTGGCAACACATGTCCATTATGCAGCAAAAAAGTTCACACTAGTTGTCAACCACCACCTTTGCTCCAAGAAAATTGGAAAAGCACTTCAGTACATTGAATATAAGAACTATGGAGATATTTAGAGTTCCATTGACTCTTGAGAATTAAAATTTAAACCATGGCGTGGAAACTCTGGGATAGGATTACTGAAAAATTTTGGATATGCAAGAGAATCTAAGGACCATATTGGTTTCAGGCTAAAGATTAATGAAAGAAGTTATTTACTAAGCAACTGAAAAGTTCATCAAGACAATATACTTGCACAATACATATACTAACTTCAAAAAGAACATAACAGTGGGGAAAAAAAATTACAGTAGATTTTAGAAAAAAATATCTCGGTGGTAAGTTTACGACAAGTAGGACAAAAGGTCGTGTAATAACGATCAAAAGGAAAATTCTGATGGCGCTGGGGTGTTTGCCAGCTGCCAAAACAGTTTGTTCAGTGGATACCAGCTAGCTAACTTGGTTATTGTGCCCCTGAGGCTGGAAAGCAGGATAAAATAGGAGGGGATGATGACAGGCAAAATAGGGAAGCCAGTAAATAAGGAACAATATTTGCCTATCATTTTGCAAATTAGACCTCTTTTTTAACCTTTCCAACAACAATTAAGAAAGGCCAGCAGCGGATCTCCTCCCAAGAGGTACCTAGGCTGTGACCCCCTCTTGAAGTCAGGATCCATGATGCCCTATTCCCCTTCCTAGGCCATGATAAATAAAAAGAGTCTTTAAGTTGAAGGACTAGTTTCTCTTTCAAGGTTGATCTGTTTAAACAAATCCTATAAACGAATGGATTCAGGCCTCACATGAACCAGTTTCAAGAATCAATTGGTTCAGCATTGTTCATATGATAGGAGCACAATTGGTCGAAACTTAGTCCTTTCATGTTAGTATACACGTTCATCTTTATGCATATGTATGTGTCCAAAGAGTGCACAAACAATACCTAATGACGGCATAACCTAATATACCAACAGACAGAATTCCAAGCAAAATGCCACTCCAGAACAGGACTCCAGCATCGAAATTAAGCTCAGCCACAATTTCATCCTTTGTCATGTCAGACCTGCACCAAATAATAATAATAATAATAAATACAAGCAATGATACATACCTCCATATAATAACAAGGAAACATTTAACAAATATGCAAGTACTTTATATGGAGTGTGCAAATTCTAAAGGTGAATGATAAATTGGAAATTTAACTACAGAAGCAGCAAATTATCTGTCCTTAGATGAATTTGACCATAACAACACTTAGATCCAAAACTAACAAATTACACATAAAAAAACAGTAGCCTATGGAAGACACTGAATGCCCAGAGTTGATGCTTACAAGAAACAAGGAAGCTCCTGGCATGATTTTATCTCAATAGCTTCATCTCTTGGTCTGCAAATGCCAATTGCAGTAATCTCCTTTCCAACTGGAAGGATTTTTTCTTCATCCAACAAAGCCACCTTTAGAAACACAATTTTTCATCACGAATACTGACAAAGCGAGCATAACTAAAACTAATGTGAAGAAGACAATACAAAAAATGGAATTAGAGAACAAGAACATACAGGATATCCAGAACCAAAGAAGACCTGGAAGAATGTGAATGGAGGAACTTGAATAGGGTGCAGCTCATGATAAACTGTAGTGAGAGGTAGTGGGTGGGCTGACCCATCCAAATTAACATGAACATAACCAGAATTAGGCCAGTCACCGGCTTCAACAAGAACAAACGAAACCTGCAAAATCAAGTAGAACATCTTCAACATTTCCGCATTTACAATAATGTTTAACATATATATGCAGCAAGTAAATTTAAGAGTTTGTGGACAAAATGTATTCACCGATTTCAATAAGCTTGAGCTTGACCTTTGTTCCTTCAAAGATTTTGCAAACAGTGCATGGAGATCAAAATTCCATCTGAACATTCCCCTCCATTCATTGTACAAACACTTGATCATCAAAAGAGAAGAGAAGTGAGATCATAATGCAAACCACTTTGGTGTTATATCAATTCTAAATTAACCACTTTGACATCTATTCAAGATCTGAGCAATGCCGTTTTAGATTGAAGGCAAGTTATATAGTAGAAGTGTCATGACTCAAGACCTAAAAAAGCAGTACTCAGAATCAGCTCTTTGTGGATGGATACTCTCACATGCTAACCAAAGTGATAACCCACAATTAAGGTCAGACTACCATGGGGCATGACAATATCCCACACTCTAATAATGGATGTCATTTATCAGATCAATCCACATCACTCACAAGTCCACATGAATCACTAGGAATCCCCACGGATGATGTATAAGGAATAGATAATGGGTTGAACTATTATTTATCATTTTTTGGAACTTCTGATCAGATCAAACATGCAAGTTTGAGGAAATTAATTCACCCTTAGCATCAGCGAGATGGTGAAACGTTATGGAAGCGATGGATATCTGTATAAGCTCTCTTTGTGGTAGATTCTATATTTTTATTATTATTTTATTCGTTTTATTTTCTGGTCCCAGTGACAAAAATTACTTGATGCAGCAAAGGATTTCTTGCCTTATCTTGTGAAAATCAGGCATTTGAACTCCATCATCTTCACTGTCAGAAGTAGAACCACATAGACATCCTCTGATACTAGATTATTATTTTAAAGCTAACCCACAAATAAGTTCAACCATCAAAACAAGTTGTCATAACCGTGGCCACAAGTGATCAACCACTTATCTTCTCAAAGAATCTTAATCTTAAAGTCAATTAACAAAATACTTGGCAAAAAATGTGTACATTTTTCATCTAACCATCATTTCACAACTGCTATCAATGTTGTGGTGAGAGAAAAAAGTGTCTGGGGGCAAACCATACTTCTTGTTCTCTCCCATTTCCTCTCCATTTTTCCATAATGTCTGTATTGAATTCAAACATAACCCTCTTTCCCATCTCCCTTTTCCTACTCGTATTTCCAATTCTCTCGACCTAGCTGAAATCCAATATATCTCTTGAAGCCATGCCAGAATGATGCATGCTATGGCTGCCTAAAAACCCAAAAGCTGAATGAGACATGTAACCCTAGGCACCTAACTAAATTTGGCTTGATTCTGAAATCTAGTTAAAGTATAATAGAATTAGGTACCCAAATCTAAATTTTCACAATCATCCAAAGGTTTGACAATTTCTAAAATGGAAATATCGTTTTATAAGAACACCAATCTAAGTAATAGAATTATTTATATTTTCTCTTAGGTTAAACTGCTTCCTACATTTTCCTTTGATGCTTAGTGTCCCCACAAGAATTTGCATATGATTGGAAAATGACTTCAATGATTACAAGAATTTACCAGTAATAGCATACGAATATTCAAGATATGTAACCAAAGTGTGTTTGCAACGCTGAAATAGTTAAGGGCATAAAATGATCTTGTACTAAAATTGGAGGTATAATTAGGTTTAGTTTGGAACACCAACAGCAGCATGACAGAGTCTTTTTCGCACACCTCCAAGAAAAGAAAGTGAAGAAAGGGAAGGATTTACCATTTGGGTGTTGAGGATGGCGACGGCCATCTCGTCGGAGCCCCGAGGGGTGAGGACGCCGTTTGTCTCGGAAACCGCACCGTCGCTGAGAGCCTCGACGGCGGAGCTGGGCTGGACCCGGCCTCGAACGACGACGAGGAGAGGATCTTCGTTCAAGTAGTCCGCGGAGGAGAGGATAGCACGGAGGCCAGAGATGGGGGCGGAGGGAGCGCAGCTGATGCGGTCGAGGGCAGCGGAGGTGGTGGCGTACTTGACCCAGGAGGCTGCTGACACCGCGGCGAGTGCGAGGCCGAGGATGGCGCCGTCGCAGGCGACCGCGAGCCGCGCGAGGACCGCTGCCGTCCCGTGGTTGCGCAACGGCATTCCCGGCGTCGAGTTCTCGTTCTTGGATTGGGTCGGTCCGGGCTGGGTTTTTGCAGGCCTTTATATATAAATAAATATATATATATATATATATATATATATATATATACGTATATGTACATATATATATATACACGCATATATACATACATACATATATATACACATATATATACATATACATATACATACATCCATACATACATATAATATCTCGAATAATACATATATACACACACACACACACATATATATATATATATATATACATATATATACATACATATATATATATACATATATATATATATATACATATATATATATATATATATAAACATAATTCTCATTAAGTGAAGATGATGGTATTTAGTGGAATGCCATTATAACAGTAAGATTTCAAGATCACGCATGTTGGTATAACAGTGATAGAACGGTGTTCGATCGCAAGTTTAGTCATGTTCATAGATTTTGTGCATGCGTTCGACAACATCATCATCCCCCGAGGTTCCTCTGAATCCTCTGCACATCCTGCCCAGAAATCTTGAAGGCCTTCTTCAAGACCTCCTCCGGAAACCGCGGGTCCGAGCGGAACAATGTCGTGGAGGCGAGCTGTGCCCCGGGATTTTGGCTGTTGAACCCCGACAGCACCACCGCCGGCGTCGTCGGGTCAAGATTGTACAGGAAGTGGACCAACCCCCTGGAGAACAGGAACGTATCGCCGGGACGAAGTTGTTGGGTGTAGAGGCGGTGTGAGGTGTCGACGAAGCCCACCAGCAGCGTCCCCCGGAGGAGCAGCGCTGCCTCGGAAGCGCGGGGGTGGGCGTGGGGCGGGACGAGGCCGCCGCCGACGATGTCGACACGGGCCATCGCCAGGCCCTGGGCGTTGGCGCCGGGGAGTGTGGTGGCGTTGGTGGTGGTGACGCTGAAGCCGAAGAGGGCAGTGGCGGCGGCACCGTTGGGTTGGGAGAGCGCTGAGGTGGCGAAGTGGGCAGACCGGGCGAGGGTAGGATCGATGCAGGGGCGACCATTAAGGTGGAAGGTCTGGGCAGCGACGTCGGCGACGCAATAGTCGAGAAGGAGGTCGGGATCAGGGCGGGAAGGAGAGAGGGAGAGTAGTAGTAGTAGTAGCACAACAATGAGAATGGCTTGAGAGGGAGCGACGACTCTCTCCATCGATGCACTTGTTTGGGAGGAAGGATGAAGAGACATGGAACTCGAGGAGGTTTTATGTTTGTGTCGTAAATGGATGTACGAGGTCGTGGGTCATGACGCTGCTTGAAGGTGGAACAAAGGTCAGTCATGTAGCTTGTCTTCTAAGTAGGGCTGTGTGATAGTCTAATCTAAACCTAGCTTGTAAGCTTGAGCATGCATAAAGTACAAAGATGCATATGAACGATTCCAAGCATTCACAAGAAATGTAATCAAAGTGACATCATCATTTTTTTACTTTTTTATTCATATTATAAAGATATGTTTTCTTCAAATTCATATAATAATCGAAAATGTTTACCTTCATACAGCAATTATAGGATAGGAAGCACAAGTTGCAATGCCTGCATGAACAATTCCCAAAATTAGTTTCAAGATGTGTACAAGGCAATGTCACTAAAGGATATTCTACATCTCGAATTAAAGTACACCAAAAGGGGAAGACAAATGGTTGAAGCCAAAAACATGTTCATGGAAAAGACCAGCACTATGTAGATTTGAAGTAAACTACATGTAGAAAGTGAGTTTGTGTGACATGGAAAGTGCAGCAATCTAGAATAAATGGTGGAGAAAACGATAAAATGATATTGAACACATTTGATAAACTTGAAAATTTTCTGATAAGGAAAACAATAAAGATGACAAAGGTCAAGAACTTTGTTTATAGCACATACTGGAGCATTCTAAATAGCAGCCAATGTTATGAGGAGAGGACTTGATTATGGTGTTTTTTCTGATCATAGGGTAGCTGACATCATAAAACGTGAGATTTTGTACCAGATAAGTAGATATTTATCGATGTAAATTGTAATTCTGGAGTTCAATCTAACTAAATAATATGACATAATAAAAAATGGTCCTAATTAGACTGTCGAAGTTACAGTTTCTAAACTTCTAGTTCAAATTCATAAAACTCAATTATATCTGAAGATATATATAATGATTGCGGTTCAGTTATTATCGTAGATAATGCATTCTGAGATTTACTCACCACACATGTTCTTTCCCAACTCCATCTTGAAGTAGCCATCAAGACCCCAGTCGCTGCCCCAAGAGTTCTTGATTAGCCAATATGGAATGCCATTCTCGACGCCATAACCAACAGCTAGAACAGCATGATTCACATCCTACATATCATTTTTCACATAATTTCAGAGGCCTGCTCGTAGTCTATTCAATTTAACCATCCTATGCGATGAGAAGAATTGGGAGGACTATAGAAATCAAGCATCTACTAGTGACAAACAAAATCAGATAATGATGCTATTGGAAGTTACCAGTTCAGTGTTGCCACAGGTCTCACTTGTGTAGACTCCTCCCTTGTAGAATCTGAAATCCCTAACTACTTGAAATGCGACACTTACTGGACGAACCAAACCTACTGCATGCTTTAGTTCATCTTCAGCACCCTATAAAAATAGTTGAAACATAACAAGTGTTGCTGTGTGCATCTATGCAGTTAGGACAAGAACTAAACTGTTTGAAAATGCAGATATACTGAAGACAAGATAGTCGTAAATTTTATGCTTTCTTTACTAGCCACTGACCAACTGGTATATGAGAGGGCAGTTTACATTTTCCTTCATCGTCCACAATTTATTAAACAAACTAACTACTGAGTTCTTATGAAACTAAGATAAAAATCTTGTCCCTTACCTTGGTGATGTTTACTGAGGCAGTGACTTTGACACCAACATTCTCAGGTTTAAAGCTACAGATACCATTTGTTGCAGAATACGGATATGACTCTTCAGTATCAATTCCCCCATTATACTTTATGTATTCAAAGGCTTGAGAAGGCAAGCCTCCGTTGCATCCAAAGTTGTTAAAGGCACGAGCACAGTCGACTAGCTGCTGTTCTGATAGAGAGATGTTCTTCCCAGTTGCCTGTGCATAGGCTGCCTCCAGCGCTCCTGTCGTGCTGTCAGAACATAGGTCATATCATTTGCATACACAACATGGTGAGCCCGCTGTTGATAACTTAAGGGTCCAATTGGCACACCATAGAGCCAGCAACGTGCTTTTGCAGGTCACTTTCCAATCACATGTTTACAGTTATACATAAGCATGTACTCCCAAAGGCATGACATGGCATGGCATTCAGCACAATTCACATGGGAAATCATGAATGAAGTTAATGATGAGAGAAACTATTGGGTTCAGTCTTAGAATTGATAAGTTGAAACTGCATGATAACTTCAAGAGCAAGTTGACATGCAATTGTTGGTAAAGAAAAAACTAGGAAATTCTCTGAACAATCTGCAATATTAAAACAGATCATTAAGAAAAGGTTTACTATTCCACTACTGTATATTTTCCCCAACAACATTAACAAAAACAAAAGCATCAATGAAGGATGTAAAGATTGAACTAACCATTACCTACCATCAGCAGAACAAAGGTGAATGGCACAAATGTTATATTGAAACTTTGGTTTCACCTTTGGATTTTCGTGAAACAAATCTTGGTAAAATTAATAACAAATTTAGTTTTGGGCATTAACTGTTAGTAAACCAAATATAATTTAATTCATAATGGGAGAACAGAAAACAAAAAAACTATGATCAAATTTTGGATTAGAAAAGTTGATTGTACTTATGGTTTAGGTTGGCTTGAAAATTCAACTGGATCAGAAGTTCTAGCTCTAGTTGTGGCTAGCAAATTAAAACATAAAGCCAGTAAACTTCATGCATGATGTGGTAAAGCAAGAATAAAAAATCTAATCTCCAGTTAGAGCGAAAACATGTTAAAATTATTGGAAAATTAAATAAGAAGTTGACAAAATAGAACAGAAAAAAAATCTAATAGTTGTCTTAAGCATAGTCCTAGGTTCCAAGCGAGCATTCATTGAAGAAACAACCAAAATAACAATCAGGGGAAACAGAAGCTGTGGAAAATGGTGACAATATCTCCCATGTGACTAAAGGCAATAGTTTTTGGTGCATTGCTGCTACGTGGAGCAACATGCCACGTGACATGCTCGCTTGTTGGCACGTGACAATATCTCCCATTTGGCCAAAACAACTATTTAGATCCCTTGAATAGTTTCATTTTTATAGTTCATTTTACTATTTTCTACTGAGCTTATTTTCCTTTTGATTTTTCTAACAATTTGTTCGATTTATTTGTGTTGCTGGTGTCAGATTGTCCTCCTAATTGTCCATGAACCTACATGTAAGAGATTCAAGACTACATTATATCTTGGGTGGTTTTCTCAACGAATGCTTGTACGAGGCCGAGGAATACAATTAGGACAGATTATGTGGCTCTGGGTTTTAATTTGTCATCTCACTTTAAGTTTAACATTTACAACTAGGAAACTTCGATTTTTTTTTTTTTGATCTGACAATTTAAGGATATTCCTCTCCGATTAAGACAAAACAAGGTGCTAACCAGTCAAGGAAACAAAATCTCTAATATAATGGACATAACACAGGAAAGCTATGGGAATAGAAGCAAGTCTAGAAACTAAATTTTGCATTTTGCATTAACAGCTTAGATTTTTTGCATTTTGCATTAACATCAAAACTTAGATTTTTTTTTTTTATCTGACAATTTAAGCATATTCCTTTCCGATTAAGACAAAACAAGGTGCTAACCAGTCAAGGAAACAAAATCTCTAATATAATGGACATAACACAGGAAAGCTATGGGAATAGAAGCAAGTCTAGAAACTAAATTTTGCATTTTGCATTAACAGCTTATCCTATACTGTTGAAACTATACTTCTATGTCGTCTAATTGGATAAGAAATATATATGACGTTCATTTGTGCCAACACCAACTCAAAGCAGTGTTGATTTGAATTCCCATTTCAACATTTATTTCATCTATTTAACTAATACAAAGAATGGCTACTTAAATTCCCAGTGATAGAAGTTCCGATTTAGATCTGGCGGGGAATGACAATTTTGAAAAACATGACTAACTTATTTTCAAACTCTGTTTCACAATTAGTCCG
Source organism: Musa acuminata AAA Group (assembly GCF_036884655.1). NCBI lineage: Eukaryota > Viridiplantae > Streptophyta > Magnoliopsida > Zingiberales > Musaceae > Musa > Musa acuminata. Next base: position 8,807,780 of record NC_088338.1, on the reverse strand, counting down.
AAGAAGCTGATTTAAAGGAATTTAATTAACAAGATTGGGTACCTGAAGGTCCAGCAAGATCCACAATGACCTTGATTCTTGACTGGGCTCACTATCCCTACCTCCCTCCAGTCTTTCTGCAACAAGGGTAAAAATATAATTTTAATTATGACACCTGATATCCCAAAATTTTAATTAAATTTTGTGGATGAATCTCTGACGTCCATGGACCGACCAAATGCTATCTTGATCATCATTTGATCCAGATCAGACGATGACCATCGTGATCCATGCGAAAAGATACGAAAAGGAAAGAAGAGAGAACGAAGGTCTCCGTGATACCGTATCGGGGACGACTGCATCAGTCAACAGATGGTTTCCGCGGTCGGTGGCAGAGCAGTTCTGAGCGGCTCCGAGTCGACCCGCCTGGAACTCTTCCCAGCTCCAATCCGCGAATCCTGATGCATATCAGACGGCCATCAACAGGTCAATCGATCGCATCATAGATCGGACGGCTGGGACCCCACTGGTCAGTGTAAACTCACGGTTGATCGCTAGGGTATATGGCAGTCCCCGGCGGTTGGTGGACCGGATGAGCTCCAAGTTCTCCACAAATATCCCGAACCGGCGCCGTATCTCCGCTGCCGACCCGTAACTCTTCCCGTACCTGGGAAAGAAGAAGTGCGTCATACGGCGGCCTGCGGCGACGAGAAGAGTACTGGGAGGGGTCTTCGCGGTTACCTGTGGGCGAAGCGGGCGAAGTCGAGGGCGTGGGGGGAGAGGCCGAGGGCGCGAATGACGGTGGCGTCGGCGGATCTGACCCGGTCGGTGACGGATCGGATCGGGTTGGCCTCGTCGAAGGTGGCGAAGGCCGTGGCCGAGGAGAGAACGAGGAGGAGGACGCCGACGCCGACGGCGAGGGCCGGGTGGTGACGATCGGTGGCCATTGAATGGTCGATCGATGGGCGAGGGCGTACAAAACGTGACGGTGTTTTTCTTTTTATTTAGCAGTGGTGAGTGGAAAGGGTTGGTGCATGGATGCGGCTGCTTTCTTTTAATATTATGCGCCATTGACCGCGATTCGTACCTTCCATGTCATTGGGGAATCCAATGGAACCCAGTGTGGGGGCAACACGTAAGTGATACGAAACAGCGGTAAACATGTGGCGAGACACAATTAGTATCCGAAGGCGTGCGTTCGATTGATGCTGCCAAGCTGTCGGGAGTCCATCCGAGCCGTTCATTTCATTCCAATCTGACAACTCAACGGTCCATCTGATTTCATGACCATCCAGCACTAATGCGGCGTGCTCCCTATTTAATGAGGAAGAGTCCATCCAAGCCGTTCATATCATTGCAATCTGTCATCTCGACCGGCCATCTGATTTCGTAATCGCCGTGCCCTTTTATGGAAGAGGCGGTTTGAAATCCAAACTCGACGCATTTGGTAGGTTCACGACAGATAAAACCAAGAATTAGTGCAATGGTCGGATTCAAAAGATTGCTATCTGGTCACACACCGAGAACATAAAAATGACTCGCTAATCCAAAAAATGTGGCAATTCAATTCTTTCCCTCCTCGACGATTCTTACCAAAACACTTCGGATAGAGTCCACGACCGAGGTCGTCACTCAAGAGGCACGACAGACAGCATTCTCAAGCAGTAGAAATAACAAAGACCACCACCAAATAGCAGTGCCAGGATGGAGCCATTTCAACAATCACAATCAACAGCATCCAGTCAACCATCTCAACCTGTCTAATGGTGAACAAAATGTCCAAAACAATCCTTTGGTGCCAAACAGGATTCCCTGCCTGAGTCGACAGTTTGAGGAAACCAAGATATCGATAGCAACATTTTGATCCTCAAAAGTTATCATTAACAGTTTGCCATGCATGCATGTGTCCGACCGAATTCACCTTCTAGCCACATTCTCTACCATTTCTTCCATATGTTTCAGCATATCCTCTGAATAGATTCAATCCCTTTCAAGTTGCTTCGGAGAAGACAATCTGAGGGCTCCAAACTCTTCCAGTGTAAAGCTTCATAAACATATTTCTTTTGTTTGTCATGGGTTCCCTACAGACCAGCTTCATCTTAGTTAAACACACGACATTGCAGCATACCGATTCTACAATAAAATGCATGAATCAATGAATCTATATCAGAAACCAAACTGGTGTGATATATTAACTGATTCGTTAACTTCAAGAACGTGAACCCATGTCGTGATAATAGACTCATCTAACACTACAAACTAACTCAAATCTCATCTTACTTTTGGTACAAGACTAAACTAGCGTGTCCTAACATCCCTCGCTTATAGTTTGATGTTCTCCTCAAAACCAAACATAGCAGAAAGTAAAATCTTAGTATGGTGTATTTAGATCATGACATGTCTCTTTTTGTCATGAGTAGTTCTTTACCACCGAGGCCCCATACCGTGCCCAATATACTTTCGTACTAAGGTCATTCATCATGGGCAATACTAGGTTCGGTACCATCCAACACAATTAACTTCATAAGCTTGTACCACTGATACTTAAGCTCAAATTAACAGTAGTTGACTCAACTAGCTCTATAAACCAAATCAAATCTCAATACGTTAGATGTGAGACTAAACCCGAGTGTCCCAGTTCCCCAACTTATGTCCTATATAGATAGGATACATGGTAAGAATGATTCGTACCACGACATATACTTGCAGCTACCACCTTACACAAACATTCTTCATTCAGATAAAATGGACATAATCTTCATAGTCTACAAACTCAACTATACTATCAGCAATTGCAATTGCAATTGCAGATAAGATAGAACACAAACATTAACTCTCCACCTCAGCAAATCCAAATTGATCCGTCTGTAAACAAACAAACAAGAATTAAATGAAACAAAAAGTATAGCACACAAACTAAGCATCAAAAGGTTCAGCATAATTCTGGTGAACAGCATGACATAGATAACAAGAACTTGTGAAGAAACATGACCAAAACTAAACTCAAAAGCCTTGACATTATATGAAGCATATAATTCTATGCAGATGCTCATGACAAGAATCAGGTCCAAGCTTCAATATCGAAATTTATAGATCAGAAGCATATTCTAGATCTAGAATGCAACCAATAATTTCAAGCACAATAAGTAATTAGATATGCCAAGAATTCGATGTACTTGTCGAATCATACGAGTCAAGCAGTGAGCACGACCGCGCCACCGGCGGCCTTGATCTTCTTCTCGGCGATCTTCGACACCAACTTGGCCTTGACGACAACGGGGCGATCCGGGGGCAGCATCCCCTTGCCGAGCACCTTGAAGTACCCAAACTGGGTGACGTCAATCAAGGGGGCGGCGTCCTTGGCGGCAGCGTCCTTGACGGCGTCGGGGACGAGGGACCAGAGGCGGTCGACGTTGACGGCAGGGCAGTGGAACTTGTTGCGGAGGCGGTGGAAGTAGCGCATGCCGACCTTGCCGAAGTAGCCCGGGTGGTACTTGTCGAAGAGGATGCGGTGGTGGTGCATGCCACCGGCGTTCCCGCGGCCACCCGGATGCTTCCGGTGCTTACCGATGCGTCCGTGGCCGGCGCTCACATGGCCCCGCTTCTTCCGGTTCTTCCTGAAGCGCGTCGTCATCGCGCCGCCGCTCCTTCGGGTTAGGGTTTCGGGAACACAACGGAACGAGAGCAGTAGATTCAAAAAGCGAGGGGGGGTTTGGCCACATATAGAAAAGTACAATGAATGTAGACCGTCCGATTGAAACGGGCAACGGTATATGATGCGACCAAGGAGTTTACGGGCTTACGGTGGCCCAGTGGACCTGTTTAGCCCAATTGGCCTACTAAGGTTCAGAGTGGAATTCATAATTATTTATATGATAAATGATTTTTAAATACTAGCTAAAAATAAAATATATATACATACAAACATAAATAATATTTTCTAAACATCCCCGATTTTTTTTTCTTTTTTATTAACATAAGCCATCTCATTACCATCCTCATTCTCCACAAGAAAAGGAGAATGCTTTCTAAATTTCAATAAACATAATATTTAAAAATAAAGAATGATATATTATTTTAGTTTTAAATATTTTAATTGCAAGAAAAGTAAGATTAGATTATCAAAGCCAACTCCACGTGGTAAATTTTAAGCAGGTAAAAGAGGGGACAGTAAAATGTGGTGTAACTGAGAAAGTACATGTGGCAGCATCTTTATGGCCCTCCTTTAACTCAGACCCAGATGCAGAGGACGCAGCGCCATGTACGACTCAGGGATGAAGACCCCCGGGGCCCACCATTGACTAAATGCCTCTGCACCACTCATGTGTCCTCTTGTACTCGTACCCACTTGCTTCGCTGTCACCACCCCAACTACGCAGGCCAAAATTAAGTTAAACTTATTTCTTTAAAGAAATTATTTATATTCTATCAAATTATTATTATTATTATTATTATTATTTTGTGCAGAACAACTGCTTTGGTGTTGCAGCAGTCTATGAGCTTTATTTGAAAAGCTGCAGCATTGTCCCCATGCTGCTGCAAAATCCACATGTCACCTGCACCCATCCCAAGTGATGAAGCCCCCCTGCCATATGATACAACCCATATATATATATATATATATATATATATATATATATATATATATATATATATATATATATATATATATATATATATATATATATATATATATAACACACGGGAGTAATAAAAACCGGAATGGGAGAGTGAATAGCCAAATGGGAAACGAGAAACAGGAACCGCGAGAAACGGATCTTACCGCTCGTAACTTCCGGCTGCGACTCCCTCCGCATTTAAGCGCGACAGTGGTCCACGCTCGACCCGAAGTCGTGACGCTTCGCCGCCGACTCGAGACCGATGGCCGCGGCGGAGGCGTTGGAGGAGAAGCAGGCGGATGCTACGCAGGCTCCCCGGGCCCGGTCGCCGCGGCGGTACACGGACCTCTGCGGGCGCCACCGGCTGCAGGCACGGGTCCAGCTCTTGAGTCGGGAGATCGGCTTCCTTGAGGTAAGACTCTGCTTCCCCGATCTCCAATGTCTCGATGCCGATGCGTGGAGATAGAAAGGGTGAGTTCACCGTGAGGCGTCTTTGGTTTATCCTGTGGTCCTCGGAATGATCCGTAGATGAGACCACCCTGGTACCTCACATGAACTGGATGCACGTGAAGTGCAAGGGGAAATTGGACCACGACATTGATCCACCTTTGCCTTTTTATTCGATCTAATTTTCATGTTGATCAACAGCCATTGTTCAAGCCTGAAGAAGAAATTTTATTCAGTAACAAGAACGAATGAGATTCAACTTTGTATATTACATACAATGTTAGGCTATTTGGTCGCATTTTGTGATCTGGGAGGAAGTAATGGAGGAAAGAACAAAGTCTATGGACGAGCAACAGAAGAGCCCTGTTGCTAAGTACATAGTTCAGTAACTCTTTTCTCAGTGTACAAGACAACTTGAAGAACAGTATTACTGGGTAAAGAATTGCTGGTACTTAACCAAACAGAGGTGGGGGTAGTTTCTTTCCCCACCATTTTGTTTGTTGTCCATTTGTCCTCTGGGAAAGTTTAGTACACTTTAACAGTTCCTTTTACATGTTTTGCCTGAGTCCAATTGTTAATTGTCTCCGATATGTGAAGTTTTTTTTTTTTAGTGTGAAACATTTTGGATTCTGTTCTATGAAAATTTTATGAAGTTATTTTATGTTTTATTTCTAATTAATTTCAAGGAAGAACAAATGGAGCTTTTGCTTTGTTCTTCCTTAAGTAGAGCAATCTATCTTTTCCTTCTCAAGAAAAAAGAAATCAATCTGTTATCTTGGGTATATTACTCCATGATGGGGCTGTAGCTGTAAGACTTGTTAGAAACTATGAGAAGGGCTCCTCACAGGTTGAAAATAAACAATTTGTACTTTTGGATTGTACAAAAAATACATCTTCTGTGCTTGGTTCTTCAACAATGCACTCCCATTCTTTGTGCTCTTCATATAAAACCAGCACAAGTCTTGTCATGGTATCTGGGTAATATTGTGAAACTCATGTAGCAATGACTATGGGTATTCATTTTACAATGTTTTTCTACCACTCAGATTTTCCTATGCAGATCTGTTCTGATTCCTTTTCCTTTTTTTTTTATGAACTAATCAAGACTTGATTTGATCAGGAGGAGTTACAATCAGTTGAAGGGCTTCAACCTGTCTCTGTATGCTGCAAAGAGTATGTTATATTCAGCTTCTCTCTCTTAAACAAGTACAATTATGCAGATTGGTGATTGAGAGGGAAAACTAAACTTTGATAAGGAATCAATATATATATCATTTGAGGCATATTGCTCCTATTCTTTTTCTTTTAATGCAAGTAAATGTGCATTAAGAAGAACAAGATAGTTACATACAACACCAAAATTTCTGAAGATAAGAAAGTTTTACAGTAGTAATGAAAACAAATTTCAAGAAGAGCATTAATCTTACTGATTGCACCTCTAAGCTGATATGGAGAAATAATTCTCCTATTCAAGTCAGCTGATCTGCCACATGATTTAACAAATTCAAACTGAAAAGATCAGATACTAGTATAGGATTAGTCTCTTTGCAAAAGCCAACACTTTCTAACTATTTCCTACTTTTATAGCAAGTAATCATTGTCATGATGTTGTCAGGGTTGATAAATATGTAGGGACAACTCCAGATCCTTTAATCCCAACGTAAGACACTTTGAACACACTCTTTATTTTGGAGATTCTTGCTAATATACTTACAGCATCCTTTGGTAATCAGATATAAGAAGAGACATAAGTCCTGCTGCTTCTCGAGGTGGCTCCGGTAATGTCTATTTCTTCCAAGTCCCTAACGAGAAGTGCATTTTCCTAACAAAAATTGTGTACCATCTTAAAAGCCTAACACAACACTTCACTGGTAGTTCTGTACAAAGTTACTTTGTTTCCACTTCTTCTCCTCTAATTATTTCCTTTTAACATAAATTGACTTCTTTTAGTTCTGTGAAGTTATAGCAGTGTTTGAAAATGGTCTATGTAAAGAAGCAAAATCTGCTGACACACATGAAATCTCAAACTAAATAATTGTGTTCCTTTTTATCTCTGGCTACTGGTATGCCTGCTATGTGATGCAATTGCTACTTCTCTTTCATTCTTCATTTATTTATAGTTTTTTGCTCAGTTTATAAAATCTGAATAATGAGTTATCACACTTTTTTTTTTCATGAACTACAAAGGAACAAAAAAATAAAAAACAAATGCATGCTCAGTACTATCATACTGTTTGAAGTATTACCTGGAGGGTAGAAAGAAATATGTACTTGCACATTCTTATGAGGTGAATATCTTACCATCATCTTCTCCCAGCATTATATTCAGCATATTGAGAATCCTTGCAAAACAGTTGTTACTCTTTGCATGCTGATGTTGTCATTAGTGTCATCTTGCTTTCTGCCATAATGAGTGACCATCTACTCCTTCCACTAAGCACTTGGTCTTCCAAGTTGCTGCTTAATGTGGCTGAGATCTTAACAGAGGAGTTAATCTGTGGGCAGGGCAATGGTTTGCTTCAATGCGACATGCTTCACCGGTGGTTGCTCGAGCTGGCAGAACAGACCTTGTTGCACTCGTAGACCCAACGGGTCCTGCTCCTCTAGTGGTGGATACCCTAGCAGAAGCTGCTGCAGCGTTTCCTGCTCCAGATTGCGCTGTGTCATCCCAAGTCTCTCATGTCCTGGATATTCTTGTGGATGTGTCTGTTCTTGTTCCAACTGTACCAAGGTACGCCTTTGCCCTACATGTTTGTGTTGTATTAGCCACTGTGTATGTGAATAATAGATCACTTGATGTTCTTCAGTGTGCTGATTTCTTACTACGTATTTGTACATCTCTTCTTTCTTTTGGTATCTTAATAATTGCAATTAATACAGAAACATGCCTAGTGAGCACTGTTTTTCCAATAAAAGAACAGGTAATTTCTCTCTGTTTCATACTTGGTTTATTCTGTTGCCTACTGAAAACAAAGGCAAATATCATGTTGATGGGATTCGAAAGGTAAAAGCTGTTCACAACACTTTCCATAATCTTAAGTGCTTGACAAAACTGGGATACCAACCTCACATACCTTCTCTATCATGAAGCCAGATGCATTATTATGTAGTAATTTCTGGTTATTCTGCATTAAATCAAACTACCAATCATATGACAATATCCTAATATAGCTAAATCTGTGCATACTTTGGAGGGTGAGTCACACTAAACACCTCTGATATGTGAACTAGAAAGATTCACCTTCGAGACAGATAAGCTTGGCACCATTGAGAAGCATATTTTGACTAACCATTATGCTCTTTCTTTCTACCTATGAGGCCACATATGAGGTACACTTCAGCTATATTCTCTTTCGGTGATCTACTTTTAGAGGCTCTGTTGATTTGTTCTAAAGTATCCACTACCAGTTGATCTAATTGGTTTTTTTAGAAGCATGAAATGGCAATGGGAACAAGAAGATATCTCATACTGACATCTTGTGTGTCATCAATGCTGATGGTCTTGTGTGTGTGTGTTTTTTTTTGTTACACTAAAATGGATTATCTATGTTTTTTTTTTTTTCTCAACACAGCTTTCTATATTTTTCTACCGAGGTTTAGGACGAACATTAATAGTGAAATGATTATCGTTAGAAAGGGAAAAACAAGATATAAAAAGATGTGAAATGAAATAAATATTTTTTTTATTAATCTTAATGATGATAAAAGAAAATAATTGGGACTTACGATCTTGTTGTTGTACAAGAATTTTTAGTGAAGACATGTTTCAAAAAACTAAAATTTAATTGGTCTTTATAAACTCAATTAGTGACACCTTCAACGAAAAAAGAAAAAAAAACACTTATCCTCACCTATATTTTCTTCACTATGTGTCTTCATAATCTCGACTACCAAAAACACAAAGCTGATTCCATTCTAATGATATAAAATGAGTCTTGAAGATGGAATTCTTCCATTCTCAGTGATTCTTTTCACTTCAAATGACAAGTAGTATGTATAAATGTGAAAGAAGAAAGACTCGTGCATAATCCAGCGGAAAATTTGTGCAATTTTTTTCGCATAACATAAAACTGCTCTTGGAATCCTCGAGATTAAGCAACGAGTTTTACTCGTTGGAAATTGGAAACGCTCCCTTTCTGTTCTTCTTTCATTTTCTTTTGCTTTTCCTATGCGATTCGATTCTTATCCTCATCCGCCAAGCAAATAAAGGTCGGAAAGCCTCTCCGGGTCCGGGGCCCAACCATGGTTCGGGGGCTGCCCGGGGTCGACCGCACAGCCCGCGGTGAGTCGAGGTTCCGCCGGAGGAGCTGCCTCACGGCGGCGATCAGCTGCTCCGCCGGATCCACCGCTGCGGCCTCAGCCGAGCGGAAGCTTCGGCGGAAGCTTGCATGACGGCCCATGGCCTCCTCGAGCGAGATGAGGGGCCCGGAGCGGCGGATCTCGTCCTGGACGGCCTCGGCGCAGAGACCGCAGATCCACCGCCCGCCGTGCCGCTCCCGTACGCCGGCGATGTACGCCGGCGTGCACTCCTCCATGAGCCCGCAGCAGTCGCACGCCGCGAACTCCACCTCCACCGCCGCAGCGTCTCCCCCGTTTTTCACCGTCGCCGACATGACCGAGAACAAATCTAAAAGCACGCTTGGCCGAGATCTAAAAGAAAAGAAGCCCCGGATTATGATGTGCTCGATCTAGATCTACGAAGAAGGGAACGGAACTGCAAGTACCGAATTGGAAGGGGCAGGGCGGGCGATAGATATGATGATATGTAGGTGGGTGGTGGCTACAGCTCCGTCTCAGCAAAGGCGACCGCGTTGGTCGATTGCTTCTCTCTTTCGTCCCCACTCAAAGCGGCCGCCGATGGCACCTTCTTCTCTTCCTCTTGAACTTCAGAGGACGCCATCTCTCTCTCTCTCTCTCTCTCTCTCTCTCTGCTAAATCACTTGTTCTTGCAATTTAGGGTGAGGGCGCGTCGAGGGCATTTTATTTGGTGGCGAAGAGGGCGTGGGGAACGAGAGCGGGGGCCCAGCCGCGTCAGCAAGAATGGGATGGCATGACATGCCCTGCTCGCCTCGGAACGAGGCTTTCTCCCAACCCTACCCTTCTTTCCTACCTGTCCTCTGATTACTTAGCTGGAAGCATTCCCAATCAGAGAGCAGGTAGCCAGAAGGGCCCGTTAAGTGGTAGGTCTCCAATTCTTTGAAGGCGATTATCACGTCTCTGCGACGACAGTGCCAGCTGTCAGCCAACTCATCTCCGGCGACCACCACTACATGCCACCTCTGACGCTATCCCACCGGTGACACGATGGAGCGACGTAATCACGGTGCTACGTGTCGCGTTAAGGAATCCCGATGAGCAGCGCAAACGACTACTTTACCCTTCTATCTTTTGCTTGGGCCTGTCGTCCACGGATGAGCCACCTCATCGCACCCGTCAGCGTCCGAATCTGACGGCAGCAAGCAAGCAAGCACTTGACATGATAAATAATTAACTAAATAAACAAGAAAACTACTACTATTCCCTAATCCTTATGCGCCACAAAAACCAGTTGTAATTATGCCACCTCGATGAAATTAGTTTTCTATTTTTTTATTTTCTTATTGGCTATCCAAATATATTCCAATTTGCTACATCCGTTGACAGAATGAGATAGAAAAAGAAGGCATCTAATTCGGATTCAGTAATAACGCATTAGAACAGAAGGGTATGTTTGTCAACACAAAGACTAGTTATTGGTAGCACAATTGACAAAACGACCACATCCGATGCAGTACCCATTACGATTAACTAATGAAACATGAATTGATGATCCTTAATTGGGTGGGGCCATCGTGTACAATGGATACTCCTGTTGTCTACTATTGTACTTGATGGTTTGGACAGAGACGCAAGCAAGAGGCAACCCATCATTCATTCACCCACCAAAGAAAAGGAAAGCCACAACCACCTTCTGCTTATCAACTTGGGACTCCGAGCATGGCAATGTATCGATAACATGTAGATTTCCCGTCGACCCAACACAATCGAACCCCACTCAGTCATCTCATTAGCCTCAAATGCTAACATCACTGTTCATGTAAATTCAACATCACAAGCATCTCAATTGCAACAAATAATAAGCTACCAAGATCTTGCTTCGAATAATATTACAATTTTGGATTTTATCAGTGTATAATAAATGGGAGATATCTAGACCCCCCAGTGTTTAGATTCACATCATATCAAAATGCACCTTCATAACCTAGTGTTTTGAAATCTGCCTACATCATTACCAATGTCAAGACTGTCCAAAGCGTGTATTGTAGTCTCTTAATTATCATACTACTGCAAGAAATATATACCATCCATAACACCTCAACATAGTTCCTCCCGATCGTCAAGCGATAAGAAATATGTTGTCATTGTACGATAAGACCACCAAATTGGGGAATTCACCGGTCTCTAAGGTAAAAGCATCAATGATATCACGTCTTTTGTTCAACAACTATATCAAATCAGGTAAGGATCATTAAGCATACTATTCCTTCCACTGGATTGTTACCCAGGTTGCTTAAAAGGGAACGGTAAATTATGGTTTTAAGCTTCGTAGCAATGCACTCATGCCACGATTTATACAAGCCTAAAAGTTTTACTTTATGACGTTGGACAATTTTGTAAAGAATTTTGATGCTATATATGACCAGCATAAATTGATGGACTAATATGTCTTTAACAAAGGAATTCTGTAGGGCTTACCTATCAACTATTTATGTTTCTCTTGATCTTAGGAGTAGGGTGGTTCAATGTACTATCGTTTGAAAGGGTAAGGTATAGAAATATGGTTTTCATTTGTTGTTTGACATGTGTTCAAAAGACTGAAGTTTGAACTTTAAAGTTCATGAATCAATGGTGGCAATTGTTGTATGATTTCTTGTTCTTGTCATTGCTAACATCACAAAACACATCCCAAAACTTTTTATTTTTCGTGTTTCGCTTATTCAAAGGTACACAGACACAAAAAACACTTTAAAGCCAGCCATGGCTAAGAAATTGTCTTTGGTTTTCGCCATTATGATCCATTGGGTGGACCTAAAAGTTCATTGACTCCAAATTCCTTAACTTGGATCAGAGGACTGACCAACCATGTGAATGGCAATTCCACAAAAGTTGGTCATTCAGATAGTTCTTCTCATCAAGAATATAACATCACAAAACACATCCCAAAACTTTTTATTTTTCGTGTTTCGCTTATTCAAAGGTATACAGACACACAAAAAAACTTTAAAGCCAGCCATGGCTAAGAAATTGTCTTGGTTTTCGCCATTATGATTCATTGGGTGGACCTAAAAGTTCATTCGACTCCAAATTTCTTAACTTGGATCAGAGGATTGACCAACCATGTGAATGGCAATTCCACAAAAGTTGTTCATTCAGATAGTTCTTCTCATCAATTCCTAATTGAACAAACTTCCCACTTCTTTGTTGTTGACACAATTACTTTGTCTAAAGTCATACCCACAAATTATTCATGCATCCCTTGTGTTTCTATACATTAGAGTCACTAACACAGTGAGTTGGTGCTTTGTTGTGTATGCTCAGTTTAAGGTGGATAAATATTTACTTGATGAAGGCAAGAGTTATAACGTTTGCAAAGAGAAAATGGAATGGTGCAATGAACTCTCTATATCATTGTCAAGAAAGGGGTGAGCAAGAAACCCTGACAACCTAATCTGTAATCAAAGAATCAGGAAGAGGAAGACTCACCCACACCTTCTTCTGAGTGGAAAGGCACACGAGATCCTTCCCTCGCACGCCGCTCGACGCGATCCCGTAGGCCAAACCCATGCTCCGTGCCGATCCCCTTAGGAAAACCCTGGAACCAGATGTAGGGCTCGCCATGGCTTACTTGGGAAAAGCAAATTCGTAGGGCTCGACAAACACCGATCCCCTTAGGAAAACCCTAGAACCAGATGTAGGGCTCGCAATGGCTTACTTGGGAACAGAGAATTCGTAGGGCTCGACAAATGGGTGGCATACGGCGGTCGAAGCCGGCACCGATTCCACGGCTCTCCCTTCGGTTGGATGGTGGAGTTGCGCATTAGGGTTCGCATTGGAGATCGGAGAGTGCGACGGCGACGACGACGACTGGAAATAGAAGAAGCATTAGAGATGTCTGTTTGCCTCTCCCGCCGCAAGAGCTCTATATGTTCTCAATTTCCTATTTTCTATGTAATTATTTATCTTTTATTTTTATTTCTTTCTTTCTTCACTTTATTCCTTTTTTTTTTCCTCAAATCGTTTCCTTTATAAATTTTCTTTTCTTTATCATATATTCTATTTTTAATATTTCTATTATACACTTTAATAAAGATATATATATATATATATATATATATATATATATAATTAATGGAAGGAGGATTCATTTGATGCAAACTGGTTGTTGATACTTATCATGTCCATTGCAAGTGATGACATGAACACATGAGATGGATGATGATGCACATCGAGTGAGCATCAAAGGATGGGAATGGGCGAAGGGAGCTGCAAGGAGTGTAGCAGATCAGCGTCCGGCAAGGTCAGAGGCGGCAGCGAGAAGTGACCATAAGTTGAGCTTCCCCTTCGCAGCTCTCGCATGGTCACCAGCGCAGCAACTGCGTTCCTGAACACTCTCTGCTCAACCATCATCACAGCTTCGTCTCGAGCTGCTGTTGCTGCTGCTGCTGCTGCTGCAGGGAACATAGAGTCCATGGTGCTCTCGCAATCCTTCACCAGCTTCGAGATGAGGTCAGTGGTGAAGAAGGGCTGCTCCAACACCTTCTCGATGAAGGGCAGCCTTAGCAGGCCTCCGGTTCGCTTGTCGTACTTCTTCAAGATCTTTGCGAGACCTGTGATGACAACAACTCCAGTGAAGCAGCTGCGCGTATAGCAGAGAAGAAGAGGTGGGTTCGAGGACCTGTGTAGTTGACGCTGCTGTAGTTCACCAGCAACACCATCTCGCCATGGAGATTGACCATCTCGGTTCCGATCCTTCCGTACTCTGCCGCCGCCGACGTCGCAGCTACCCTCTTGATCCTCTCCTGCAGCTCCTGCATGAACAGCATAGGAATCCTCAGATCATGTCATCCAAGAATTACTGTGATGACCGCACCATCTGCCGGATGATGAACTCCTCCTCCTGGTCGACGAAGAAGGCGTTGAACTTGTCGATCTCCGAGTCCAAGAGGCAGATGAACTCTGCCTCGGCTTTGGAAGATGGTTGGGTTGCAGAGATGAGCTTAACCAGCTTCTTGAGGTCCTTGTAGCACAGAAATTTGTCCCTCCACTCGGGCAGGCTTTCCTCTATCTGCCTCTTCAGCCTCTTTCCAAACTTCATCGCCCTCTCTCTTTCTCTCTCTCTCTCTCTTGAGCTGCCTGCATAAATGCGTAAGGTGGTGACAGAAGTCACCATTTATAATCATCTCGAGAGCATTGGAAGAGTAGAGGGAGGAATATTTGGAAGCATATGCTAAGCTTGCTGGCAGGGTAGAGAGAGATTAAGGGTAAAAAGACAAATGAAAGGAAGCCACGGAAGGAGGGTGAACTCAGATCATCCTCCGGTGCAACAGCATATTCCATCAGACAAAAGCTACTTAGTCTCACGCTTACTGTGCTATTCCAATATGTTAAAGACGGACACTATCCATCCGCCCAAAGGGAATTTGTCTTGATGTGATTCATGTTAAAATATGATCAAATCTTATCATCATATCTTTTTCAAGCTCAAGTTAAAATATGATCAAATCTAAAGTGAAAGAAAAACATTATCTTGTCTTGTCTAGAGAGAGAGAGAGAGCATTGAATCCTTTCTTTATGATATTTAGGATCTGACACTGATCTGATGTGATGATTATCTTGGTTGATATTAACAATATTTATAGCAATTCCAAGATCATGTGCCACTGCATGAGTGGTACAAAGAACCTTGATGTGATCATCCACTGTATATTTTAAATATAAATTAATATTTAATATTATTTTTTTATATTATAGTTGAATCAGATATTATATTAGAAATGTTTACATGTTGATGGGTAACTAACATGAGCAGTCAGTATTTGTGGTATGTTAATATTATTTTTTTAATTTCTAAAATTTCCTATAATATTATTTTAAATTATAAGATTATCAAAATAATTTAGCAAAAACCCAACACATTTTTTATGATTAGTAAGAAATTAATATTATTTATTATTATCAAATTAATTTAGTAAGAAACTATTATTATTATTATTATTATTATTATTATTATTATTATTATTATTATTATTATCATCATCATCATCACTTACCTTTGCAACAAAAAAATTATATTTTTTTTCTATAAGATAAAATTGTATTTATTTATTTTCAAAAGATATTTTATATTTATTCTATATTTGGGTCATCCAAAAATGTTTGTAAAATTATATATAGTTATTTTTATTTTATTAAAATAAAATATGTGTATTTAGTTTTAAATAAATATTAAAAAATAATATAATATTCAATAGACTTTTGACATATGATTTTACTAAACAAACACCAATATCAATATATATTTTAAATGTAATTATTTATCAAACACTCAAAGCATTCCATAATTATATATTAACTCAAACTCTTTTCTTCAACAGTACACTAAAAATATAAATATGTTTGACAGACAAAACCTAACTCAAGAAGTTAATTATAATCGAGATTGTGGTTTAGTATTGTGATTTTTCATGTTACTAATGATTTTTCAAAGAATAGTTTACAAGTGAAATACTTCGTGAGTATGGCAAGAGCAGATCGCTGCTACTATTACGATTGATGTATCGACTATTGGCAGAGAATTGGCCGTGGAGGCGAAGGCTACCGCAGTGTCACGACCTTAGCTGGTTTTGCCTAAGGCGTGCGGCACCCTTGCGTGTCCGTCCGCAAAGGTCAGCCTCCCCGAAGCCTCCCATTGTCCCTTAGGACCACCAAAAGAGAGAACGGGTTAGAGAGAACGCCTCAAACGGGATCCACAAGCAAACATGTCCGAAAAACACTTCATAGACAATGCAAATTACAAACAGACTTTACAAGCTCTGAACAGTGGCACAACAAAGGGTAAAATGGTCCATTACAGACCGAAAGCTCTCTCACGTGTCCACATGACACAACCTTTATTTACAAGCCTAAAGAGGCCACCAACCCAACTAAAATGGGACTTATAAGCCTTCGGCCGCCCCTTTACATTCTGTACAGGGCATGAATATGCCAACAGACACGGACATATATAAGCATTACATCAAACACCCTGTTTCGAAGTTTGTCCGTGACATTCTCCCCCACTTATCCCTTCGACGTCCTCGTCGAAGCCTTTGTGAACACTGTAACTCTTCGCCTTTGCTGAGTCTTCAATCTTCTGCTCCAACTGCAATGCGCCTCCTGGCTCCCAGCTGCTCTCCGCTGCTATTTCTGAGTAGTCGAACCTTTGATCCGCCATGCTGCTTCAACTCACCAATGACTCTGACTCTGGTGTGGGGTTGGCTGAGTTGTGTTGATCCTCGTTGATTCCTGCGGATCCACCAAATGAAGGAAAAGACCATTCTTACTGCGCCAGTTTCTCAAAATTTCCACATGCTGCTTGAACTGGGTGGATGCTTGTTGGAGCTTTAACGAGCATCGCCTCGCAAACTTCTAAAGTTTTGGGTCCTTCCTCCACAAAATCTGCTCATTGACTCTTCTTTCAGTTAGTTGTCACATCCAAGTAGGTTCGCATCACTTCCGCTTTCAATTGGCATTTCGTTGGGAAATGAGGCGGACAATCTACTCTCAGTAGCACTGATCACCGTTGGTGAGGATTTGACAACTATTGTCTTCCATTATCTTCGAAGGGTCTTTGAACTTGTGCAGAGCTCCTCTGCTAGATAGATAAGAGAACTGGGGTACTCGGTTTCGCCCATTCTCTTAAGAGTTGAGAAGGCAAAGGTTACTTGACTTCGCCCGCCTCCTCGAGGTTGTACTTCATGCATCGAGCTGGTTACTGGCCTTCGCCTGCTCTTTGCTCACACTTCTGAAGCACATGAAGTGTTTGCACTCCTTGCGTTGAGTTAGCTACTGTGATTCACCTTCTCAATGCCATTGAACTTCTGGAATGCAAGAAGTTGTCACCCCAACTTGGAGTAATTCTCTGATAGATGAGGTCGCCTCAGGGATTGTACCGTCTTCTCCATCAACCCTGCCGCCTACTCCACTGAGTAGCAAAGGTACAGCACCGCGTACTGCCAGCTTCGTTCCTTGGTCATGCACTCTTACATGACCCGAAGTCCTTCACTTACGGTTGTCTTGATGAGAAGCACACTGACACCGGTCTTACGAAGTTCCTCGGCCTCTGCTCTTCAGCCTTGTCCCGGTACTTGGAGATTGCCTCTGCATGCTCCACCTCCTCGGCCCCTTTCACGACCAAACGCTCTCCCTCCGTGAGAGCAAGGGATCAATGACTTGCACGGAAGTCCCGCCTCTGCGGTACCATGGCGCTGCAATGCCCATGGCCCTACTATCCGTCGCCTCGCATCTGCATCCCTTTTCTTCACGATCAGTAGACATGTCTCCGTGGCACTCCTCTGAGTCCACCTCCATTCTAACTGATGCTTGATTTTGGGTAGCTAAGTCCCTCAGGACTCGTCGTCGCTTCCTCGCCCCTTTCGACCCCCTGCTTCAACACCTCTGTGTTCTCCAAGTAGCTCCTTCTGGTCGATGGAAAGACAGACTGCACTCCCATGTATGGCCTCTGCCATCGCATTATAGGGTTTGCCCCGATTCTGCTCTCCTTAGCTTCCTTGGTAGCAACGTTCGCTTACTCGGCCTTGTCCTCTGACTTGCCGGGCTCCCTTAAGCGAATATGAGCTCTAGAGCAGTCCAACTCTCCAGCTGCTTCGATCATACCTCTGCATGATCAAGTCCCTCCCATGGGACCCACTGGTACTTGCATTCGAACTTTTCCCTTGGTGGAACCCAGCCCCCATATGCTGATGACCAAGGTTTTCATCCGATGCAAAATTCGGTGCACGCCCGGAAGACCCGCCTCTGCGGTACCATGGCCTTCACTCCTTGAATCCATAGCCCTTCTTGCCGTCGTGTTGTTCACCGAAGCGGAGCTCCCAGTAGCTCCCGATCATACCTCCATATGATCACATCCCTCACGGGACGAGTTGTGTGTATCGCATTGCCACGAACTGTTCCACCACGATCCGCTGCACCATGTCGCCTCCTGGTGACATCTCCATTGCATTCTGATCCTTGGGGAATAAACTCGAATTGTGAACCCTCCATGTGTGGCCTCTGCCAATACATCGCCGGGTCTCTTCCACCTTCGATTTTGTTCGCTCCTTTGGCAATCGATCTTCATCCACCCACTCTTGGGTCACACCTAGATGAAGCACCGCTCTAGGACAGTCCATCGCCTAGTAGCTCCCGAAGTCCGTCGATTTCGCTGTAATTTGTGCACCATTGCCTGGATCCTGGGCCTCTGCCCCTACCAGCACAATCTCTGCTGCGCACCGCTTCCTTCCTAGCAACTCGAATGGCAACACTGTGGCATATTCTTCAAGAGTACCCGCCTCTGCGTCCTCTTGCCCCGTGCTAAGGCCTTCTGAACTCAACTTCGCCTCCGCAAATTGAGTCGCCTTAGTTCCTCCATCAAATGTTTCTCCGAGATAAGGTGCATGTGCCCAAAAGCTCCCTTCGTCTTTGGCACCATGCACGATGAGTCCACTCCATCAGAATGAAGGACCCATGGAACAACATGATCCTGCTCTTGCCTCTGCAAGAGCTCATGTCCTTGACCTCTGTCTAAGAAAAGCACTGTGCCTCTGCTCCATGTTCCAACTTCTCTGCTGGCTCCCTTCATGCGGCTTGGGTACTTCGCCAAGTTACACCCAAGTTGCTCCGCTCCTCGTTTCTGCATTGAGTCGATGGTGGCCCTCGCGCCCACCATTCCACGGGTCAGCCCTCCCTTGAGTCCGATCTCCACATCGACTCCAAGTGTGCCTTCATTTAAGTTGCTTCAGGTCGCTCCACCACTTGATCTCGCAATGCATCCACCAATGCATTCTGTCGAGCGAGATCATGCGGCAACTCCTCGCCGCTTGCTCAGTCCATCGAGCTTCGTGGAGTTGTTGTTTGTTGAGGTACTCCTCCTCAACTTGTGAGGTCCGTCTCACAGGATTCTCCCTCTGGAGAGCCGGAACTTATCCCTCCTGGATAACTGTCCCATTGGAGAAACATCTCTCTTCGTTTCGGAGACCACCATCCCCTTGGACTACTCCGATCTGCTGAACAAACTGTGCATTGTTCTGCCTCCTGCAAACGCACTTGCTAGATTGCGACTCCCCGTCAATACAGCCACCACTGCACCCCTCAAGGTATAGCAACATGCTGAACTCGTTGCACACTTCAGCCTCCTACGGACGTATCCTTCACATGCCGAAGAGAAAGTTTCAATGCTCCATGGTGCCGAGTCTCGGCCGCCTTGGGATGGCCACGAACATTCCGTCGTCCGCATACAAGCCCATGCATGAGTACCAAATTCTTCGAGTTAGCAATTCCCCTCACCTCTGTGAGCTTTGCATAACTCTTTTGGTCGTTGAGCAACTCATTCCACCTTGCATGGTCTCATTCTTGCCAAGCACCTCGCTTGCCTAGAGCACCATCAAGTATAGTTGTCAACGTTGAGTCGTAGCTCAAACTCAGCCATCCCAACCTTTGTGCGCTCCAAATTCTTCCAAGCTTGCCTGTTCTCGTGGTGCCTCTTGCGCGAAGGGTTGGCCATTCCTCTGAATGCCAATGCCAGATGCCCGCTCCGCTGAGCGACTCTTTTCCCTACATCTCCATGCCCGTTTTCCCTCAAACGGTCGCGCGTGTGCTGACTGCCCTCAACGCAGCCCTGCTAGGTCCCCCACGTTTGCATGTCAAGTGTTTCTATGAGTGCTTGTCCCGCTCTGATACCAAATGTCACGACCTTAGCTGGTTTTGCCTAAGGCGTGCGGCACCCTTGCGTGTCCGTCCGCAAAGGTCAGCCTCCCCGAAGCCTCCCATTGTCCCTTAGGACCACCAAAAGAGAGAACGGGTTAGAGAGAACGCCTCAAACGGGATCCACAAGCAAACATGTCCGAAAAACACTTCATAGACAATGCAAATTACAAACAGACTTTACAAGCTCTGAACAGTGGCACAACAAAGGGTAAAATGGTCCATTACAGACCGAAAGCTCTCTCACGTGTCCACATGACACAACCTTTATTTACAAGCCTAAAGAGGCCACCAACCCAACTAAAATGGGACTTATAAGCCTTCGGCCGCCCCTTTACATTCTGTACAAGGCATGAATATGCCAACAGACACGGACATATATAAGCATTACATCAAACACCCTGTTTCGAAGTTTGTCCGTGACAACAGTGCGACTGTTGGTAGAGGCGATTGTTGGCAGAGGATTGGCCGTGGAGGTGAAGGCTACCGCGGTGAGGAAGATGAGGATTGGCCGTGGAGCCTCTTAAGAATGTTGCTGTAGCGGCGTTGGTCGTTGGCCGAAGACAAGGGCGAAGCTTCGCTTTTCTCAACGACGTTGGTCGCTGGCCAAAGGCAAGAGCGAAGCTTCGTTTTTCTCACTGCTCTGATACCATGATGAAAAGAATAGAAGATAAGAACAATTATTGAAGAAGTTTTATTGAAAAAGTGAAAAAGTTTTATTGAAGAAATGAAAATGCTTCAACTAATGCTCATACAGTTGGAGAAATTTTATCTTCTATCAACTAATAGCAACACAACATCTCCATCTCACTAAATTAAGCACTCAAAGGTGAACGATCAAAAGTGACGATGAATATTCCATGTTGCTTCAAACCATAGACTTCAAACTAATCAGACGCAAGCATCTCACCGATGACATCACAGCAGTAACCAGTGGAGCATAAAGTGTTCCCTTTTCTTTGGTCCTTTCTCTCGAATCCATTAGGAATATGGCATCAGCATTATACTCCAATTATACATACTTGTCCAAATAAAACTAGTTTGTCTTAATCTCCTTTTGAGAGCCTTCTAAGCCTCCATTTTATGAGGCCACAAATTTGTAGCCTAATCAGCATTAACAAAGCCTAAGAAATAAATTAATGTCAAGAATAAGTTGGATCTTTCTATTTTTTTTCTTCAAATTAAATAAAAAAATCTATTATATTAGTTTTTTTGATATAAAACACAATACTCGCTCTATGATATATTAGTTTATATTCAAATCAAATGTGTAAGGAGATTTGAGCTAATTTACATATAGTTTTCTTTTGTAATTGATATGATTGATCTATTATTGATCAATCGTATCAATTACGGAGCAAGATGTCTTTGGTCCGTGACAGGCCCAGTAAGGGCCCAAGTAAGCCCAAAACGATACGTACCTTTTCCTACAAATAACAAGAGTTAAGGGGCTTATATGTAAAATGAAGTCAATACAGCTAACGTCTTCGGCTACCGCGGTTTCCCGTCGCTTCAAAGGATCACGTGCTTTATATCCGCCTCCTGTTCCATGTGCACACTTACTTCTATGTATATATAAGACACGGCGAAGCTTGTGTGAAGGCAAAACGAAGGCGGGAGGAAAGGCGGCGGTGACCTTATCACCAACCAATAGAAGAGAAGAGGGGGAAAAAAGGAAGACCTTTAAAGTGGAGCTTCGGAGGCGTGGGAAGGAAGACATGGATGCCGCGATGGGGCGGAAGCAAGGGAGGTCCGGGGAGAAGTCTAACTTCGCTGTCGTCTGTAGCCTCCTCAGCCAGTACATCAAGGAGAAGGGCAGCGTCGTCGCCGACTTGGGCCTCGGAGTGCCACCACCGCCTCTGGACGCGCCTAAAGGTGAGAGCTTTCCCCTTGTTTACCTCTCTTTGCTTCAGACGGTTTATGTCAGAAATTTCTCCTTTTGATGAGGGTTTCCAGCTGATATCTTCGATCTTCGGGGGTAGATTGGAAATCCCGACCACTGAAATGAATCGAGCAGAAATTGCCATTTCTTCCTTCAGATTTCCCCTCCCGGAGAACCCTTTCTGATCCAGAGTCGCTGATCCTTGTTTGAATCTTTGTTAATTTGTAGGTAAATCTGAAGCGTTCCGGCCTCCTCCGACCACCATGATGTTGTTGCCCGGCGCGGACGTATCGGGCGGCGAGGGAGAAGGGGAGAGGACGGGCGAAGAGGAGCCCCGTGTGGACACAATGGAGCTGTTCCCGCAGCGTGCCGGTTTCGGGCCTTCCTCCGTCACGGCTTTGGCGGCGGACGGGAAACCCGGCGACGCATCCGATGTCAGGTCTGCATCCCAAACCGTATCCCGCAGAAAACGTTTTTGCCTGACGGAAACATCCACAAGAACCAAGAATAAGTCGTTTTATTAGCATTTCTGTTTTCCGTTTTCTTTGTGTTTAGAAACATAAACACCGAAGACCAAACATGCTATTCACATGCTTCAAAACAATAGCAATTTTGGATGGTGGAGGCAAACAACAGGTCTTGCCCTCCTATTTGTGTTTCCTGTTTTAGGAATTTTCACAAGCACAAGAATTTTACTTGTCAAACATAAGTGCACAGTGCCGAATTGCCTTCCAAATTTTGTTTTTGTGTAGCAGGAAAAATAGAAATGATTATACAATGACATCTGAAACTTGTCAAACATTCTACAACATATGAACGATAACAACAAATCCGTAAGTCTCAACTATTTGGGATGAGTTATATGGATCTTTTGTCGCGCATCAAGAAAAAAAAAAATTTAATTAAGTTTAGAACACTTAAATCTTTTTCTCTATCTCTCTTCGTACGACGAGCATTAATTATTTTATTTCTTTTGACTGTCGCATCCAGAACAAGTTAACAATTACGGATAATTGTATGTTCTTATGGAAGACAGCAACTGTGTACTTCTGGAAGCAACATCAAGCACTGTGTCTCTAATGTTCTTTCATGGGATTATGGGATTCTTGCAGGGAACCAAAAAGGGCACAGTTGACAATCTTCTATGGTGATAAAGTCCTGGTTTTTGACAGTTTTCCATCTGATAAGGTGAAGAACCTGATGCAATTAGCAAGCAAGGTGACTTCCACCATGCAAAACTCCTGCTATGTGGAACCTTCATCATCAGCTTTGGCAGCCGCAGTCGTGGATCATCATCCTACTAATTTGTCCAATCAAGAGACCAAGTTCACGACTTCTTCTGTGAGCAATTCAGTCGCTGCTCACAGCGATCTGGAAAGAACAGCGCAATCTGGTAATAAGACTCTTCTTCAGCTTGGTTTGTAGAGTTGGTTCCTGTTGGTGCTTATTGTTTGTGCTGGTTGGAATGCAGATCTTCCCATAGCTAGAAAATCTTCGCTCCAGCGGTTCCTCGAGAAGAGAAAGGATCGGTAGGTGGAACTCACTCATGTCGTTCGCTAACCTGTAAATGAGTTCAATGTTACAAATGATAATACTAGTTTTCTTATGTGAATATTGAAATATTCACAGGATCAGTGCGAAGTCACCTTATCAAGTTACTGGTTCCTCTGAATCACCTGCTCCTGTGAAGCCAGAAGATGGCAAACCATGGCTTGGCTTGGGTCAGTAGAACTGGAAATGCAGACTTGGCCTAAACTTAAAAAGAGGAGCAAATAACCATACGTTGATGTACTAGGCAAAGACCTGCTTGCTGTTCTGATCTCTCTGAAGAGGAAGAGGAGTACTGCAATTTTTAGGACGGACAAGCACAAGAATTTGGTTTTTGAGGGTTCAGAAGTTGTAATGTTGTCATGTTGGTGAGAAAGGGGATTCTGTCTTTGTAGGCAAACTCATGGCTGTCATATGGAACCCAAGATGAAAGTGTAGCAAGCATCTGTGTTACTAATTGCAGATGATCAACTTACCTTTTATGTCTATTGTTGGCAATTTGGATTGTTCTTGATAAGTAATGAGTGTTTGATAGGAGAATTCTCCAATGTACAGATTTTGTGATATCAGAAATCATCAGCTTGGTTCTTGTGAACCTTGCAGAACAGAAACATGAAGATGTGCTTTACACAACAACAATCTGATTTATATCAACCTCCATCTCTTTTCTTGGCTAAATCATGCAAACTCCCTCCCTCTTGGCAAATGGGACATCAAGGAAGAGAAGATGACCCTACTGATCCCTGATACATGATTAAGCTTGAAAAAGTAGTAAGCTTATGTTGAGTCATCCCAATCAAGTTCTCACACAATTTGATCTCCAACATAAGGATAGGCTCTCAATCTACTCGCTCTAGTGATGTTGATCTAAAAGAAAGAAGCCACTCATCAACTCATAAGGGTTAGAAGCGATTGTCTTACCAGAAACTCCTCTTGTGGATTTTTAGTGTACAGCAGACATAGACCGTGCACCTAACGTTCAACCACTGAGGCAAAATGATGACCCAAACAAACACAATCCAAATCACAGCTAAATTGTATGGCTTCATAAAGGTGTTCAATGATGCATTATGGTCGGTCGCTTGACATAAATAAGACTAAATGCAGAAGAAGCATGTGTCGTGATGAAGGTTTCAGATGGACCCAACCAAAGTCATGCCTTGAAACGGAAGTTAAATCTAGTGACATCAAGAGGCCTCAAGAGATAGGCATGCTCCTGGAAAGGAGTTCATGGAATGAATGATTCAGGGACATGAAACTGGGGGAAGAACAAGATTTCCAAGGATTAGGAAAGTGACAGGGACATGAAGGTGGCCTTACACTCGTTGTTAAGTGCCCCACCTGCACGAGGTGCAGAACCCAAGACAGAGACTGGTGGGGGGAGAGGGTCAAACTTACAGCTAGGTTTTCAGATTCAGTAGGTGTACTTCCTTTTTCTGAAATGATATTATGGAGCTGTCAAATGCCTTTTTCTTGCATTTGAATGGGTCCATCACACAAGCGTCACAGTTAATTTAATTACAAGTGGCCACCCAATTTGATCACCATGGGCCAGATTTTTGGCAGCACTCTTGTGTAGCCAACTTGCGTTGCAAGTTTGACTGGTCCTCTCTAATTGTGTATGGAGAATTACAACTTCCAATTAGCTCTGTTACCAGGAATTCATCCTGTCATGCTCACATTTCAACCATTAGTTTGTGTTGGGGCTGCCTTACCAGTATGAGTTCCACCCACCGGCCATATTTCCAATACCTCTATCTCCTCAGTGGACAACTGAGTTGTGACAAAGAACAACATATACGTAAAGCTTAAAAATCCAACCACAGATCTAAAGCACTACATAAATGGCCAGGAGATGATACATCGCATGAAATCCCCCAATCAGGAAAACATTTTGAAAGAACCTTCTATTTTATTTTACCTTTTCATCGAGGAGGTGTCCTTGTTGGAATAATTTATGATCCTGTATGTTGACTAATAAAATAGTATGACCAAGCAGAATCATCACCAGTAAACTTTGGTGGCAACCATTGGGAACCTCATGTGGATGACATTTTACTAGTTACTCACAGTTGCAACAGCTACAAAGACTATTTCTTTAATTTCAAGGCAAACAAAAAGATGCAGTTAATAAACATGCATTTATTAATATGAAATGCAAATGTGGCCTGATACCTTGAAAATCATGTGGATGACACAAGACACAGCAAACCTCAATCAGAGCTTTTGTTGCAGCATAATAATCTCTTTGATCATGATCATTCTCTGATGAATATCAGCTTGATATAATATTTATTCCTGATGCACATATATTGTCAATTTCAGCTTAAGGAATAAAATCATGAAACTTAGAATGTTTCCTTAATGTAGACAAACAGTAGGAGAATGGCTCACACACCAAAAACCCTCGATTGGGACTTAAAAAGATACCTGTTCTGATGAAATCATGCTGGTCAACCTAAGTAGCATGTTGGCAACCAACGAAAAACACACAAATCAATTTGGATCCAAACAAACATATGATTAAAAAATATTAAAAAGGAACCATCAAGCTTAACATAAAATTATATTGCATGCATGTTACACTACGAAAAATGCAGCCAAATACACTTGGTCAAAACATACATGTTACCTAAATATCTGCTAGTGTCTCATGCAAGAATTGATTTTGATACCCAAGATGTGTATGGCAATATACATCTATGCCCATCCTATTCGTTCACAACCACAGCTAGTTGGACCATACATGTATCAAACCTTGCTTGTTTCCGGTGTAGATTTCATTTCTATCCTCATCATAGAATAGAGCAGTTACATCTTCAAGGGCTTCTCTAACAGTGCTCCTAATAGAAGACCGACCTGTTTTGCCTCTTCTCTGAGGACTGGTCTGCAGTGCAGGATCACTTGCAGATATCTTAGCTATGCACTTCCCAGTCAGGATGTTGCTCATATTGATGGAGCCCACAGCTGAAACTGCAGAGACATACAAAAATAACAAAATTAGGAATGTTCTATATGCATTTCTATCCCAACAAAGCAACATGGGAAGGCATTCTTAACCGTCTCCCTCATCACCACACCCTTCTTCAGCTTTGCAATAGGAAATTATCAGATCTTGGTCACTGGTGATATAGATGTTATTGGTATTACAATCAGGATGCCAAAGCAAATGGTCCTCAAAAGAGGTGACTAACTCCCCACGGAAGTTCCATACAGCCACTGTCCTGTTGCGAAATGTCAAAAAAAGATGGTTCTCATACAAAAAGATGAATGCCGATGGTGTCATGAACTCTGTCCTGCTAACCTCAGTCAACTCTGAATTTCTCACCTGCTTCATAGAAAAGGTAGCTGTTATACTTGTTAGGAGCTATCATTAAATAGGCAGGAGAAGAAAGATACTTACGTCAAGGATTTGAAGGTTCTCATTTTCTTGCTTGACCAGAAGCTTCTCATTGAATTGCTCTATAAAGTCGACCTTTTTGTTTCGGTGTAATAGGTGATTAAACGATTTCAACACAGTTCCATCCTCAATGGAAAGTATCTTTAATGGAACATAACTTGGTGTTCTATTGAATATTAATAGCATAATTCCTGGGCTGTCATAAGTTAATTTGGGAATATTAGATGCATACAAGATGAATTTTAATAAAGCCAATAACAAACAGTAGCATCTATGGGTACTTATGGGGGAGAAACATTCAGAAACAAAAACCTGATTTTTATCTCCTGCATGTTCTTATCTGATATCGCATACAAAAACTTGTAGTTCTTGAGATCAAAGACCTTGTAGATGCTACAAATAATACATACAATAGGTAATTAATAGAAATGACTGCATGTTACCATGACATGTAGAATAAATTCATCAAGGAGATTGCTTACCCATCCTGGGCTGAGTATGTCAGAACTTTGCCATTTACATCATCAAATTCGACAAAACCAGGCCACTTGAGAGATTCACTTTCAAAAAGAGGGAACCCAGCATCTAACTGGTTCCTTTTGATGTACCTGTCAATAATTAATTTAATGCAGAGTGAACTTTAGATATCAATATTCTTTATATATGACTGAAGTTGTTATTAGAACTAACAACTAACTATCTCAGCATATACTACCAAAACCAGATGCAAACAAACATCAGAAGGACAAGAAATTGAAGTAAGCCAAACATCAGTTCTATTTCAGTCCAGAAGTCTGACATTGAACATAAACATAATTTGCACTTTCCTGGATTTAGCTTCAGAAATACACTACTGAAAACAGATTTTGAACCATAATCACCATGTTTTCTCCCTACTACTAGCAGTCAACTGCAAGCCAACAACACCAATAAATTCTATTATGAAGAAGTAAATAACAAAACAAAACTGAGAAGTAATTTGCATCAAACAAAAATAGACGAGTCATTCATATGAAATTACATGCCAAAGCAAAAGTCAAAAATCCTAATCTAATAGACCCTTGACAACTGTTATTGCTAGTTCATTGATGCTTGAAATTTTAGTTCTACTTAAGAGTATACTATGCCTATGAAGTATGGACTAGAACCATTTCATATCTGGCCTTTTGCACACACAAAGCTAATTCATGTAATCAATCAAGATACAGAACATATTCTTCCTCACAACACAGCAATCCGGTTTGAAAGAACTCAAAGAAGGAAAAATTCATACCAATCATTTCCAAAACAGTTTAGCTGAAACAATCAAGACTCTTACTCTATTGGAGTTGTCCTGCACTTCAAGGAACTGAAATGATCTGATGCATAAACTGAGACTGTAATAAGTGAATCATTGTTCTTATTATAAAAGAGACTTCTAATCACTTCATCAGGACTTATATTCAAGAAGCATATTCGTTCATTAGTTGCTGAAAAACAGAAAAAAGCATTTGTCAGCACTAAAGATCCAGAGAACAAATAAGGTCCAAAAGGACAAAACAAATATTAATCCAAAAAACTTACACCGACTAAAAGCAGCACATAGACCAGAGTATGCAAGAGCAAATATAATGTCCTTTGCTGAAACAATCTCGATGATTTTTGATCTTTTTTTAAGAAACTGCAGCTTTACAAACCAGTGAACATTGTGATCATAGGCGTCAAACTCCTCCTGAACCCAAAAAATAATGATTTCAGTTCTAAGACACAATGGCACAGGTTTTAGGTGAAAATATAAGCATAAAAAGTTAATATGAAGCTACAAATCCTATGTTCAGAGTAAGATATTATCATGTTCAAAATATCCCAGAAACAAACACAGAAGGGCAGATGTCTGCAACATACTTCCAACATGACCATGTTTCCAACAGTCATTTTAAAATGATGAATGATAATAGGGTACTTATCCAAGTTAGTTTTCGACATTGTCTTGTACAAATCACACAGAGGAAGTAATATGTTGGCAAACAAAATTATTAATAAATGGATGAAAATGGTCCCCTTTCATGATTCTGAAGTTTCATCTTTGTCTTATGATTCATATATAAATAATGGTGCATCTACAGAATAAGTTTCTAGTTCCACAAAATAAACCACATATAACTAATAGCTGAGCTAGTCAGGAGCTCCTAAAGCATGCCAATATCTGTATTCTGATTATGAAATAGAGAGGTACATTTAATCAATCGAACACCATAGTACCTTTATGAATCGTAACGAGTGGCCCCATGGCTTGAAAGATGATATAATTCAGATTTTGACAGAAAAGCACAAAAATAAATGCATAGAGATGGTTGATATATGTGATAATAAAACAAGAAAGCATGATCGTTAGATTGTGCAGACTCTATATTGTCGCATAAATAATTAGGTGCCTAGATCATACATGTTGGGTGCTTAAGTACTCAGGCAGCGCAGCCTCTCCATGTTTCAGGTGGAGAAGCTACTCAGGCATAAGTTGGTGCCTACGCCAGCTAGAAGTGGCATAGATTTGCACATGAAATAAGTGACAAAGTAACTATCTAAACAATATACATTGTAATAGTATTACTTAAGAGAACATATTAGGTGGCTCAAAACATCTTTGGATAATAGATGAAAAGTAATTCCCCAGGAACCAATTGCATCGTTTGATCATATACTTCAGCTCCTCGGAAAGGCCACCTGGAGATTAACATCTGCACCTACATCCCCTTAGTTCATTGCTCTAACCATGCAATGTAATCACATCCCAGCAACCACCATCATTCCAAACCATATTTACACGGCAAAATAGAGCCACCATGCACTTCAATCAGGTTTCAAAGAGAAGGTTGTACTTCGCAGGCCGATCAATATTCTTAGGCACAAAGCTAATTAGAGTACTCCCAAAAGGCCTCTGACACCAAATCCAAATCGAACCTTCAAACAAACACAGCATTCCCAGAAAGAACAAGCTTCCAGCCCGTAGTTGCGACCTATCGTCACGCAGTTAAACGCTACCAGCAAATATCAGGCCCAAACTCCGAAAGTCGGTCAGCAATTTCAAAACCCTAACAAGCGAATGCCCTAATTCTCACAACGAACCATCAAAAAGCAACGAACAGACCCGAGACGCACCTGGAGCTGGATGTTCCGGAACTTCTCGGTAGCGTCGGAGGCGACGCCGCGGGCCATGCAGGGGAAGCCGCCGATCTCACGGCGCTGGAGCTTCCGCACGGAGTTGACGCAGTCCAGGCGCCTCCGGCGCTTCCCATCGGTGGAAGCGCCAGTGTCACATCCCCGCTTCTTGGCGGTCACGCGGAATCGGACCCGGACGGGGGTCTTCTTGTGGTTCTCCATTCCCCCGCTCGCTGCGCCCCTCTCCGGTAGCAAATGGGGGGAAGGAGAAAGATAGAGGGGTTAGATGAAACCGAGTGGGTCTCAGTTTTGGGTTAGGGTTTCGGCGAGCTCCATGGAGAGCGAGAGAGAGAGAGAGAGAGTCCGTCTCGTGCTCCGACCTCCGTGAAAAGATGTCAAGGAAGGAAGCGGTTCACATCCTGAGAAAAAGAGATCTAATCAAGCCGGTGGCGCGGGTTTGAAATTTGAACCCGGTTTCGGTTAAAAGTGCGGTCGATTTGTGTCTTAAAACCCGAACTCAAGTCCGACCCAAATTTCTCGGACATCGATTCCCAAACGTCAATCCATTAAGCTATCGGGTCGGATACGCATCGAGGACATCCATAATTTTCCACATCAATAGGCAATCCGTAGATAGAAGCGGATCGGATTTTTTTGGATACTCCGATTTAGATAGTCTATTTGTGATATATACGGGGTGGAAGTAATAGTCAAATTTGGAAAGAAATAGGAAATAACCTATTTGTTAAATCCTATATATCGTTTTAATTTCCGAATATTCACATCTGACCAATCTTCTTCGATCGATATAAATGTAAAAGTAGTATCGGAGCAAATTTTTATTTCCAAAAGAAAAGAAAAAGTCAATGGCTGTTCCTCGAGAACTGTTGTTGGATTCATCTTCACAAAAAATAAACTCCTAGAAAGAGAAATATTTGGTGCTAATATAAATGTGCTCCTTAGTTTCCTTCACGTCAAGCAAATCATGTTGCAAACTTCTGTTTAAATCTTGATCATTGGCATTTGTCTTGTCATAGTTGGACACTAAAGAAAAAAAAGAATCATTTTTCACTTTTAAGTAAAGAGGTATCTGAAAATAGAGCACAAGAAGTAACACTGAAACTTGAGAGCATAAAATTCTCCCAACTGCTCCATCATGTCTCAGGATAGTTCTAACCCAAGATTAAGCCATGTTATGATTTTTTTCTAAACTTTTGAATAATGTTTATTGAGTCTGTTTAGTTCAGTTGTTTATTGAGTCGGTTTGGTTCAGTTAAAATTAAGTAGAAGTTTATTTAATATTTATTTATTATTAGAATTCAAGTATTGATGGACTCTAGATGGAACTCTATAAATAGGGATGTAACTATTTCTTTTCAGTTATCTATGAAAAATATTATTCTGTCTTTTGACAAACCCTATGAGGTCGATCCCCTCGAAATGATTATCCCTTTCTCTTTTTCTTTTTTATCATAAAACTTTAGGGACTTAACATTTGATATCAAAGCATACGATAAGATTTTATGGTCTTATCAATTGGTATCAGACCGACAATAAGACTTTAGGATTTTATCATTTGGTATCAGAGCGACGATAAAACTTTAGGGTCTTATCAATTAGTATCAGAGCGATCGTTCTGATAAGACTTTAGAGTCTTATCAATTAGTATCAGAGAGACGATAAAACTTTAGGATCTTATCAAACCACAATCTCTCTCTCTCTCTACCTTTAGTGGAAGAGAGAGATCAAATTTCTTTCGCCCAATGTTTTTTCTAAGTCTTATGAGTGAACAAAATATAAGCATTCCACTGGAACAACACTCGTTCAACTTCTATAGAGCATAAAATTGTCCAGCTTTTTCTTGCATACTTCAATGTGTTGGTGTCTGAAAGCAATGGTTTCAAGACTTCAGCTGCAGTCTCTCTCATCTCTGTGCTCCTTGTGTTGTGTGTGTGTGTGTGAGAGAGAGAGAGAGAGAGAGACGGAGAGAGAGAGAGAGGTCCCTCAAATTTTCTTTCACTCCATGTTCATCTCGAATCATATGAGTGAACAAAAGGAAGCTTGAATCATTTTTCTATTTAGTAAAAAGGCAAAGAAGTATCAGAAAATAATTGCACTGCATAAGAGCCAGTGACAGCACATGAAAGAAAAACTTATAGGCCATAGAATGCACAACTTTTTCCTCATGCCTCAAAATGTTGGTGTATGGTAGCGGTGGTCCAAGATTTAAGCCATACTCTCTCTCTCTCTCTCTCTCATCTCTCTCAGTTTTCCTTTTCTTTGTTTGTGTGTACGTGTGTGTGAGTGAGAGAGAGAGAGAGAGAGAGGTCTCTCAATTTTCCTTCACCCCATGTTCCTCAAACCCTACGAGTGAACAAAAGGTAAAGAGGATTGAATCATTTTCCTTTTAGCAAAAAAGTCTTACAAGTATCTGAAATTAATTGCACTGGAACAGTACTCTTTCGACTTCTTCTAGATAACATGGGATGCTCGACTTTTTCCTCATGCCTCAAGTGTAGGTGTCTGGTAGCAGTGGTCCAATTCTCTCTCATCTCTCTCATCTTCTTTGTGTGTGTGTGTGAGAGAGAGATATATATCATGTTTCCTTCACCTCATGTTCTTCTCAGATCCTATGAGGGAACAAGTGTTCTCATCAAGGCCAGCCACATACCTAACAAATCAAGAATGCAGCACACTCATTCCATGGCTGATCTCTGCACACATTACATGCAGGAAAACACCTTCTGCTCCCCAGCTTTATATATATGACATTTGAGCTATTGTTGAGAGAGATACTGAACTCAAATAATTTCTAATGTGGTAATGACTCAATATCTGCCACTATGCCTCACACCTATTTTCAGCTATCATGTTCAATGTCTCACTTTTATGAACTAAAAGTACCCAATTGATTTGTAATGAAAATAACCAAACCATGTGTTTAGATAATTTATTGAATGCATTGGGAAAGTGGTTTAATTTTAATGTTAGTGACAATTATAATGAGCAAAGATTTTTCAATATATATACTAAATGGAAAAAAAATATATAGATTTGACTCATCATCTATGTATATTTCTCAAGTTAGGTTTTTGTTTATTTTGATATATATATGACCAATTTTACTCATCATCTATTGGCTTTGTTTTTTCAAAAAAATGGAAGTAATGAAAATATTCATGCAATATGCATATTTGCCATCTCTTACATGAATTGTGTGTGTCTTTATTAGCTATATGGATATCAAGATGATGTTTAATGAGCCTAATGCTTAATTTTGTGTTGGCCATATGGCAATGAAAAAAAAGACCTCTTTGCATAGCTTTTTATATCACAAGATCATGCTTTATCTGACAACTACTGAATTAAGTAATGTTAATAATGTCAAGTCTAAGATATGATTCTCATGAAGCCTAAGATTGATAGGTGCATACACACATTTAAATAATTTATCATCATGTACCTCATCATAAATAAGCTACAATATTGTATGTACAATCCTTCAAACTCAAAACTCTTATGAAACTATATGTATATTCAATAACTTGTAACAAAAAAATGAAATGTCATAATTCTTCAATGTTCAAATATTCTAAAACATGTGTGATTGGCACAGACAGAAAGAAAGAAAAAAAAGTTCCATTTTAAGGTAGAATATACAGATAATTCTTACAAATAAAAAGCAATTTGCACTGTATAAAATTTCCAAGTATGAAGTAACAGTGTATGTTCTACTGAGACAGTCATAAACTTCTACTTTGCATGTCAAAAATACCCCCTCAGCATCTTCATATTTATTTGTTCAGCTTTTTTTTTGCTGAACTTATTATCCATAATTAATGTGTTATTAAACAAGTTAAGTATTTGGTTAGTTTGATCACATAAGATCAAAAAAGGTATCAATATGACAAGGACTTTTGGTTAATTATTTTTGATATGATTGGGCAACAAATCACAAGTAAAAAACAAAAAGTGCTTTTACATATCTATCCTTTTAAATTTTAGAAATAGTGTGTTTTGGTGTCTCATGTAATCCCTCCAAATATTTAAATCTTTCATATAATCAATTAACATTAATTATTTTTAGTTAATTTTTCTGATTATTTTAATCATATTTTTTTAATAAAAAAATAATCAATATTAATTAAGTTTCAACTAACAGTCAATTGATATAGAATATACAAGTATATTATATATGAATAACATGAAATATATTAATGTAGAGGGACATATGAGTTATTTTGCCTAAAGGAAATTGATAGGAAGCACTTCTTCCCCTCAAAGCTATAGTTTTTCTAAAAGAATGATAGCAGTTGTTGCCAACTATTCACTGCTCATTTAACTAAAAATTCATGTCTTCAGCACTTATCATGCCACATATTAAAATAAGCTAATGTTAGGTTGATTGCAATGTGGAAAATGATCAACTAAAGCTCCAACAAATATAGGAAAGAGTGAAGTCAACAAAGCTGTGTTGTATTGTAAACTACACTTCTTGATCACAGTGCAGAGGGAAACAACACATCTGTTCATTGGCATCTTCTTGTTGTCCATCACATAGATAGTTTGCAAAGAGAACTTTGATCATTTTAAGTAGGCAATGCTATCACTCATCACCTAAATTGATGTAGAATTAGCCACAATAACCCAAAAGAGAAGTTTGATGTTAAAAAATGTTCCTCTATAAAATAGGACTATTTATTTTATATTAAAAATAATAAATCATTTATCATTTTAACACTCTTTTTTTTCCTTTCAGAGTTTTATTTGTTTTTTTCTTCCTCTAAACCTTCTGATATATATAAAAATATATAGATGTAATTTTATTAAAATAATAACAAATTATTTTATGTATACCAATATTATTCAAAATTTAAATTGAATCAAAACATCATATGGAATTTTTTTTATTGGTGGATTGAAGTAGAATAAAACATTTTTGAAACTGACACAAATATCAATTTCATGTTATTTCCTATTTCAATGAGGGGTATAATAGGCAGTTCATGTTTCCATCAAGAGCCGCTAAAAGCTGTCTTAAAGCCCCACAGAACACGCTCTCAAAACATATCAGCCTCTTCTCTCTTCTTCTGTCTTCTCCTCAAGCTCTCTTTCTCTTCCCTCAAGCTCTCTTCTCTCTATCCATCCGAGGAAGACGAGATATAGAGCGTGACGAGTACTGCAAACGCCACCTTCGACCATTTCGCGACACTACGTTCGGACTCGGAAGTCTCCTGCATCGCTCCTATTGGCACCCACTTCGGCTTCTTTTTGCCCGGATCCCAGATCGAGACCGGGGATCCGTGGAGGCGCCGCCAAGGTGCGTTTTTGATGAGATCCTAGAGCCGATGCCTCACCTCCCCGCGGCTTGAAGACCTCGACCGGGCCATCGGGGGCTTCTTGGCCTCAACCGGCGCTCGATGCCCCCGCATTGCCGGCGCCCGTTGCGAATCTGTCGAATCTGCGGGAGTCCTTGTGGGGGCGTTTGTTTTCTGTCTGGGCCTTTGGCTTCGAGGTGGATCATTTGGTGGTTGGTTTGATCTGGTAGATCTGAGTGACTCTTCCTATCTTGACGTGTGTACAAGATGCGATTTTTATTACTTAGATCGGCGCACGATGGGGTTGGGTGAAGAGGTCGCCTGTTTGAAATCTTGCAGGGTTTGAGGGTTCGGGGATTTTGTATCGTGGAGGAGTGGAGTTGCCACTGAACTGATAAAGGAGCCACTTTGCTGTGTCGAATGATGAATTCCGACGCTTCTCTCGATTGTGCTTTGTTTGAGCTCTCGCCAAGGCGGTCACGGTGAGAATGCTCCTTCAAGATGGTTTCGAGGTTCCATTTTTTTGGCAATAATATTGAAAGGAAAACAAATATCACCTTTTGCAGGTGTGAATTGTTTGTATCGGGAAATGGGAAAACGGAGAAGATTGCATCTGGTTTCTTGAAGCCGTTTGTCACACATTTGAAGGTTGCAGAAGCACAGGTCGCACGGGCAGGCAAGTCAATAAAGCTTGAGGTTGATAGATCGAGGAATGATGGCTCATGGTTCAACAAAGGAACTCTTGAAAGGTTGGATTGAGATATGCTGCGACCTCTGCACCTCAATTTGGAGTCTTTAGACCATTTTTTATCATTTATGATGTAGCATACTCCATGAACTATTAATTGATTGAAAAAGAGCTTATGTTCAATTTTCATTAAGAATAAGTATTGGCCGCAGGTTTGTTCGGTTTGTTAGTACACCTGAGGTGCTGGAATCAGCCAATACATATGATGCGGAGATGTCACAGTTGGAAGGGGCTAGGAGAATATATTCACAGGTGATAAATGCACTTAATTGCAGAACATATTTATTTGGAATCTGAATTAACTTTGTTTCACTATTGTCTGAAAATGCACTACTTTTTAATCCAGGGTGCAGGAGATATGCTTTCTGGCACATTAGGTATATCTGGTTTTTCCATATGGTTGTTATCTCAGATACCACTTTTGTTTCTTGATGAGATAATGTATCGTTAGAGAGCCTTCTTACTGTATGTACTTGCATCTAGTGGAATCGTTAAAAAAAAGTGGTCCTCTTCTATGACATCCACAAATAACCCTATTGAGTTTGGTGTGTCTTGGATATGTACAACATTTTATATGCCATTTATCCTGCACATAGCTGGAGACTAATTTTTATTACTGTGGATGACTTGTATACATTTGCACTGTCCAATTAAGCTTTAAATCCTTTAAATAATTATATATTCGTTTTTCACTTTGTTATCTCAAATTGTGTGGGCTAACCTTGCCAAATCATCTTGATGACTCTAGGTTAGGAGAAAAAGTAACATCAATTTTATGTACATAATGCATGCTAAGTGTGATGGTCCTCTATACATTAGAAACTTATGTTTTCCCAGTTTTAAGTACCTAATCATTTTATGATGCCAATCAGAATCTCGTAGACATTTGTAATCCATGAGCATGCCTTTGGTGTTCTTGTTTTTATTTGATTTATAACTTCTGTATCAGTTGCATCTCTTGTTAATGCAAATTTTTTGGTTTTCTATTCAGGTG
This sequence comes from Musa acuminata AAA Group, assembly GCF_036884655.1. Taxonomy (NCBI): domain Eukaryota; kingdom Viridiplantae; phylum Streptophyta; class Magnoliopsida; order Zingiberales; family Musaceae; genus Musa; species Musa acuminata. The sequence continues at coordinate 8,770,707 of NC_088338.1, read as the reverse complement.
AAGGTGATACAAATACTGTAGCAGCTACAGATATAACAAAGTAACATTATCTTCTTCTTGCTTACCTGAACAAACAAGGATGAAATTTATTATTTGTTGTGGCAATTGCAACATGAATTCTTATTTGAAGTACCATTCTCTTTAACTTAGAGATGGACCATAAACAAACAATCAAATCAATAATGCAATCCCAGAATAACTTGCCTGCTAATTTTGCTCTTATAATTTTAGAAAAAACAATTAAAAATGCATATCATGAAAGAAACAAGTGGTTAATATTTTTATTTGATTATGCCATTTAACTTCAGTATGATTATTCTTGGAATTATTACGTAACTAGGCCCACATGGGCATAGTATCACCTTTAAACTTGAAATTTCTAATAAGTTGTTTCTTTAAATTAGACAAGGGGACTTCTCTCTGACATATTAGTGTGTATGACATGTACAACTGACCAGTTTACAAATTTGCACCTGTACTCAGGTGGGTGCTGATTGCCTCCCTATTACCTATCTTTATCTTAAGGAATCCTATTTTACTTTATTTTTTTTCCCAAAAATTCCCTGCTACTGTTGAGCACAGTAGTATTTTCTTTTAATATCTTAATCTTTGGATTTTATTAATTCAAGTATCTAGTCTTATCCTCAAGCTATCTTCTTGCTAGTCTTTATTCTTTCTCTATGGACTGCTTGGCTGACTGTGGGCTTGTCAAATTAGGCCTATAGCACCTGGATTTCAACCTGTTGGTTGGTGTGGTTAATCATCATATAGCAACGAGCAGAGCGCTAAGATAGACAGATAGAGAGGAAGTTAGAAATAGTGGAAGGAGGGGAAAACGAAATTGAAGGATAATGATGAAGATTCTTCTCCTTGTTATTATTATATCGTTTTAAGAACATATCTTTGTTAGGAAAGGCTTTCTTCTGATAAGTTAATGTTGGAGGGAATCCTAACAGTTAACAATGAGGACAGCTGGGAGTAGAAGAGTGTGCCCAGTAAAGCTGACATCATTGTGGCATGGATGCATTATAAGTTGGACTGCAAACTGCAGGTTCAGTGATTGACAAATAAAAAGTAAGCTTAGCTGAATGTAATCAGGACAATTGGAATCATCGAACATATGTAGGTCACAGTACATTTGAAGGCCTAGTAGGACTTGGGATGTCAGAAAATACAGAGATTGCAAACACTTCAATGAAGGTGATTCTGACTTTGATACGAACTGATAACATTGTAAATTGTTTTGTATACCTTTGCATTTACTCTTCCATTAAGCTTCTATCAAATATTTTTTAGGTCAGAAATTATGGAACTTCAGATGTTGTCCTTACTTTTAACCCTCATTTACAAGTGAACTACCTCCAGTCTGTGATTGGACAATTCCTGCAAACCGATTACATTCCCAAGTTTCACCTCTCTGATTTAACCTAACACTTGATTTATAATAAACTCTTCTGCTCACTGCATCTGAAGCCTAATAATGAAATAAGAATTTATAGCAAAGAAAATGTTCAACACAGCAAGTATATGATTCTTTGTATTGAGAAATTAAATAGAGGATATTTACAGGGGATTAATTATTTCTCATAGTTGTACATTTTCCAGGAAGTAACATAATAGAACTGAATTCTACTGTAGACCTTACTACTAGCAATAAAATTATGCATGATTGCTCTCATGATGAGATTAAACCTGCTCAACTCTAGGGCCAAAAGTAGTTCTTTTAGATGCATCATATCTGATTTGGCAAACTTACCTTCATGTTGCCCATGATCAGTATGCACACCTGGCTGTTAAGAAGTGAGAAAATCAAGTTGAGCTGATACAATAACTAGATTGGGTTGTAGTTAACTAGTTATATCTTACACATTTGTATCGTATACTTTACTGCAGGATATCATGCCATGTGGATCCATAAAAACCGTGATTCTGAGATATCTTTCTGTTTTTTCTTAAACCTGCAATTTGATTTCTTTTGGACATCCAGTAGACATTGTCATCGATCAATTCCACTGTTTGTAATTGGGAGTATTTCTGTGCCTGTAAATATGAAAATAATCTGCCAAGTTCACTGAATTTCCTGTATGCATTTGCCAAAGGCTCCAAGTCTGACAATTAGTTGAAGTTGAAAAAGTAAAAGACTAGTGATAATGTGATATAATTACTTCCTGTTTCTTCAGCTAGTAGTATGTCATTTATGGTTTCCTTTGCAGGAAGGAGCTTCTGAGAGCGATTGATGTAAGGCTTGACACTCTTAAGCAAGATCTGGCGACAGCTTGTGCTCGGGCATTTTCTGCTGGTTTTTCCATTGACAATGTCTCTGAGCTTCTTCTCTTTGCAGAATATTTTGGTGCAAATCGCCTAAAGTAAGTTTTGGATCTCTAAATCCGATATATTATTTATACAGCCAAACAATGAAAAATTGATCTTTTTACCAGATGTAGCAGTTGAGGGAGACAAAAATTGGTTAATAGTCCTTGGTCTAAATTTGTGTTGATGTACCCTAGTTCTGCTGCCAATTAAGATTTTCTAGGCCTTATAATTTGGGTAAAAGGTGTTGTTTGACTTTAACTTCCATAGATGTTTGGGTATTTTGATAATTATTTGCGAACATAGTGAAAATTTTAATCTCAATTTTTAACCACAATGTGGAAACACCTTGCATCCAATTATTGAAGCACTTTATCTGTGGCACTGAGATTCATCATGGTAGTTGAGGGGTTTTTTCTATTGTGATGTTGAGGAAATACTCTGTGTGGTCTATTTTAGTCATATGCATTTTAGCTGAAAACATTCATATTTTTTAATCATGATAAACAGGATACTGAGATTGCATATCCAATTTATTTTTCTTTCTTGTCTGTGTTTGCTGTTGATTTCTTGTTTTTCTCATATCGACTAATGTTTTCTGAATTTACAATGACGTTGATATTGATAATAACTTCCAAACTTGTGGTGTTGGCAACAGTGATGCGTGCAATAAATTCATCGTGCTTTGCCAAAGTCACCCTGAGCTTACGAGCCAGCAGCAGTTGCAGTCTATGCCTTTACATTTGAAAAGCTTTGCTGATGTGAATACTCGATCATCCTCAAGCTCAGACATGTCAATAGATGAGCCAGAGTTTGAAAATGATGGTGCTCCTACACCACCTGATGGTGGTGATATCCAGCTTCACAAGTCCAACATAAGACAACCATCACGGCTGAATACAACAGAGTTATCAGGTACATCTCAACAGGCCAAGCCCATCCAATGGCGGAGGGCAGTGTCGGAGGAGCCTCTTCCTTCTGCTTCATCATCTAATGAGCCAGCTCAGCTGGATGTAGGAGGGAGTTTTAGGCGGCTTAGTGTGCAGGACCGGATCAACCTCTTTGAGAACAAACAAAAAGAACAGTCTGCAAGTTCTAAAAATATCAACACTGCAGGTGTTGTTAATAGGGTAGTAGCAGGTAGAGGGGAGCATAGGAGGCTCCCTTCTGATGTTTCAGAGAAATCAGTGTTGAGAAGGTGGAGTGGTGCTAGTGACATGAGCATCGACAACGGCAGTAATAGTAATAGTGTTAATGGCCAGAAAGAAAGTGGAGGTGCTGTTGGAACTCCTGCAACTGGCAATTTACAGCTTCCATCAAAAAATAAAACTGAAGAGACTGAGACACTTGGGTTGAAGGATACTGCAACATCACAATGCCGGTTGGATCTTAAAGAAAGAACAACAGATACTTCTTCTTCCTTACAGTCCGAGTGCAGAGGATTTTTTGGCAGTAGAGATTGTCTAAAGGATGAGGATGTCAAGTTCACTGTAACTAAAGTCGGATCAGACTTGGAGGAGGAGCAGGGCAAGCATCATATGAGTGCTTCTGTGAGCAGGGTGGATTACTGTGGACTGGGTGATCAAGATGCTTCTAGGACCCACCAAATAGGCTTTCCAGAAACTAGCAACAATGCTGAACTGAAAGAACATGCAGCCTGTGTTATCCAATCAAAGGAAGAAAAACATGTGCAAATGGAAGACCAAGCAGCTTCGCCAGAAATATCACAAGCTCTATCAACTGCTAGTGAGAAGGTTAGTTGGACAGATCAAGAAATTCTGCCGCCCCCAAAAAGAGGGGTTCCTTTGCAAGCAGATGGTAATGGGGTGAAGGACCAAGCAAGGCTAGTTAACCGATTTCGAAAATTTGGGAGAAAAACAGATGCTGAAGTGAAAGAAGTGAAAGCAAAAGATCCATCAGATTCTCAGTTCAAAGTTTCATCGGATTTTCCTTCAGAGAGTGATCTACAGAATTCTCAATCTCAGAGGAAAACTTTTCCTGTAAGAGTGGAAGAAACAGGGGGAAGAAATGCTGGTACCTCTCGTGCAACAACAAAAGAAGATGCCAAGTACCAGGGTTTAAATTGGCGTCAACAACCATCTGTTACTGAGAGAAGTGTGGATGAAAGAAGACGTCATGAAATAAATCAACCGCTTGCCTTTCCATTAGAGATTGCTAAGGAAAAACTGGAGGTAGTTGAACCACCTTTTGCACAATGGATGGAGCAGGTTCAGGTTATGATGCCATTGAAAGGAAACCAAGAGTTAAATGATGAATTATGGATGAAGGCTAATGAGTTGGAAAAGCTTTTCGCTGCACATAAGCTCAGAACTCTCAGTGAGCAGACAACTTCCTCTCGAAGAAGCAGACCAGTGGATGTCCAGGAGGATCATGTTCCCATGGTAATGGAGAAAAGACACACAGTGGTCCTTCCTGATCACTTGCCAGAGAAAACACTTATGAGGGAGACTTCTAACAGTAAGGTAGACTTTGATGCCAATTTCCTGGAGAAGGTAGGCAATAAGGAGTATGCTAGTAGCATAAGCCAAAATCTTGAAACTCTCAGTCCATCAGATGATTCTAGAGGAAAGTTTTATTATAAATACATGCAGAAGCGGGATGCAAAGCTATTAGAAGAGTGGGGAACAAAAAGCGCTCAGAAGGAAGCAAAAATGAAGGCAATGCGAGACAGTCTGGAACGTAGTCAGGCTGAGATGAATTCCAGATACTCCAGATCTGCTGATAGACAGGGTTCAAAATACACTCATCGTCTTGCAGAAAATCTGAGATCTTTTAGCAATAGCTCGACATTACGAAGCAAAAACCAGGTGGTGATATAAATTGTCCTTGTAACAATCTTTTATTTTTAATGTTTGTGCGTAAATTTCATCTAGGGTTGTCATAGTATAACTGCATATTAATTAGTCTCCAGATTATAGAAATGACATCCTTAGATCTGGAGTAAATCCTGACTGCAATTTCAGAATACTCAATGAGCTCAAGAATTTTCAATTTTCAATTTTCAATTTTCAATTTTCATGTCTGTTTCTCTTCAATTACATGCTAACTTTATGTAACTAGTTGAGTTCATGTTGTGAGATATATATCTGACCAAAATTCTTACTATGGTTATGTCTGTTCTAGACCAAATATAATTGCAGAACACATTGGCCCTACCTCTCTGCATTGGTACAAACCTCCTGATGTGCTGCCTTTTTTGTCTATTCAAGACTAGAGAGGGCTGAAATTAGCAGTCAAGGAAAAAAAAGGGAAGGACATCATAGCTTGTCTGATCACACTGAATTTATAGTGAATTCGTTAGGTTCTATTTTCACTGTTTGGCACCAATCAAATATGTGGTTCATATTTTTAAAATCATTATAACATGTATAACAGTAACTGAATATGCATTTTCTTTGGAATATTTGTGATCTCTCTTTATTCTGTAGCAAAATATCTTTGACTCTTCTTTTACTTGCTTGTAGCTGTTGATAATCTGCTGATCAATCAGTTGTATTTCCTTTAAACATATTGTACAGGTGATCTAATTTTTCTACAATAGTTTTTGGCTAAACAAAAGTTGTGCTTCTGGTAGCAGGCTGTCGGCTCTGCTCAGGAAGAGGAGGAAGACCTGGAAGAATTGTATGAACAAGTTGGTCAAGGCCAAGATGCATCATACAATGGTCCATTTGATGATTATTCTTCTAGAAGTACTAACTCCATTAAACTTCTCCCTGCAAGAACTTTGCCTTCTTCCACACTTCGGACATCAGTAGCTTCAGCTCAAAAGCCTTCTGGAAAGTCTGCCAAATCTGTTTCCACAAAACACAGGTCTCAAACTGAAAATCCTCTTGCTGAATCACTTCCCAACTTCTCTGACTTCAGAAAGGAGAATGCAAAGCCATCAGCAGCAGTTAATAGGGTAAACACACGAGAGAAGGCAAAAGTCCTTTCTAGAAGCAAGAGCATCATTGAAGAGACTAACCTTGTTAAGGAAGCCAAGCCACGAATGTCTCAGTCAATGAGAAAGAGTACACCTATTCCTGTTGAATTCAAGGACCTTTCTCCTGTCAATTCTGATAGCCTTGATCTCACATCCTTTGGGTTTTCTAGGGCACAAACAGATTCTGCTTTTATCAATAAAATCCAGAAGAGCGGGGAGTTTAAACCATTCTTAAGGAAAGGGAAAGGTACAGGTTCTGATTTTGGAGCTAATGTAGCTAAACCTAAAGCCTCTATGATTTCTGAGGTAAACAAGGATGGAGAGCATTTTGAAGGCATAATTCAGCATACGGATTCGCTTGACCTGGATAAACATGTATTGGAGAGATCGTCTGTCGAAGGAGATCCTAAGGTTGCTGATTTTCCTGTTGACTCAGATAGTGAAAAGCCAAGACAGAGTGTAGAATATGAAAATTCTGATGATTTTGTCTCAGAAAATGGTGATGTTCAAAGGTTCCTATCCCAAGCAGATTATGATACAGCTACTGCTTCTCCAAAGTTCGAAACTTCTGTAGGGAACGCACAAGAGTCACCAGGAGAAAGCCCTCGATCATGGAACTCACAACACCACGATTCATTTTCTTGTGTTCATGAGGCAATATCTGTAGATTCACCTGCAGGTAGTCCGGCATCCTGGAATTTACACCCTCTGAACCAAATGATAGAGGCAGATGCTGCTCGAATGAGGAAGAAATGGGGAAGTGCTCAGATGCCTATGATTGTTGCTAATGCATCCCAACAATCACGCAAGGATGTCACAAAAGGTTTTAAGCGATTATTGAAATTTGGAAGGAAGAGTAAGGGTGTAGAGTCTCTAGTAAATGACTGGGTGTCTGCTTCAACAGCTTCAGAAGGTGATGATGACACAGAAGAAGGTCGTGATTTGGCAACACGACCAACAGATGATTTGAGGAAGTCGAGAATGGGGTACTCACTTCCAAATGATGGGTTCAATGAAGGAGAAATCTTTCCTGAACAAGGTAGCATTCTTTTCCTCTTGTATAACTTCTTCACCATTTTTGACAAATGGGATTCTGTTATTCCTTTCATAAATGTTGCTTCCTCTGATCATGTATTTTACCGCAGTTCAGTGTATCCTAAATCAATGAGTCCTTTTTTCTTCTATGCTCGGTGCATGGTGGTATTACTGTATCATGCCAGGCAGTTCGTACTGCACAGATATGGAGTCTGAACATGGAATGCACATACCAATTCTATTGATTAGTACCCCCTTGGTTGGTTTTACCGGTTGAATATGTTGAATCCTCTAAGTGACCCATTACTTATATAAAGTAGGATTTGGTCAATGAATACCTCAATTTCGCCCTGCCAATTCATGGGTTGCCCTGAAGGCTTGACCTATGAATGCCTTTTCCGCTGGCTAGTCGCTAAGGGTCAAGAACATTGGTGCTTAAGTGGAAATTATATTTTTTGCATATCCTCATTTTCCTTTTTCTTTGTCTCTTCTTTTATTCAATGTTAGTACATCCACATTGATACGATGATGTACTGTGCCTTACCTGTTACATGTGGCGGCAGCCACCTGGCATGGAATTTTTCTATGAAAAGGGAACTAATTAACTTATCCAAAAAGTCATCGTCGGATATTGACTTGTTATATCAAGCTTGAATTCCATAAGGTTCTTGTCTAGATGATTGCTCTGCTTTTTCACAGGCTTGTCAGAAGTCCTCACTTGCCTGACCAATGCTTTCTTTTGTAGTCACCAAAATGTGGAAGTCTTCAATCATGTAATGTTTAGCCTTGGATGCAACCAACTCAGAATAACAAAAAATTTCAGCTTCATGCAGTTTTTTTCATTTTGATCATCGACTGTGAGAGCCATATTATCAGAAAACAAAGATAGGGTTCAATTCAGGAAACAGCCACTAATAATAGGTGATGGGATGGCTGGTTTAAATGGTAAAGATTATATAAACAAAATCTGATGGTCTTTGAGCTGTTGCAAGGATGTAAAACGTCAATAAGATACTCAGACGTGTTCTTAACCTTGCAGTTAACCATATAACTCCGTCAAAGAAGGTATTTGTTGGTACAAAATATAGAGTGACTTTGTATATCTTTTGATGACCTCCTGATCCATTGTCTTTTCTTCTAATTGGTGAATCATGACATGAATATATAATATATAGAATTTAGAAACTTATTATGCTAAGATTGCATATGTTTGTTATATGCAGCTCAATTGTTGCGCAGCACCATTCCAAATCCTCCTTCAAACTTCAAATTGGGAGAGGATCCTCTAACCGGAAGCTCCCTGAAAGGTAACAACAGCATCCTGATTCTGGACCTCACATTTGCCGAGTATTTCCGTGAGATATTTTGTATCTTGAATTGGCTTCTTACATAGTGCCTAATTTTTTTGCAGCACCACGCTCTTTCTTCTCTCTGTCTTCATTCCGGAGCAAGGAATCCAAGCCCAGGTGACACTGGATTACCTAGAAGCTCAAAGTAACGACACGATATGGCTTAGGTACATATTGTTACAATTTTCCAATAGATGCGATGTTGCAGCTCTAGTGTGTTGTATGTATCCTTCCATCTCAGTTCTTGTTCGTGGGTTCTCGACCACAGTCATCTGTTGTTTTGTTGTAGATTTGGTTGAGTAGAATTTGTTAGGCTATTGCATGGCCGACCGAGGTGTTCTTTTTTCAGTTGTAGCATGTCTTTATATTACCAAAATTTGTCTGAACAGGAACAAGCAAGAGTATGGTAGTAAGCAATCGATTTGTACAAATGAGAAGGCTTGCTCTTTATCTTATTCTTCTGTTTCTTCCTTTCTGTGGTTCATATATTCTTGTCACAGAGAACAATCATTCATATGTTGTTCTCTATATGCTGTGCATATATTAAGAGGTTGTGTGTCTCTTTACAAGAAACAGTTCTTGGGTTACTCTTCGCCAAGTAGGCCTCAGTGTAAGTCCATGAACAAGCCTATTTTGGCGCTCGAGTTCTTTCTCCGAACACCTTCGGTGCACACCTTTGGCCGGTGGTCGAGGAACGGCTCAGCGTGGATGCCGGAGTACAGGAGCAGGTGCGGCCCCGAACACCTCCCGTGGCCATCGACCGTGATCGATGCATCGTTCTGGTTAATCGATCGGAGGCCGAGCTACTCATCTCGTCATTGAAATTATGGTTCTGATGAGGGGTCTGATACAAGTATGCTCTCTAATACCTTCTCCTGCCTACGTTCTTCGGTGTCGATCACCTATTCTATCGTCTTTAGAGAGAAAAAGAAGAGAATTTGTAGATCCTCATCGAAGTATTTACCTGGGCTTTTCCATCATTGAACCAAACAGGCATCGAATTCCTGTTTCGCCTGTACATCTGCCTTCCATTCTTCCACTCTGTCTTCTCTTCGATCATTTGGACTTCCGAGAAAGCTTCCATCTAGTCTAATCAATGGAATGAATACATTAAACTGCATTCTACTTGACGCCTGTAGTTGTGCACTCCATTACGCGATCTGTTCTCTCTTCTTCCTTCTTACGTCTGTCTTATCCTTTCTGTGACTGCAGGTTTTTATCCTCAATAGAGAAGAATGGAGCGCCATCAACTCAAATAAATTACGAAGTCAATTAATGCAGCACGTCCTTCCACCATTCATGACGACAACCCCACACCAAATCTTTGAGCTGCAGTAACCCACCCACCGCAAAGCAAGACAGAGACCCGCCCTGAATGATTCCGTGGCGACGGGGACTCCACAACCGCCTCATCTCCCACCTTCCGTCACGGCAGATGTTGCGCATCCTCGTGGCCTCACCGCTTATGGTGAGATGGGCCTCGTCCGGGGGTCAAATCTCGCTTGAAAGGCACGGGAGAACTCCCCTTGCCGCGCGAGCCAAAGCGTCGCGTACCAATTGTTTTCTTAAGCGGTCTTCCATGGGTTAGAGCCCCAAAAGCTCCCTGCTCCCTGTTCTTCCTTGGCAGGTGCGCATCTAAGACTTGTTTCTTCTCCTTTTCTCGATTGCACAGGAGCTATTCATTATGTTTTGGTCTGCATGAGTCAGTATGATTCAGCTTCTGCTGTTCTAGTTGTCCATGCATGTGATAAAGCAGGAGTGCATGCTCATATTTGTTCTTTTGCTTCTGTTTCTTCATCTCAAACTAAATGCTACAATTGATATCATGGTTGATGCATTCAAGATCTGTTTTTTCTCCCTTTTTCCTGTCGTTAAATGTTTGATTGTACAGGACTTCCATCATGCTTTTGTACAGATGAGTCCGTACAATTCAACTGTGTATGCTTGTAATTGCCCATGCATGTGTTGTTTTGCAGGAATCTGCAGTAAGTTATTTGCTTCGTGATCAAATTTGTTATTTTGCTTCTGTTGATTGGTCGATGGATTAATCTCCTTAGTGAAAAGATGCCTGCATTCAATTCAGAACCAATGGGTTCTATTATCTTCCACAATTCAGAACCAATGGCTATTCATGTTCTTCTTATTTGGTTCTAGTCGCTTCTTAGTTTTGCATCTTGGTGTTTGGATAAGTCTGTTTGACATGAATCGTGCAAAGATATAATGTATTTTTAAGCTCAAATGCTCCTTGCTGTGAATTCTCTTTGGTGTTTCTTACTCTGGCTTTAAAGTTTAGGCCATCTTTGTGATTTTTTTCATTTGATTTAGTGTTGAAGCATTTCACTGATTGTCCAAGAGGGCACTAAAGTCTCATTTTGGCAACAATTTATCATTTATTTTGGTTATATGGTGGGCAAGATGGCCTACATGGTTTATTAAAAGATAAATATCAAATGGGGCAGAGAAAAAAGAAACAGACCTTGAATCATCTATATATTTGGTTTAACAATGTTTGCTGATTACCCTCGAAATGTTTGAATAAATGCATTACTGCAGTTGGATTTCAAATTCAGGTGGGTAGTATAGGGCTCTGCTTTTTTTCTTCTCCGTCTGCAGTTGAACTTTTCACAAACATTTTTTTGGGGGTAAGTTCCACTAGTATTTTCTTTGACCCAGAAGGGCACTACCTTTCATATTCCTGTTGTATATGATACCAACATGAAGACCTTTCAATACAGATCTACCAAGTGAAAGATTTACATCTGTATCAGTGGTATTATGCCTGTAGCAAGTAAAAACCTGCTGAATTTTCTCTATGGACCATTTCCAATCTTAGACACTGGTATGATGAGAGAATGGTACACCTTTCAATAATTTATGCTCTAGCTTGTTCTCTCTGTGAACTAGTTTAAATAGTACTGAAAGATATTGACAGGTCTAAAACTAACTCATTTTGCAACTTGAGGATAAGGTTTTGAGATTTAAATTATTTAGTTTCGTTTCTTTAAAAAAGAAAAACAGAAGGGTTGACCCATAAAATATATCAAGGCCATCTGTTTCTTTATGAAAATCAATATGATTCTTCTTTTAGTTTTGGATTTGTGGAACATAACTAGTTGACTTTGGTGAATAAAATAGGAAAAGAATGAGATCTGTATACAGCTGTACAATATTAGAATAGCCTTAATCAATCTAATGCTCATCCCTTATGGATTTATTTTGTACTCTGATATAAACAGGAGGAACCATAGCAGACAACTACCTCAAAACAAAGTATAGTGAAACATTATAATGGGAGTGGTTCAGTGAGCACAACAAGTTGATCCTGGGTGTACTTGTGACAGATTTGTAAGTGGTGTTTGATGACTTACAAATTGTCATCCGGGAGTAATATTCTTTATCTGTGTAGAGAAAAAGTGCAGCACATATTTATACCCGATGGTGTTTGATTGTAAGTAGTATTTGATGATTCACTATCTGATGCTTTATCTTGCAGGCTTTAACAAAATTCCTTGTGTTTATATTTGTCATGGTTAGAAACTTGCCATTATCTTAGGAGATGCAAGTTTGACAATGGGTCATAAAGCTCTAGTTATTATTTTTTCAGAAGAAAGCAAACTCTTGAATTTTATGTGGTGTGCTCTAACCACATTAATGTGTAATGTAACTAGTTCTATCTTCTATGCAAGTTATTTCTTACTATTAATTTCCTATACAAAACATTCTGTTTCCTTTCAATAATTGATTGTTTGATTTTTTTTAAAAATTGAAGAATGTATTTTCACTTTTATTTCCTTGATATTACTTAATGTGTGTTTCATGTTATTCTCTGTTCTTTGCACAGTTGTTGTCACTTCAGAGTTCAGACATATCTAAAGGTTAGAAGGGGAGGAGGAACATGGCATCTCTTACTCCAGGGGTACTAATAAAGCTTCTCAAGAACTTAAATACTGACATAAAAATATGTGGAGAATACCGGTCAGTTCTTCTTCAAGTAATCAGCATTGTGCCTGCTTTGACTGGCTCAGAGCTTTGGCCAGACCATGGTTTCTTCATAAAGGTCTCTGATTCTTCGCATTCCACATATGTTTCATTATCTAAAGATGACAATGACCTGATCTTAATGAACAAGCTTCAACTTGGGCAATTCATCTACATTGACAAAGTTGAGGCTGGAACCCCAGTTCCAGTCCTTGTTGGTGTGCGACCTGTGCCTGGAAGGAACCCGTGCATTGGGAATCCAAAGGATCTAATGAATATGTTGGTATTTTCTGACGCTTCAGATACAGCCGATCATTTAAAGAACACTTCCAGGTCATATGAATTATTTGAAGGGGAAAAAGAGAGCCCAAAACATAGAGTAGACATCAAAGAAGAGAAGAATGTGGTTGCTTCTCGATACATGCAAGGTGTTTTAAGGAGTAATGTGAAAAGTTCTGGTTCAGAATCTTATTCTATTAATGATAAAATTGAAGAAAATAGTAGTGTTATTGAACCAGAGAAGAAGACTATTCCTTCCAGAGTCAAGCACGAGACTAAACGTCAGGGTAAGCATTCAAGCAAACACATCTTCACATGAAAGTATATAGAGATCTATTATTATATTATGCTCATGACTTACTAGTAGCTGATAAAGATAGACAGGCCCTGAAAATCCTCATGGCATTACCCAGCTAAGCTCTCTCTCTCTCTCTCTCTCAATTTCTCTCTCTGAATGACAGCTAGTCATTGTTAGTATCACAAGAGTAATCATAATCTCCCTATTATCTATCTTTATGAAAGAGCTGTGTCATTATTCAATATGGACAAGTCAATCTCTATAGCAGTGAAGTTTCAATGTGTAAATTAATATATAGAATTTCTCTTTAGATCATTGATGGCTGTTCTTGGTGCTAGTATTGCAGCCGAAACCTACAATTCCATGTATTCAGAACAAAACAGTCAATGAAAAGCAGGAAAATTATGTTGCTACCCTTAAAGATGATGCAAAACCTCTGAAGAACATGTCTGTCAAATCTAATCCTATTATAAAGAAGATGTCATCTTCCAACACCATGTCCTCTTCATTGAGCAGCAATAAAAGAAGAGTTGCGGATGCCATCCCATGGGACTCTCTTCCTGCCAGCCTAATCAACCCTGGGAAGGTAATTGACAGTATCATAAATCACTTTCAGAGAGTTCTAGTTGGCATATAAGTTTATAAGAAAGCAGTCTAATCTAAGACAAGGAACTCTTCCATCAATACATGTATGAGTAATTAGCAAATTTTGATAGTTGGAAAGTCCAAAAAATGAAAAGGAACTCATATCGACAATCTAATTTTCTTTCGTTCTTAATGTTTGAACAACCATTAAATGTTCAGTTAGACAAGGAGATTTATGTTAAATCATGCTAAAACATACCTTTGTTGACTGTTCTTATGCCATGTTTAGGTAGTTGACACCCTGGATTTTAAACATGGAAGTCTCTTATCAACATGCTAGTGGGATAAACTTAGAGCATGGACAAATCTTTCTCTTAAAGCAATTTCTTATGAGTGATATCTGTTTTTCTAGCTTTTGCAAAAGTTTGTTTATTCTCACATCTAGACCCCTTGTCTTCAATGCCCTGGTACATGTATATCTTTCCTTCGGTTCTTTGTTGGTGTCAGTCTCACCTCTTAGATATTTCCATTGCAATTTCTCCTCAAGTGTAATCTAGTTTTTCTGTCATGAAATTAAAGTTGCTTGATCTACATCTTTTGTTCTACATTATCACTATGAGTTCTATATCATGTGCGTGTACCCTCCACTTACTTCTTAATTGTTCTCTAAATAGGGAATGGTTAAAAGAAAAGAAATAGCTTTTCTAGTAGCAGCTGAGGCCCAACGAGAAGCGGCTACAGCTGCAGCTCTTGTTAAAGGCCTTAGGTGAGTATGTTATTGAAAATATTTGTCATATTTTTTTCTTCATATTATCACAGTTATTAAAACTTTGAGCCAATCAAACTTTTTATGCATCTTCCATCTTAAATACTCTTGATGCTGGTTTCCCAAGGGAGCTGAGGTTGTTGTTAATCATTGTTTTATTCTTCTGTAACTGATGATGTGGTTTCTCCTATGAGTACTTAGGTTTTTGTCCCAGTAGATAAATCCAGGGTATTTTAAAGTTTAGGGGAATCACAGATGGCTCTCTTAGCTGGGCACGCTCAATTATTGGGATAAAATGGTTAATTTTTTGGTCTAAATTCTGAATGAATTATCACAACCCTAGTGAAGCACATTTCTTAGCTTAGATTTTGATGGAACAACCATCTCTACTTAGTTTTTCATGTTGTACTTAAGTAAGTGATGCATTCTTGTTAATTTAAGCACAAACTTGCTATGCTGTTATCTTTCTCGCTCGTGGAAAAATGTTTCTAGAAGAACTTAGAGTATTGATTGCAAGGTTACATGGTATGTGCAACAGATATGATAACTTCAGTCCCATCATAAAAGTTGAAAACTTCCTTCTGTATCATCCAACACAAGGTTCTAATGCTTAGATCTATAACTATGGTTGTCTCCCCTATAAAGATTTGCATGAGCATATGCAGCCCCTCAATGTTCTAACCTCTGTATGAAATATGTGGATTCTGCTAAATGATGAAATCAAATAAAAATGGTGGGTATGAATGATTGTGCATAGAGTGTTATAAATTTCCAAATGGAACACGTTTGTGGTTTTCTTAATTGAAGTTAATTTCACTAGAAAAACTAAACGAATGAAATCTATAAATGAGGCCAGGAAACCTTGGGCATCACCTGCTATATGGTTTCACATAAATTCACATTTTCAAATGATAGGATATTCATCTGTTGAGAAATGGATAGCCTATTATTGAACTAATTCAAGTTTGATGATCCTTTTTCCACTTCCTGTCTGTTGTCATCCTGCCCTTTTTCTGAGCTAAAAAAGTCATGCTTCTGGTTTTCAGCATATTTGCAGATCTGCGCAAGTCTTCTATGGAGGAGAAGCTCCATGTCTCTCTGGCAAAGTTCTTTTCACTACATCAGCTCTTAAATCAGCCAAACATAGCCATTGAGAAAGATAACTTGACTGGGATACCCAAGCAACTGGCTCAAGAAGGAGAGAAGCTGATTATGAAAACTGCATTGCCTAACAGTAGAAGGGTTCTAAATGCTCCAAACCCTGCAGAGGCATCCTGCGGAAATGAAAAGATAACATGGTCAAGAGGGGATGGCTTGAAGGAGATCCAAGAACTAAGGGCCAATCTCCGACAGGAATCACGGTCATGGTTCTTGAGTTTCTTGGAAAATGCTCTTAACAGTGGCTTCTATGCAGAGTCTCGAACGAAGAAGGGTGTGAAGGATCGTAGCGGAGGGCACTCCAAGGAATCAGATGAACTGATTGCTGTAACACTTTCACAGCTCAAGGATGCAAGTACCTGGTTAGATCAACTTCGAAAAGATGCAGGCACTGAAGCAGATGGATTACTCGGGACCATCGATCGGTTGAAACAAAAGATCTATGTCTGCTTACTTGAACATGTCGAATCAGCTGCATCGGCACTGGAAGTACGAAAAAAATCGTGATTGATGTTTCTTTCAATTCTGAGCTTTTGAGGCTCTCAGGTTGCAGAATCCTCTGAATACCACATTCGACTGGAAGGTCCTTCCTCTAAAATGGTGAAGAGCATTTCCAGGTGAAGAAAAAAATTTAGCATCTGCTTGCAGACATATACATGTTTCCTCAGAAATTGTTCAACTAATTTGCTGTTGTCAATCGATACAGTTTACGCACCAGAAAAACTTGTTCTCTCACTCAACATGAGCTATACTTTGTTGGTTGATCCAAATTACTGTATGTCGATATATGACAAATTTTAGAACATGAATGCTATTTATTTTGAATTTCTGGCTTCCTTTTGATACTTCCAAGTTTAGGATTGAGATATCATGATCCACAATTAGATCAGCCTGTGTGTGTGTGCACCCGCAATTTATAAAGGTAAAGATGCTATTTTTAACTCAAAAGGATGCATTAAATATTTTAGATAGTTAGATTCTTATTGAAATTTAAATATTTAAGGGTAAATTTATAAAGGTGATTAAAAATAATTTATATATTTCTAAATATTTTTAATTGAAGTTAGATAACATTAACTACAATTAACTATGTGAAATATCTTAGTATATGAAAGGATATATGTGTAGGATTTTTTATCATCAAAGATATGCATATTATATTAAAATTTATAAGGGTAAATATGATATTTTAAAATTTAAAAAAAATAGCATAGGAATTTTTTTTATATTTTTGATTTCTTAGGGATATTTAAATAGTTTAGGGTAAATTTATGAGGGTAAATATGCACATTTTAGATATTTAAATATTTCTAACTTAAATTAGATAATGTTAACTACAATTATCTATGTACAGAGAGAAATATATATTTGAAAAACCTTAACATTTGAAGTATGTATACGTGACATATTTTTTTTATATTACCATAAAATTATAAGGGTAAATGTAATATTTGTAAATTTTAAAAGGATATATATGTAAAACCGTCTTTTTGGTTTCATAGGTATCTATAAATATGGAAGACCGTATCTGTAAATTTGACCGCAGAGAATCTGACAGGGATTCCGCCGTAATCTTCTTTGTTGCTCCGCGGAGCTCGCGATTTCAACTGTCACACGAGTTCTGCTTCCGGACGCTCCCCCGTCCTCCAAATTGGGAGGTGGCGAGAACGAAGAAGGCATCTCCATTGTTGTTCTATGATCAATACCTCTTCGCTCCCTTGTTTGCTCTCGAGAGCAGACCTTTTCATGGCGGATTAGTCCTGTCGCTTGTCATTTTCCTTCGGTTCGGTATCGACCGGCCGCGGAGGGCGAGACGTGGGGTTGTCGCATGGCAGCGGTGGAGGAAGCTGATGCCGTCGCCGGCGGCGGCCGCGGGCGCCTCCAGAACTTCACTCTGTATGCGGCTCGATCGGTGAGTGGTTGATCTTACGTCCAAGATTGGATCTTTTTATCCCGGGTGGGAAGATCTTGTGTTGTTTGAAGTGGTTAGGATCTATGTTATCTTCTTCTGCTACTTCTCACCATCGATTCTTTGTTTCCTAAGTTCTTGCATTGTTGCGTGAAGGATTCTGCTTCAGGCAGATTTTGCAGAGTTCTTGAGATCGATTCAATTTAATACATGTGTTGGATGTCCCATTGTGCTGTAGATGTTTTTTGTAGTCGGAAGCGACGAAAGCAGGAAACAGTGGAGAGTTCTGAAGATTGATAGGTCGCAACCTTCTGAGTTGAACATCTATGAGGATCCCATCACATACTCGAAAAGTGAATGCAAATGTTTGCTGGAGCAATTAGATCATGAGAACAATGTAACTGGTGGACTCAACAAGATCACTGTGTGCTATGGGATTGTTGGTATGTGCAGCCTCGATCTCATGGAAAAGCATGATAGAGTTCAGATTCATGCATATATTTCATTTGCAGGGTTTGTCAAGTTCTTGGGCCCTTACTACATGTTGCTCATCACTGGGAGGAAGAAGATTGGTGCCATCTGTGGCCATGCCATCTATGCTGTCACCAGAAGCCAAATGATTTCACTTTCAGATTCTGCTCAAAGCTCCTACCTGCCCTTTGTTGGGGCTGAATACAGGTTACTGTCAATCCCTTCATGGGATTTCTAACGGAGATACGAAATGATCAGTCCCAATCCCTTCGTATCATTTGTCTTAGAGACACCAATCTTGTTTTGGTGATCTATGTGTAGATACAAGAGGCTGTTACGCGCAGTGGATCTGACAAAGGACTTCTTCTTCAGTTACTCCTACAACATAATGTGCAGTCTTCAGAAGAACATGTGTGATGGTGTGCCAGAGGAAGCTCTATATGAGACCATGTTCGTCTGGAACGAGTTCTTGAGTTGCGGTATCCGCAATCATCTCAAGAACACCGCGTGGACTGTTGCATTGGTACATGGATCTTTCAAGCAGGTAAGGTCTGGAAAGCTTGGTTCGACTCTGCTCTCAAGACTTGATCTTTTCATGGCTTGTTCAGGGCAAACTTTCTCTTGCCGGCAAAGATTTCACATTCACTCTCATTGCCCGACGATCTCGACATTTTGCTGGCACCAGGTCACCGGTAACTCTTCTCTTGCGCGGTGGATCTTCCATGAAGTGCTTGACAGTGTCTATGCTGATCACAGGTACCTGAGACGCGGTGTCGACGAGAAGGGAAGAGTGGCTAATGATGTTGAGACGGAACAAATTGTGTTCTGCGATCAACCCGATGAGATTCCCAGAGAAATAACATCTGTTGTGCAGAACAGAGGATCCATACCTCTGTTCTGGTCTCAGGGAACGCGAAGACTAGGATTTAAGCCCGATATCATCTGTAAGTTGCAGTGAGTGGTGCACTTCGGAGACCGATCGTTAATGAGATGTTCCTCCTTGTTTCAGTGGAGAAGAAGGACGATAACTTCGAGGCGACACGGCTTCATTTTGAGAACCTTGTGAACAGATACGAGAACCCCATCATCGTCTTGAACATGATCAAGGTAGCAATCTATCAAGAACTGAACTTTTGGGACATGTAGTGATCTTTTTGTGATCCATCCAGAAGCAAGAGAAGAAACCTCGAGAATCATTGCTCACCGAAAAGCTTGTCGATGCAATAAATCATATAAACAAGGATTTGCCGGAATCGGATCGGTTGATATACTTCCACTGTGACTTGCAAAGTATCTGCCGAAGGTATGTGGTGGCTTTGCTTCCACTGTGCTCTGTTCTCGATCTCTTCTGATCCAAGTCGATGAAATGTTGCAGAAGAAGCACAGAAGCATTGGCATTGTTGTGCAAAGTGGCAGCATGCGCAATGGATCTAACCGGCTTCTTTCACTGTCGACGAACGCCAACCATGGATGATGCTCTCAACTGGCTTAGCCTTCTGTACGCACTACAATTCCCAACCTCGACATGTCTTGTGACATCCTCGTAATGCCACGATTCCTTATCTGCGACATGCTACAGGAACGACGGCTC
Organism: Musa acuminata AAA Group; assembly: GCF_036884655.1. NCBI lineage: Eukaryota > Viridiplantae > Streptophyta > Magnoliopsida > Zingiberales > Musaceae > Musa > Musa acuminata. Next base: position 8,751,035 of record NC_088338.1, on the reverse strand, counting down.
CGAACAGAGCTCTGATATCTCGCAGAGTGCGTCTTCTTCACGCAGAACCCAACAGGATGGGAATGGCTTGGCTACACCACAGAGGAGACAGAAAGGTGTCCTCAGAACAAATTGCATAGACTGCTTGGATCGCACCAATGCTGCTCAGATTGCATATGGTTTGACTGCTCTTGGTCATCAGCTGCATGCATTGGGGATTAAAGATGTCCCAGAGGTTGATCTAGAAGACCCATTGGCTGATGATCTGATGAACTTTTATCGCGAAATGGGAGACAGACTTGCTCTACAATATGTTGGTTCTGCAGCTCATGACAAGGTATTTCCACTTGCAGAGTTCATGTTTATGTGCAAGTAGCATTATCTTCTATGAACTTAATTGCTCTTGACACAGATACCTTACAAGAACAATGGCAGATGGGTGCCATTAACACTATGGCCAGGGTTACAGAGGAATCTTCAAAGATATTATAGCCATGCCTTCATGGATGCCAGGAAACAGGAGGCCATCAACTTGTAGGCTGCAACAATTTTTTTTCCTATGAATAAACTTTTTTTTTTCTTCTGTAAACTTACTTCTTGATGCAGGTTCCTAGGGCACATTGTACCCTGGCAGGATAAACCAGAGCTTTGTGATTTGGATTCGGATCAGCATCATGATGTAGGGAGGTACCTTCATCTTTCTTCTTCATAGCAGTTCCACAAGTAGCTAACATAGTAGACAAGAGTGTGTTCATTGATTGATTTGCCTTTCATTTGTAAGACTAGAATTCTGGCTAACATTGCAGCTTTTCCATTTCAGATCACATTTCAGAAAATCCCTATCAGTTGGCAATGTCACATGTGAAGTCAACAAAGATGAATCTAATACTGATGTAAGGATAAGAAGAAATGTGATCTCAGAGCTGCTTTCATATATGGATCTAGATGAGACTGACATGCCATATTCTAGGTGAGCTACTTCAGATTGCTCAATCTTTGTGCAATTAGAAGCTATTCTTCCTCTGATAATGTTTCTGCAGATCAATGCATAAGCACTGCTCATTGTGTTGTTCTATCTAAACTAAGAAATCAACACCATAGTAACTGTAATCTAATTAAATAAAACTTTAAATTTCTTTTACTTTTATTCTATTCAGTAGATCTTTGTCTAACTTTCCCAAGAAATTTAAGATACAATGCTCTTTCTTCCGTACAATAGGTAGACACTAATAAGTTCTTCATCAAACTTGAGATTTCTTGACCTTGATTGGATTGCATCATCCAGGAATTCACATTAATTGGTAGGTAAACATTTACAAATAAATCATCTTCAACTTCTCAAATATTTGGTCAGGAATGTATGTGTAATTTTTTTTAATTTTTTGTTAAGCATATTTGGACACTACTGATTATTCAAATAACAATAGATAGCTAATAATGCATCATGCTACTTTTTTTTTTCACCTTCATATATGGAAATGAGGCTCTTTATTTTTTTTTAGAGACAAGAGTTGTAATTACTTGCTACTTCTCATTTCAGACCATTGTTAAAAAGATTCCTATCAGATAGCAGCATCCAACATGAAGTCCACACATATGCATCTGTTTGTGATGCTACAACAAGCAATCATGTGATCTCAGAACTGCCTTCAACCATGCCCCTCAATGGTAGTGATTTATCATCTTCCAGGTGAGCTACTTGAGATCATTCTATTCTTTTGCATGTTGTGTATGACCTTTATTTTTTTTTCACAGGAGTAACTGTGAATGTTGCCATCATGTTTCTGAGAGGAAAATAGTTTTTATATCATAGAAAAAAGTATGCATGAAGTCAATGACTTGTCATAATAACCTAGGGCTAGTCAATTTAAACTGGACAATGTTTTACTCTATGTAAGTTCATCAATCCAGTAAAGAGTAGTAGTACTTTGGTCATTCTACATACATTCAGGTGAAAAAAAAAAAAAAAAACCTAAGCTGTAAAGTAATTTAAATAGTATATGAAAGTGACATTTGATCCTGCTAGCTGCAAAAGCTATGAGCTGTGCAGTTTCAACTCATGAAATCTAATTTTTAATGACAGATAAACAACCTTGAAGCCTTGTATGTGCATATATATGGATCTTGTTTTCTTTCTTGTGCAGCTAGTGGTTGAAGAACAGTGATAGAATTCTCATCTACATGGAATCTGATAGTGGATTTCAGACTTCAATACATAACCACTGATGTTAGCATAGACACACTCTGGTAAAAATAATTGAGTGGGCAATTGTGATTGACTTGATGCATTGGAATCATGACAAGCACATAAAGTGCATTGCTTGTATCAAAATCAGGTTAAGAAGAGGGTGTCCTAAATTGATTTCATTCTCTTCCTTGATGGCTTCATGATCTTATTGTGGGTGAAAAGGATAGTCATGTACTTTGATCAACACAGGTCTCCACAAGAAAATAATAACATTGTAGAACATAATTTTGTTGCCATAATTGTTAATGCATATTGTGTATTACAGGGAGATGCGTTTGATGGGCAGATTTACCAATCTTGGCCAATATTTTGCTAACTTAGAAGAATGGCTTGCTTGGGTAGGGACACTCTGTTCTAGATGACCAGATACTCAATTTGCTTTGCAGAGGAAAAGGCACTGGTATTGATGTCAATAAGCCCCAACTCCATTGGAGAATGTACATATGTTGACAAAAACTGTTGCATGAATTAGTACTAGTATTGAACATGAAATTTCTATGGCAGTAAGCTCCTGTGATATACTATCTTAAAGTAGATTGTTGATATGTGCCAACATGAAATAAAAAGTCTTGCTGTGACAGATGATTTCCTTCTCTGCAATGGGTTTTAGTAGAGCTTTCAAACAAATCCGTCTTGTTTGAGTTTAGCATCACTCGGATGATGAGAAAAAGTTGGCATTTAGCATCTCATGATCAGGGAAGTTGAGCATCTTTGATCCCCAAGAAATACTGCTAAAAACCATCCATTGGTGAGGATTGAGTCCTAAAATTAGCAATGAATATAATTGACATCCATTACTAATTGTGTATAGCAAGCTTTCATACTCCAAGATACATAAATCCATAATGACAATGAAATAGAAGATAAAGATGAAAATGATATAATGCATCAAATTTATAGTCATGGTTCTAAGACATCAAGGCAAAAGAACAAAAACGAGAAAAATAATAGGCGGATAGGACTAGTTTCAGAGCTAAATAGTCAGATAGTAAACAAAAGCATGATAGAAGCACCAATGTGCTGCCTAGATAAAAACTAATCGACGCACTCGTGAGTTGACACAGGCATATTGGCCTTCGGTTACTCCCAACCTGAGGGAGCAGTAGTAGGTTGATCAGCCTCCCAACCAGATGGAACACCAGCAGGAGCAGCAACAACATCCACCGGTGGAGGTGGAACTGGAGCTGGAGCTGCAGCTGCATCCCATCCATCTGCAGCTACAGGTGCTGTTCACAGAAAAACCAAAATATGTTACACATGATCCTTGGAACACAAGGAATTGCACAAGTTAAGATGTTCTTTATATGGCTCAATGTGTAGATTGCCATCAAGAACGTAGTTACTAGAATGCACATAAAATATTCGTCGCAGATATAATTCGTTAAGCTTTTCATAATAAATAAGTAAACAATTAACATATTCTGCACAAATGTGAATCTTAAAAGTGAGATATACTGTTAAAAGCAAATAATTGCACATATTCTTCTTAAGCTTGAACAAATAATTCAGAGGGTAAATATGAAATATCATTAACCTATGTCTTGTTAGGACAGAATATTAGCATAATCTCATGGAATTCACTTTTTTTTTATTTCAGGATTGGTGTAACTGAGACTAACATCAAGATGGCATCATAGTGTATAAACAGAAATAAAACAATATATATCACCATATGGCCACTTCAACTAACCTTGACCAGCAGTCCACTCAACCCCAGCAACTGGAGGCACAGCAGCAGGTACAGCTCCCACTTCAGGCATCCACTGTTCTGTGGTCCATTGATCATTTGGTACCATAGCACCATAATCAGGAACTGCACCAAAATCAGGAGCAACTGGAGCCTCTTCTTCTGCCTGTTCCTTGGCCTCCTCAGGATCTCTATAGAAGAACAGATCAACCTGCAAAGCCCCAGCTTAGTTGCAAATGAAGATACTCAAAAGACAACAGACAAGACAATAAAGTAAAAAAACATGTTTTTAATTATATAATTCTTTAAGTACAAAGCTGAATAGTTATTTAAAGAAACTACTTTCTTCACTTATAAAAGATTAATAATATAGTTATTTAAGAAAGGTCCAACTTATTTGTCAATGGGAAAAAAAGACCAAAAATGGCACAGTAGTTTAATGAGTCTTTCTTTTTTCCTTGTATTGGAACCAGGGGACCCTGCAAGCAGCCAGTTCTTGAGTGTTCTAAAAGCTTATATTGATGGACACAAGACAATTCTAGAAAAGAGCATGTATGGCTTAAAAGATCTGTGCTTCACTGTGCTCCTGATTTACACAAATGGTTCACCATGCAACTCTTTGCAAAGGCTGCCAAGAATATACATTTAATAATGTAAAAATCAAATGAACCATGTATCAAACTGAATTATGACTTTTCAAAAGCCTAAAAAGGGTGGTTAATCAATTAATGCCTTACTATGATGTAACCTTACCATTACTTCCCATTTACGCCCAAGAGGAATAGTGCCACGCATCTGCAGAACCATCCTTGCTAAAAGCCAAAAGAGGCAGCCAATGCTGTGCTTTCCTTTATTGTTTGCAGGGATTCCGATGTCAACATAACGCATGGGAGAGTCCGTATCACAGAAGGAAATTGTTGGAATGTTTCCCAGAGCAGATTCCTTGATAGGCTGTTTGTGAAAGGATCAGGCATTCTTAACTAATCTATTTTAGCCAAACAGAAAAAAATAATTTCCTTCACTGACTTTTTTTTACCTGGTGATCAGTTCTTGGATCAGTAAGGATTAGAAGACGAGGCTCACTAAAGGATGTCTGAAGCTGATTGGTAAAGGTTCCAGGTGTGTGCCTCCCTGCAATAGGATGAGCACCTGTGTACTGTGCAAACTTCAAAACAGCTCTCTGACCATATGGCCTTGCAGATTGGACAATGATATCCTGAGGGTTCTCAATCGCAACTATGACCCTAGCAGCTAGCTGAAGCTTCTCCCAAGTTTTGCCAAGGTTGATGATGTGGACACCTGAATGATTAAGTAAATGAAGGTTTGAGAAACATAGCTAAGTACATCATGGTGCTTAGTTCCATAAAAAACAAGTTAACGGATTCACAATAAAAAACAAAAAGAAAACAGAGATAAAAGTAAAGGAATAAACAAAGTGCAGTTGTGATGTGATCAGCAAAGTGCAGTCCTATTTCAGATCCAACTGGCCTTTCAATGAATCAATTCATCAATGCTGATTAGTTTTTTTTTTAGTAAGGGACCCCATTACTTCAGTCATAATTAATTTAGACCATCAATACTAGTCATATTTTGGAGTATCAAAAGCACTAGAAACAATAAAGGATTACTGGTAAGGGTTTCAATGTTGTACATTTGGCATTATAAAATTTCATTTCTTTGCCAGAATTGACATACTGCTAACCACCTTGCATATGCCGAATGGCAATCACTACATAAATAAAATATACTAAAATAGTTCCACTCACAAGAACTCCATATTTATGAATGCAAACCATCACAGTCAGCTTACTACTTTCCTTGTTATTTGCTAATGATCATTTTCCAAGTTCTTGAGAATAAAATAATGCTAATTAATTAATATAATTTGTGTTAATGAAAATTTGTAAAGCAGTCAAACTAGTTGGTTACATATAAAATGTGAACCAATACAACCTGTAACCAACGACTAAAAATATGATACGGCATTCTCAAGAAACAATTCACCTCATTCAGGACCAATATGCATTCTTTGATGTAATTTTCAGTGTATAGAGACCCTTGCGCTCATCTTATTGCTTTCTACCTGCATCTTCATAATGATAACATAGCTAAGCACCCTCCTCGATTACCTGTTTTTTCAACAAAACCCAACATAATCCACAACAGGAAGCCTCCAACACCATTAGTGCACATCTTCGCATCATAAAAATGAGATGCCATTTGCTTGGAAACCTTGGACTTTTCACACAAGGCCCAGCACACTGCAAACCTATGATTTTACCTATATTATGGACCAAGCTCAACGTTCTACACCATAAAAGTTCCCATCTTTACTTCACCACAACAATCTCTTCCCGGACAAACAAATCCTTCCTCTCACAAATGGAATAACAGTCACAATCACTTATAGCGATCGATCATGTTTATTCCAAAATAAATTTCCTCCGAGAACGACTCAAATGGTTTCTTTGAATTCGTTCGTTGCCACTCGCATCTAACATATAGCATCATAATGGGAAATGGAGTTCAGAAACAAGACAAGAATAAACTGGAAGCGCCACCAAATGCTTCGGAAGACGGATCTGGCATAAAGAGAATAAAGAAAGTGGATCGAGAGGTTACCGTCGTTTCGTCGCTTGTAGACGTAGCGCTCCATCTGGAAGTCGCAGTTCCTGGCGCCGAGGTGGACGGCGGCAGCGAGCATCATCTGTATGTCCTGTTCCTTCTGAGAGAGCACCCGCGTAGCCATGGCCGCAATCGGGGTTTGGGTTAGGGCTAGAGGAAGAGAGGGTGGGAGGGGGAGAACCCGAGCCTTGATCTGGGAGCAACGGCGGCGAAGCGTGGAAGAAAGTCGAGGCAAAGCTTCTTATCGCTCGCGGAAAAACCCTAAGATTTCGTTTCCGGTGATAAGGACTAAATTACCCCGCTCATTGGACCACGGTCTCAACCCGGTTCTTGGACGGTTCGATTTCGAGCGGCTCAATTAACTACTCCGTTGTTTAAATATTCTTTATATCTAACTAAATATATTATAATTCGAACCATTTAACATAATTACTCTAATTTTTATCCTAATTATAAGATAATATAATATAGTGTTCATATTTTTTGGTATCTGATTGGTTATATATATTGCTAAGTCATAATTCTGAGATGATATGTCAGGATTGAGCCAAATAAATATTCATAGGATGATTAAGTCAGTAAAGGTTTGAAGAGATCGAGAGTAATCAAAGAGTATTATTCTAAATTAACTCAAAAACGCACTTAAGAGGCCTTTTACAGTGAGCTTGTGTAACTCTTGAATTTAAGTTAAAGTTAATTCATGACATGCTTATGTAAAATCATCAACCAAATAGTGAATATGTGCAATTTATATTGACTGCTAGGATTATCAACTGACTTGCAAATTTGAGTGGGTCTTTGTGCTTGCATTGCGTCGGGTCAATATCACTGTAGGATAATTATTTGGTTTACTTGTTAAGTTGATGAGATGTACAATGGGATATAGTCTTATCACTTGAGGATCGGATATGATAATCTATTTAAAATATGCTACTCGATCACGTTATATATTATATGAGTGGTTATATTGATCTCAAGTCGCTAGAGGTATATTTATATTGAGTTCAGTCATGTCATTGTCTAGTAATACTTTATGGTCAGATTTGATCACATCATAATTAAGAGATATTTCATAAGTGGATTTAACTACATCTTGATCGGATCACCTATACCTTATAACTCTATATGTCATATGTATCATTGGTTATTATCACTTTGAGTTCCATATTATATTATTGACACTGATGATTCGGTTATTTGGTTAGTTTTTTTACAAGCATATTATTTTGATTGCATGATCCAATTTGATTTAGTTTCTAACTATTCATGATCATTACTTAATGGTTAGTTTTGAAGAGTCAATCGGAGGACTCTATGTTGAGATTCAATCAAACTATCAATGATCCAAGGAGATAGCAATCTCAATGCTCAATCTTCTATAACCAATCTATACCCACCACATTTCTTTTTAGTTAGACTATGAGCAAGCCAAGAGATAAGTGTAAGAATTCAAGGGTCACTCGATCCTTTTACAAGGGGGTGTCCAATCTTTGTTTTTTTCATACCTCTTGTGAAATTTGAGTTTCAACTTTTTTTATTTTTATGCTTTAGAATATTTAGTCGACTCCCAAACCCTATATTCAAAAGTCAAAGATTTCTTCTTCTTCCTCTTGATCTTCTTCAAGTTTAGACCAATCACCTCTCATCCCCTCCTTCAGTCACTAGTAGTCCCATGTCTCCTCCTTTTAAGGGTGATGTTTTTGGATGGCGAAGCTTAGAATTTTATATTTGGCTTATTCGACTTTGGTTGTCATAGTAGTAATGAATACTTAATTACTTAACTTAGTAATTGGTTATATACATTGGATTATTATTTTTGCACTTAAGATGCATTTGATATGAGGCTTTAGATCTCTCTTTATTTCCTTTTGTCGAGGTTTTTAAAATATAAAGATTTTACTGAATTTTTGACACTATTTTATATATTTGTTACGGAATATTATGATCTTGACATTAACTGATGCTAATACTATTATGTGCTACTATAATACATGCTTTAGAGGCTTAAATTACTTTCATTTGTCTTAAAATAGTTGCATGGACGGTTTCGAGCTCCTATAAGGGTTGGAAGATTTTTTTTTTATATTTCTTAAATGAGGGGTGGCCTTTTAGTCTTATATGGGTCATCTAAAAATTTGCTAATACTCCCCAAAAGTTGACTGGAGTTAAAAATAAAAAATTTACCCAATTATCTAATGCTTTGTCCACTGAGACAAAACAAATAGTGGTTTATAAAGAACAAACTTAATCTTGTGCTTTAAAGTGAGTAATTGAGGCTTTCTCATTTTTATTTCTAAATCTTAACTCTTATAATTTTTAATTTAGTTTTTACCATTTTAGATCTCACTAGAATATTTTCCCATGCTATCAACCAGAGGAGGGGTAAGAAGAAGTCGAGAGGTTTCTCTTGGTTAGCAGAGAGGCAATAATAAGAGTATTTGTGGGAGTAGTTACAAGTGTCGTCCAATCCTCAGATTGGCCACTTGTCCATATCGAAGAAGGAGAGGTGAGCTTTGGCTTAGTCCCTGGACAATTGGCTAGTGGACTAAGAATCCTCTTAAGGGAGTATGAGGAGGAGGATTACCAAATGCCCTAGTTCTCGAGATGGAGTAGAGTAGGATCTCCATGACTCCTCCAAGGGGAGGCAACGATAAGTCACCAGGCACCTCCTTCAAGCTAGCCTTATGACGTGACTCATTTATTTGTATATAATCTTTATCCTATCAAATGAGAATGGTTCATATATGAATTCTTTAGTTACTAGCCTGAGCCCAGAAAGGACCCCTTATAATCAACATGGGGGCTCTCAATAAATTTTCACCCATGAGAGATTTCATTATAGATCATTCGGTGGAATTAGTAGATGATGCACTCTAGTTTGATAAAAAAAAAAATATGGAAAGGATATCAAGTCCCTTCTCGACGAAGACTATAAGTAGTTGGTCATGGTAAGTATCCAAGTCCACATGTAATATAGTTTTCACATCAAACTTCACCAACACTTACAATTTTGATTATAGGGGCCTCGCCTAATGCTCATGGTGCTCGGTTCAGCCCATGATATCTTGATCGACATAGTGACCCTCCTTTGGGAATAAGCTATTCATCAAAATAAGGTAGCTAAGATGAATTGTCTTATAGGGGAGACAACCGACTTCAAGCATAATTGGACTAGTTAGAAGTGGTAAAATGTCTTAAGGTGGAAAGACTTTCAAAGGAGGAAAGGCATCATTTAAATGAGGTTTGGGTGGATAGGCACCACTATATTGACTTAGTATTTTAATTTTGGTCATCAAATGTCGGCCTTTCTCACCGAGAGAAAGAGTTTCTTCAATGGCTCTAAAGAATCTTTTTACCCCTAATATAAGACTAAGAGTTCTAAAGTTCAAAAAGTCTAAAAGATTTGATATCAGAATTCATAAAAAGACATAAAAGGAATGAAGTGAATGTCCCTTTATATAAGAGTTGAATGACTTGATTTACGATCATAGGTTGTTTATCGAAGATTGAGTATTGAGATTAAATCTTATTAAATTCTTAATTGTTTGATTGAATATTGACATGAAACCCTCTAATTGGCTCTTGAAACCCAACTATTAGATAATATTCACTATACACCTTCACTATTTAATGATGATCGATGATTTTGCCTAATAGTTTTGCTAAGTAACTCGTACTTGAATTCAATAGTTATCTCTAACTCTAAAAGTTACCTTAGACTCATTATATAAAATCACCTACATATCTCTTTGACTTAATCTACCATAACACTCCTTGATTACTCTTTATCTCACCAAGCCTTGCTTAACAATTAGAGATAGACATTGGATTTGTGACGAATTCAAGAACAATGTCAACTTAGGATTCAAAATTTGACTTCACACACATGCACATGAAACTATTTTTTTCTCAAACATTTCAGCCTATAAAATGCAAGTATAACCCACACAAAGACAGTCAAATGCGTACCCACTACTATTAATCACAATTATGGATAAATTTAGCAAAAATAAAAATAAATACCTTTTAATGCTTAATTAAAACATAAGATTAACAGGACATAGATATTACACATATATGTAATATTTTGAATGTTGTTAGCATAGTTACATATCAAATTTTGCAAGAAAAATATACATAATTTTGTCACATATAAGGTTTTAATGGATACCAATTTGCATTGGGATTTAGTAAAGGAACTTTACCATATTATTATTAAGGTGAATTCATAGAGAAAAATATTATTTTTCCCAAGAACGCTTCATTTTTTATTTTTTTTCCACCTAATGTCCTGACTTTTCAAATTTTCAATATTATTAACTACATAAATATTAAAATTTTTCCCAAAAATATTCCCATAGAGTCTCTCATTATCACAAATACTCACTCTATAGAATCTCAGTAAATTTAGATTTAATTTAATTAAGTTTTTATTAATTATTTTTTTGAAAATTGTGTAATTGTTCCATTATTGAGTTTTTTATTCAAAAAATACTCAAAGTACTTTCTTATTATAAAACTCTCATTGTAGACCATTAAAAAAAATTAGTGTAAAAACTCAATTTAATATGTTGAAATATTTTATGTTTATTTATTATATTATAATATTTACTGAAATATTTTTCGGAGTATAAATATCTGAAATTTATATTGTCATAGATTCTTAATTATTTTATAATGTTTAATAATTTATGTTAAACTTTAAATTTTATTTCTGAAGTTTATTATTTTAATAAATTCTTATTCGAATCGATTTGTTAAACCAAACTGAAATGGTTAAGAAAATGATTAAAAATGTGAAATAAAAAGACTCTTCACCTTTTTAGGCATAAAATTTTAAAAGGAAAAATACACTTTGCAAACAAAATAAATTAAAATGGGATGTATTTCTTTTAGGAAGAATCCAAATCAGTAGTTTTTATTTTCGGAAATTCGTTACTAATAATAATCATAATCATAATCATCATCATCATCATCATCATCATCATCATCATCATCATCAACATCATCATCATCAAGCTCTATTTTTAACGTGATGCCGTGACGGCTTCACTAACTTCTCGACGCCCTTCGCCTTCCCCATCGTTTTCTTGCCTTCCCCGCCAAACAAACACGATAGGAAAGAACTCGCTCCTTCTCCGCTCTCTCCGATCGCTCCACCATCTCTTCGACCTCCTCGAGACCGCCGCATCAATCCGTGATCCCTTCTTTCCGGCATTCCATTGGTGAGCCGCGACCGATCCCCGTTCCCACCCCATTTCTCTCTGATTGATCCTTTTCCGCTTCTTTCTGGAGGTGTTTCTCTACTAAATTTCTAGGGTTTGTGAAGTTCGTTTCTTCGTGTTGAAGAATTCTAAAGAATACTTCCGTTTGCTGTTTATTTTTCTGGTCGTTCTGGTTTATTCGTAGATGTCGATGATGTGAAGGCATGTCTATCAAAGAATGCTAACTTTAATGCTCGTATTATAATCTAAAGAACCTAGGATTCACAGAGATATCGATTGAATAATATGCTAGTGATTGCAATAAACTTTGATCTTTGTTAGATATGTTTCGTTTTTCCGTTTTGGAGAAAGGAATTATCTTACGTAGGTATAGCATCCAAGAAATAGGTTTAGGTAGGTCAAAAGCTCGCTAGATCCCAGGTAAGGTAAATGACACCTAGCGGCACTTTGGACTTGGGCCAGTTTCGATTTAGCCTAAAGTCTGATAAATTATTTCGTGTTATGGCTGTATTGTGGAGTCTCCTGAGATTGCTCCCAAGCAGTAAGGTACATAGTACGACTAGCATTGTTGTTCTCAAGGGATATGTTTAACATGCGTTAATATTGTGATCTTCAAAGTGCAGAAAATTAGATGGATTGGACTTGGAAGATTTTGAGTTTGTTCTACTACTTCTGATGCTACTAGTAATTGAGCATGTTACAGTGTTTGCACCCTCAGAACCTGCATTTTCTTGCTCTTTTAATTTTTTTTCGTTTTAATTTTTGTTCAGTACATTTATTGGAAACATTATACTTTAATAGCTGAACAAGATAACTTTAGGGCAAGATTATGATTATTCTAATGCAATGTTTTAATTCATTTGTTATGGTTATTCTAATGCAATGTTTTGATTCATTGTTGTGATCCTGTTTGTTAAAGGAATGTTTTTTACCCTGATTTTGACCTCAAATCTGAAAGCATGCTGTGCTCCAGGACAAGCTCTGTTATCTCACAAGTTTCACCTTCAATGAATCCATGGTGACATCAGAAGAAAGAGTTTCATACACCTCATTCTCTGAAGAAGACAAAGTTAGTCATCATGATAGAGAGGAAGTTGGTTTCTTTGTTGATCATCACAAGAGTTATGTGCCAAAAGTGTCAATACCGTATAATCTATATCAATCATCACCAGAGCATGACTTCCCTGAGCAAGATGATCCAGCTCAAGACCCTGGTTATTCAAGTCATCTCAGGGCTAATCCTGAAGTAAACTTGAAGAATGTTTTGAGCGGGTTAGTTGCGATTCTTATGGGCCGTAACCGAGTTAATGGTTCTATTCAATCACGACAGCTAAACTCCACCTCAGATGTATCATTTTTAAGTTCTGAATTGAATGGAGATAGCTTTTTGCATCCTTCAGTCTATTATGTACCAAGTGCACCACCCTTTGAGGTAGAAGCTATTGCCTGTAATGCACATAAAGAGGTACTTGTAGCAGATCCTCCAGAGTGGCTTCCAGATAGTTATTCTAGAGTCTGCATGCAATGCAATTCCCCATTCACAGCCATTATTCATGGTAGGCATCACTGCCGGTTTTGCGGTCGTATCTTCTGCAGAAACTGTACAACGCGAAGATGCTTGTTACCAGTCAAATTTCGGGAGCGAAATCCCCAAAGAGTCTGTGATACTTGCTACGACAGGCTTGAACCATTGCAGAGAATATTGATTATCTCGAATAGCAATTGCGTTCAGTCAGCTAAACATGATGTTACTGACTGGACATGCATGAGAGGATGGTTAAATTTACCTGTGGGCTTGTCCATGGAATATGAAATATACAAGGCTACGAATATCTTGAGGAGCTATTGCCAGGTGCAATTTCCTACTTCTGCTTTTGAGCTTTTTATTCCAAATTAAGGGATCTCCTTTTAACTTAAATTTGAGGAACCTTCTTTAAAAATATGAACATCAGGTGCCTTCTATTTAATTAGCATCTTGTCTAATGTGCAGGTTGATAGGTTTGATCCTGAGAAATCGATTCCCTGGGCTGTCCTTAAAAGAGCAAAAGGGCTTGCCATCCTAACAGTAGTTAAAGTTGGTGCACTTCTTACTTACAAGGTTGGTACTGGTCTTGTAATTTCTCGAAGGATCGATGGATCATGGTCTGCACCATCTGCCATTCTATCAATTGGTTTAGGATGGGGAGCACAGGTATGCATATAGTTAGATGGCCAATCTTCTCTTTTGCATCTGTTCTAACATGCAATATTTGGTAACTGTCTATTTTCATAGCAACTATGAATGCCAAGAATCAGCATATTTGTCTCAGTTTAAGTTTGTCTGGAGATATGTTGTCACAACTCATAAACAATGATCAATTAGGAAATTTCAGGAGGAACAACAGTAGTTGAGATTAAACAAAAGAACTTAAACAAAACAGAATAATTATGTGCCTTATGATTAAAGATTAGTGGTGTAGAAAAGATTGGAAATGCCAAAGGTATCTGAAAAGTAATATAAATTTTGCAGTAATGAATTATAATAACTGGAGATATTCCATCTTGTGCAAAAATCTCATCAAAAGGACAGTCCTCCATCCGTGCTTTAGGTGAATCATCTTCGTGTATAACACCAAAAGGAGAGAGGAAACATAAAACAGTAATGTTATGTTGGGATTGAGAATAAGGCATCACTTCAGTATTCTATTGGTATATTGGGAAGTATACCAACCTGTACCACCTAGTATCATCGGATAAAATAGTAGAAAATAAAAATGTATCATATATATATATATACATTGTCAAGCTATCTATTTATTTGAAAAAATGCTATTTATTTTGATATTATTATTTGGTCAAACTAATCAGTATATATTGGTATTATCAACATTGAAAAACTTGAATGAAACCACTGTCAATTTCCTTTGAAGCTTTCCCCAACTCCTTATGTTGGTGGCTTGTCTCTTGATTAGTACCTTTTCACTGGTGTACTCAGTTTAATGTTTTGTTATTTATTTGTACAATTAGAAGGCATATAAATATCAAGTTTACTGATATATATATGATACTTGTAAATAAAAAAATCTTGTGCTTGGGCATGCCATTCCAATTCTGGAGGCCGGTTGGTAAGAAATTCATCTTGATGTAAAAGCTGCATAGAGAACATATAATAAAATGAGACTAGAGTCCCATAATTCATCTTAAATGTGGTCTTCCCATATAGTTACTTCATAAGTGGGCATTATGTATTGCTGGTTAAACCATGCTTTGAATGATCAACATGGACACATTACAATCTTGCATTTCAATGCGTTACATTGCAAATGAATTTGTCATTGGAGTTTAATCATTATGACTATACTACCTCATGTAGTTACATGCTAAATGGCATTGTGCTAAAAGAAAATTTGCAGTTCTTGATTTGCTGCAGATCATTTAGATCTAAGGAAATGGTATTCTATCATGCTTTTGGCTAATCAATTGCATCAATCTTTACAATTGTGTTCTACACCTTAGTACTTCTAGTTTATGAAAGCATTTCTTCATTTTTCATAAGCTAAAATCTTGCCGATGTATTTCTTGTCACCTGCCTTTAGCTCTTTCTTTAGGTCCATACATAATTCTTGTTATTTGATCCTTTTCCTTATATTACACAGATTGGTGGCGAGCTCATGGACTTTATAGTTGTGCTTCATGGCTCTAAAGCTGTGAAGGCATTTAGCAGCAACATGCATATTTCACTTGGTGCAGGTTTGAGCTTTGCTGCAGGACCAGTTGGCAGAGTGTTTGAAGCAGATCTTCGAGCTGGCGACAAAGGGTCTGGCATGTGTTATACATACAGCTGCAGCAAAGGTAATTTTTTTTTTATTCTATATAGATGCATGCTTCCAGCTAAATGACTAGTTAATTTGTAGATATATTTTAAGAAACACCAAACTTCCTGAACGATTTTCTATTCATTTCTGAACATACATCAATGATGGTTTTGCACCAGGCATGAGCTTTGAGTTATCAAGCTTGACTTGTAATTAGTTTACAGTGACACTATTAGCTGATGACAACATTTTAATTACTGAGAGAAGCATAAAATTAAATCTTAGGTTAAAGCAATGGATAGACTTTTGGAGCTACAGAAGGATCAAATAGAATGATTGAGTACAGGTTTACTTCTAGAACACTTTTGAGAACTTATCAGCAATAATGGAATTTGTTTAAAATTCAGCATTCACAAAGCAAGAGAAGAATGGTTAAATTGGAGAGATAAATCTGATGTGTTGTATGCCTGTAAGATATTATTGCCACTGTGAGGAAAAACTTTGGTAGACATCCATAAAAAAGGCCATAATTTACATTTCAGAACTTGGATATCCAGAAGCAATATATATAAAAAGATACTTTAGCTGCCACAATGATGATAATGAGATGGATGAGTAGTATTACACATAATTTCAATATCTCTTTACTTTTGAGTTAAAGGTTGCACCAGCCTTAGAATAACATAAAATTGTTTGTGCTGATAAGACAAGTGCTTTAAGCTGGTTCAGACATGTACAATGGCATAATGTGCATTATTGTAAATGACGGACGAGAGATTTGAAGGGGTGACATGATCAGATGATAAATATTAAAGAAAACCATGTTAGGAACATGACTGCCTCTTCTCCACCTGAATCAAACACCGGCAGGTTTGTTTTGTGTAACTAAATATAAGTTGCATCTAGCTAGAGTTTGTTGCATTTGTCGGTTGATGTGTGATATCCATCTCAGCTCAAGTCCAACCTGATAAGGTTTTTTTTTTTTTACCACAACCTGATAAGGAGTTTTGTTGCACATGTTATGCCTATTTTGTTCTTGTTCCCTTTCCGGGTTGGGATATTATGGCTTGTTGTTGTTATTATCATATTCTCTTTCTGTGCAGATGTAGTACCAGCAACTATAGTGGTGCATTTTTCGATGCTCATTTGATAAAAATACTTATTTTTATGTCAACCATTGTTGCCAAAAGATTATAATCGGAATTGGTAATTGACAGGTGCTTTTGTTGGGGTATCACTTGAGGGGAACTATGTAGCAACCAGGACGGATACAAACTTGTGCTTTTATGGTGATCCTTACTTGACCACTGGTGACATTCTCTTTGGTACTGTGGGGAGACCACAAGCTGCTGAGCCATTGTACTTGGCATTGGACGAGCTATACTCAAAGCTTACAAGTTAGTCTTCCTCGAGGGATCCCTTGTACATATCCAGTTCTCTCCTGGCCGCCTGGTCATCATATAATCTTTGGTGGCTGCCTACCGAAAGCCAAAAGCTGTAAACAAATGCTTGCTGTAATATCCGTGGCCTACAGATTAGAAGTGTGCAAATTGTACAGTCAGGTAGTGTACATATAGCAAAAATAATGACAAATCATTTAACTGATTCATGTGTTTCAGCTTTAGATGATGAATGACCAAAAAGGTAAGATGAAGAAATTGGTGCTTACAGTCTAAGCATTGCAACTGGTTTGTCTTGAATGTTTATTCCCCAAAGTTGTTTACAAGCTCAAGATCAGAAATGGGTGCTTTCCTTTGGTCGGTGATTTGTGCTCATTGGGATAAGGTCAGTATGATCTTTCAGGATAAAAGTACATTGCACGTTGCATAAAGAAAATGCTTACTCTTTTCTTTCTGATCATGTAACAGTTTTTTTACTTTGTGCCAATACGAAGGGCATACTGCTTGCTACATTGCATTAGGTTGCTCAGTACATAATGTACTTCATTGTCTCTAATGTTTATTCCTAAACAAACCTGGATGTTTCATGATCAGGTCAAGAGTTAATTTAAAGATGCCTAGATATGTTTTCTTGCAGATTTTTTAGATTCCTTCATCAGATCATGGACATCTTGCTCAACATGCGGTAGCCATACATTGCTAGTATGTGTGTGCACACATGATACATAAATAATTGCATTATTGTGCTGGCCATGATTTGTAATTGCACCTACCTATCTCCTACCTGTCAAGCCATCATCTGGTAGACATCGAGTCCCAGTTGGTTCCCATCTGGACCCTACATGTATGAGGCATTCACCAATGTGGTGCCCGGAAAGGATTAATACATTCTATTTACGATATATTTGTTGAGATATATCTTGATGGTTGGCTCAAATGTCATACAGTTGAGGTATAACTTGTTTACAATGAAGTTCATATTATTATCTTTGTTTGATAGCATTTCTTTCTTGAAAGATGGCTGATGTTTCCATTTGAAGGGCAGACACAATCTAGTCTGCCTCCCATCGTTAACTAGTGGCATGGCAAACCTAAATTTAAACTGGTGCAGAATATGACTTAAAATTCTATTAGAATGGCCGACATTATTTATCTCTCCATATCATTCGCTTGACTGATTTAGAGGGTGGATTGCGATGTCACAATAAGATTACTCCTCTGTGATCCAAGTGATCGAGTCGTTTAATTGTCCTGTGATGGAAGGATTCATTAGTCGACTCTTCTCAGTCCTCATTTTAAGCGTTCAACTCAGAAAGGTTCCAGCAAAAACCAGCGTTGAAATGGTAAGAAAGAAGAAGGTGAAGAAGAGCAATAAGATAACAAAGCTAGCACATGCTTGCTTTGCGGTCTTTGATGACCTTGTGATCCCCCTTCCCAGAAAGCAATAGTTCAATTGTTTGTTGGTACATCCTTTTTCTTCAGTATATAATTACAACTTGCCCTCTACACACACACACACACACACAGCTCAGCACACCTCCAATTAAATTAAACCATGTAGAACCAGGAAATCTCCATCTTGCTTTGATACCTTCAACCTGATGAGCCAATCAGCTGAGATATGAGTCGAGGTGTACTGGGTAAATGTTTGAAGCAGCTTGCAAAGACGAAAAGGAAACAAGAAAGAGTCACAGGAAAGAGGCACTTCGATCCACAGGTATGACTTCTCAACAAGCTTTTACCTCCCAATCTTTCAGATCACGGCTTTAAGATGTAAGAAGCCACACTGCTTGATTGTCTCTATTTTGCTCTCACATGAAAGTGCCAAATGAGTATCAAAATGCAACAATATAATCCAGCAGCATCACTTTCTTGTATCTTTTACAATGCCAACTGGAAAACATTCCACAAAACCACTGATCAAGGATTTGCCACCCACCATTTTTGCTTCCCCCCCTCCTGGTTTTGAAAGGCATCTGATTAAATACTATTTGATCCATAAACAAAGGTTAACAAGTTGCATTAAAGGACGTGTATCCAGAAGCGACAGAGATCATCATAGAGGAATCCAACAAAAAGTATAACTGATATGTTAACCGCATCACAGGGTTTGGTTTTCGGTCCACATCAAGCAAAGAAGATCTGAAGATGATAGGCACAATGTCCACCAGCGACCAGATTCAAGTCGATCAATCATCAAGGAGACAACGATGAAAGTAGATAAAGCAGGGGAAAATCTACCCCAAGTTCAAAAGCATGTCACAGAACAAGAAAACTTGCAACAGATACACCAATCGTCAGCATAATAGTAAATGTGAGTCCATAAGCTAAAATCCAAAACACTTAAAAAGGCAGATATAAAATGTTGTTTCCAAAGATTATTCTGCAAACGGAATCATGTTCAGATTCATGACACCCCATAAACAATTCTGGCCCTCCATAATCAACCTTCATCAACATTGGTACCTGAGAAAGTAAACAGAATGTAAGGGAAACAACCAATTGCTCCTCTGAATAAGGAGATACATAAAGATGACATGGCTAAATAGAAAGAATGTCATCCATGGAATGCTTACTTTTATCCATATTTACAGAGAACCAGTAGCCAGGGCCGAAGTCCCCAAGTAAACACTGCCCTCCATGGGCAGATCATCGAAGCTCCACAGGTTCACAGCACTCAGATCATCCTGAGCCAGTTCACCACCAAATAGGCAGTCAATTGACAAATTGGAGCTCTCCTCAAGGTAAGGAAACTGCAGGATTTTCATGTACGAGTCATAAGCAGATATGTCATCAGGGAGTTTAACTGCATTGCTCTCTTCTGCTGACACTTCCACTCCACAATTGTCTTTCAAATTCGTCTGAGGGTTATCATGTCCCAGCAATTCAGTGACATTGCCTTCGATAGCAGCAGGAACATGAACTGGCATGATCTCTGGGGTTTTTGTCTCATATTCCCATACAAAGTCAGGATGGCCAAAAGAGTTACTTCCCTCATCAGAAGGGAAGTTGAGAACTTCACAAGGTGCAGAAAGTTCTTTTGTTGCAGTGCGGTTCCAATAGTCAGGTTTAGTTAGCACCTTCTCTTCCAAGAAGCCCATAGTAGAATAGACATCACAATCCTGGTCATTCAGATAGGTGCACTGCTTGAATTCATTTTGTTCAGACAGATTTGGCATAGGTGGTTTTCGAGAAGTAGGCTTCTGAATGCGCTTTTGGCCACCAGACTTTGCTGTAGTGGGGAAATTCACCTTTGCCTTTTTGCCACGGATGCGACGAGCTTCAGCATCATAAGCTCTTGCAGCCTCTTCAGCTGAGTTAAATGTCCCGAGCCAAACACGGACTCCTTTGTGAGGATCTCTGATTTCCGCTGCCCATTTGCCCCATGGGCGCTGGCGGATTCCACGGAATTGATTCTTTCTCTTCCTTTTGGTTGACTCAACCGCAGATCCATCATAGTCTCCTGGTTTTAGAGTGACAGAACCCTCTGCAGTACAAATAGAACAAGATTTTCAGCAGTTTTTACACTCCCAACACACACACAAAACATAACCATATTACTTGGAAGCAACTAAATCACTGCCTTCCCCCGCACCAAAACTCCTCATTCAAAAGCTAATCAGATTAGTGAAGAAAAGTAACCATAATTGTTTAGATCATCTCCATCCATAATCAATAATTTCTTCCTGTTTCTCTCCTCATCCGATGTGTAAAAACTAACATAATACAAGTTGTCTAGGTAGTTCCCTTTGATCCGATCATCTGCTAGTGAAATTCTAGGAATTTTGATTCTCTAATCACATCTTGTTATGTTACAATGAAAGAAAAAAAATCTGTCTTTCTTGTTTTCAAGAAAATTAAATTTCTCGAAAGTTGAAATAATAATCAACTTGGGATCATTAGCACCTACAAAAAGATTTGAAGTCAAATCTCGTGTTTCTTGATCACTTGTTAACAAAAACAAATTCTGAAAAGATCGTTAGTTTGGGTACCTTTGAACGACAGAAGGCCGTAAAGAAAAGATCCACTAACAAATCAATGGAAATTACACAATTCAGTAACATAAGAAATCTCAAAGATTATCATTCGATTTGCTACTTCGATTTTCTAACCTTTGTCCTTCCAGAACAAAAGCCGAAGAAAAGCTCTGCAAGAACTAGTCTTAAATTGGCGAAAAATTGCAAGACGGATGATAAAAAAATAACACCATGTGTGAAAAAGACAAAACCCACCTTTATTTTTGTTAACTTATTATTACTCCGTTCTTCACAACTCAAGAGAAAGAATCTCAAGTCATAAACCTATTATAGATGAGATCTAGTTAAAATAGAGGATATGCAATTAGAAGAAGATAGAATAAAAGTGATATTTCTGGTAAAAATCGCAACTTTTTTCACAAATTTCCTCAATTACCTCGAGAGAAGGATGATCTCCGTTGGACGGTCTTAAAGCTGATCTCGCCCTCCTCGAAGTCATCGAAGTCGTCCTCCTCGGACTCGTCGTTGAACTCCTGAAAGTCCGTCTCAAAGTCATCCTCGACCTCCACCCTCCGCTGCTTCCCCCTCCTGTTCTTCCCGCCCGGCCACAGGTGCTCCGCCTTCACCCGCCGCGACGCCGACGGCGGTATGAAGTCGGAGATGATCGCTCCTCCACACATCTCTCCACCCCTCTAAAGACTACTCTTTTACGGGTTTTCCTCCACGAAAAGCAATGAAACAAAGGAAAGCGAGGCGTTTTATTGGAGGAAGGCTGGAGGGTAGGTGGGGAAGCTTTATGGTTGGAGATAATTGTGAGTTTGGTGGGAGGGATGATGGTTAATTAAAGTATAGATATTATTTAAGTGTGTTAATGTCATTTTTATTATTTATAACTTTTTTTAATTAATTATAAATAAATATGTTCATGTTCTTCTCATTTTTTTTTCTCATTCTCTTTTTTCTCTTTTTTGAGGGATAATATTGAGTGGGGTCAGACAGCATCAATAATATTATAGAGAAAGAAAAAAAATCAATAATATTATGATTTTATTATTTTTTAAAAAGATTATCAATAATAAAAAGGGACTGTGAATAGTTTTAAGTGGTAATTATGATAGTGATAAAAATTATTTATATATATATATTTATTAATATAAATGAAATATTTAAAAAATTAAAAGAGGAAAAAATTGAGATAATGTTGACATTAATTAGTTTGTTTGTGGTAGAGATGGAAAGAAGGGATGTATGAAGAGAGAGGGGTTGTGTCAAGTCACCTTATGCCAAAAGAAGAGTATGGGCTATTGGATTGGGACAGGTTTGACTGGCCTATTAAGCTAATATTTTATTTTGATTTTGACTTAAACAAAGTCTCATGATATGTCAATTCCCTTGATGGCATTATTTATATCCAATGGGTTTATTTACATGATATTTTAAATCCTCATATGAATAAATTTTCATTGAGGAAATGAAAATTGATATTTAGTTAGACTTGGGAATGGAATTAATCCACTAATCTCTTTTCTTGTTTCATAAAAGATCTCAATTATTACCTTTGGAGTACAATTGCTAAAGTGTTTGATTTGGTTTTGACAATTGTGATTGGTTCAGTTGCGGATATAAGTAATTTTTCCAGGAGATAAACACCAAATATAGGCAACTGAAAATGACAAATACATGCCAAGATTAGTGGAAAGAACACTGGAGGATGAAGGGCAGGTGCATCCACTGAGTCTCTGTGGTGAAACATAGGGAAAAGGGACAGGAGGAGAGAAGGAGACAGAACAGTCAGCTGTGTGGGACATGGCCACGAGGCCAAGAGAAGTTTCTGAGAACAAAGACAACAGCACAACATCCACAAGAGACTCCTCAACTGTTGGATTAACTTTCCCTGCACAAGTAGATCAGAGATGGCAATGACCACAACTTCTTCTGCAGCCTGGCATTGGACTTTGCTGAGGGAGATCAACTTCAAGCTGCATCTACAAGTGGGTGGACCAAGTCAATGCAAAGGTGATGCTGATGGTGGATGCCAATGTGTTGACTTCATGATTCATGTGCAGAGTTGCAGCTAACCTGAGCTACCATTATCAGAAGCTTTGCAGAATGGAGGTCAGGACTGACAGGACTCACAGAGCTTGAAACTGTTTCTGATTACCAAACTTTCCAGAATGGAGCTCAGGATTTAAAAGAATCAGAGAAGTTTGAAACTGTTTCTGATTAAAATTCTCTCTGTTTGATACATTTCCTTCCAGTATTAGTCGTTATTTTTCTTCTTCTGCCAATTGAGTTTGAACTCTTCACCAACTTGAAATTTATGGTTTACAGAGAGAAAGTATGCAACAACCATTCATGATTGTGTTTTCTATCAACTTTAAAAGCAATATATATATATATATATATATATATATATATATATATTTGATATAACATCAAGAATGGAAATTTCCATGAAAAGCTATTATTTATATATATATATATATGTGTGTGTATGTATGTTATAATAAATAAATAATAATCCATCAGGACTGAGCATGTAAGTTTAGTTTCTTCCGCTAGCTTTCGGCTTATACGCTTGATACAAGTTTGCCAGATGCAACTATTAAGAAATCATCTTTGGCAATCACAGTAGACCAAATATGTTGAGCCTGAAAACTTCATTCAAGTTGGCTCCAGAATCAATATTTCTCCCTCCCTGTAATGATAGAAACTATGTTGAATACATAAATATATCTATGTCTACAATGGTAGCCTAAAGAAGAAGAGTAATCAATGTTGAGACACTAGATTTAACAGTTGATGGGGCCATTGTTGATTATCCTTCTGAGGAGCATGGAGAAGACAAAGACATAATAGTTCTACTCGTGACGACATACCGGTAAGGTTGACTTAATTAAAGAAGGAACCATTAGCAATAGAAAAAGAAGCTAACAACAAAAGTTTCATCTCTGGCACTGAGCTCACACATCGATATCTAATGCAACTTGCAGCAGCACTGCACTGATTAAATCCAAGAGCATTCCATGATTACAAGTAGATCCTGCTTTACAAGTAGATTGTTTTATGTCCATTTGTTGGCTGAAGTTATCAGCACTCATGTCATTCATGACCATGGCATGGAAGTCTGAATCTTGTGATGACCATTTTCCTGCAAATTTAGTTATTTGAAGTGCCAGACCTCAATAGGCATTTATTAGGACAAATTGTTCAAATCAAATGAATATGGCATCTATTCTTTTCTCCATTGCAGCATCAAAATATTTGTCGGAAAGAAGCTAAAAGATGCATTTATTCATCAGAATACTTTACCTAGATGAATTGAGCTAATGGAGGCAAAAACCGGTGCAAGTTATTGCTGCTTAACAGCAACATCACCGCAACTGATATGGTCAAAGCACCATGGTGAATCCTTCTCATAAATCATGTTGTCTGTCTGATAATCTGAAGAAATATGGATTTTCTGATGTGCTTGTCATGATTTAGACATACTCTGAACTTTCAATTTATAATCGGAAGAGACAAAGTGTGACACATTGATGTAGGATTTTGCAATGCTTGTTTAAGATATAGAATTAAATTTGATCAGAATATACTGCTTTTGGAGGTGTCTTCTTCCATTGATGATCCTAGCAGCAGTGGCAATGAAGTGCTCAGCCACCAACCTCTTTTGGGATTTGAGTTGGTAGCACAAAGCTTGCGATACATTTGTTCTTCATAAAAAAGAGTTTTCTTTCTCACCATTCATGACATCTAGAAACGATGCCCTTCATCAACTAAATTAACGGTTTCTTATCGGTTTATGCAAGAAATGACATGACAAGAGATTGATGGCCACAAGTCAAATACTCCTTCCACCTTGTTGTTAGCTGATACTGAAAACTCAATAGAAAGTCTCAATATAACAGTGTCAGATGTCAGCTGGGCAGGTTGGAAACAGATGCCAAGTAGTCAAGATTAGATCAGCATCTCTCTCTCAAGTATCACCAATTTCCTTGTTGTTCTGCTCAACAACATGAGTTTATCTTAATCAGAACAAGTCATATCGACAACCGAGGCAACACGGATTTTTCAGGCTGCAACCTAAATTAAACAATTAGTTTGGAAAATAATTTGACAATTTAGCTGGCTAGATTTGGTTCAACCACTAATCAGAAACCCTCTCTCTACAAAGTGGAACAAAAGGTTTAGTCAAATGCAGCATTCAGAGAACAAGAAACAGCATTGTTGAGTTTGAAATCTGTGTAAACTGCATGTATCAGATAAAAGTCAGCTTTACATGTCATACACAGTTTCTTGGAGGAAAACAGCATCATTCTTCTTTTTACACTGCAAAGCTTGATCTTTAGAATAGCAAGTGAAACTGCTCCAGTGACTGATGTGTGTTCATCTACAGAAACACTTGTTCATCAATATTTGCCCTTTCCTTTGACACTCTCATAGATCAATTATGACAACCAATATAAAAAAGAAACTTCGCAAATTATCGCCCTTTTTTGTTTTCTTTTTCCCTTTTGAATTTTCTTGATTTGTGCCACATTTTTTTGCATAAAAAAAATAAAGATAAAGCAAAATTTAGGGGCATTCCGAGAATTGAACTCGGGACCTCTCGCACCCTAAGCGAGAATCATACCACTAGACCAAATGCCCTTTGTTAAACAGTTATCACTTTAATTATTATTAATTATATGGAACACATTTCCCTTCTAGCTAAAGAATTGTCCAAAGTTAAGATATAATATAAATTAAAGTGAGTACTATTCATCAATGGGCATTTGGTCTAGTGGTATGATTCTCGCTTAGGGTGCGAGAGGTCCCGAGTTCAATTCTCGGAATGCCCCAAAATTTCTTATTTTATCTTTATTTTTTTATGCACACCTGTTGTGCAGTGATTTCTCTACAAAAAAAAAAGTCTCATTTTTGGCCCGAAAACGTCTCTTTTCTTGAAAATGCTTCATCTGTTCTTGCACTTCGTCGAGCTGTGGAATCAAGAAAAAAAGGAAGATTCATTCTGGGGAACGAAGCAACTGTCGATGAGAAGATTCTCTGACGCGTAATCTTTCTCAGATCATCTCCAAGAAAGATCTTTAGTACATGAGAAAATCCAGAATCTTTATAGGTTTCTGCAGCCTTTCTAGTGCCTGACATTGAGGACTGCTCGGAAAACGCAATCGGACTTGGAACAAGACACACCATGTTCTATGCCGTCGTCTTTGCCTTGACATCCGTCACCGCCACATGTTTCTACCCCACATGATTTCTCTCTCAACAAAGCGTACCATCTTCTGGTCGGGATGAGAAGTTACAGCAGTTACACTTACAAGGTGCCAAAGATTTTATGGTTTGGGCCCTGTTCTTTGTCAGAGATGTTGGCTCAGGAAAGAGAATTAATGCTCACAAGAAGGTAGCAGAGCCGATTGTGTTCTCGTGCTGTGTTTCTCCTCTCAGGATCTTTTTATCTGCACCAAACTGCTGCTGATGCTCCACCAAGAAAGACCAAGCTGAGAGCTGCTCTGCTAACTTCAGAGCTAAAGCAATGCTGAAGCGGTATTAGTTCTCCTCTTGTCTTGTTCCAATTTCCTGTCTATTTGCTGTCCCTCTACTTTTTCTTGTCTGATGATAATGACTCGCATCTCTTTCCAAGAAAAAGATGATTGTCATCTTCTTCTCAATTTTTGTTCATATTCTCTTTAGCTTTCATTTAGGAGACACAAGCTCTCTACGCTTTGGACAGTCCCTAACTAGCACTCTAGAACAAAGCAGCCCGTGCTTTCTTGTGGAAAGCAAAATGATCTGGAATTTCTTGTAGCTTTTCTTCATAATAACACGGCAAAGCACTCGGGTACAGATGATGCTTTGGTTGCGGATTATCCTGTGCTTCATGGACACGCTGATCCTCTCTCTGTACTCTGTCTCTGGGTTGCAGTAGGAAGATGAACCAGTCTCCCATCTTCCCCAAAGATGAACATGGGAACTGCAGCGAGCTTGGTTATGATCTCCAATTGGACTTCTCAAAGGTACTTAATTTGCTGTACCTTTGATTGATTCATCAATCTTTCTTTGGTTGTAAACGTATAGCTTGATACAGATGCTCTGAATTTTGTGAAGCCGCTCTTTGTGGTCTTATTTTAGGCTTACTGTGGTGTTCATTTGGAGTTTCTTTCCGTCATTTGCCATGTAGTCAAGTCTTGCAGTGTTTCAAGTTCTCATCTGATATGAAAAACTAGAATGAACAGTTTGTAGATTCAAATGCAAATAGGTTCATTCTCTACTCTTCTGTCACAAACAGACCACAGCATGGTGTAATACTTGTGAATTTGACTTGTTAAGTTCTCGAGCAACTCATATGTAGTCCACTGCTAAGTACATTGTTTCACTTCTTTGATCAGTTCCTGGAAGAAGCAAGAAATCATGCTAGCAATATCCTCTCACTGCCACAATCCGACTCGCTCGAGAAGGTGAGAATGAAAGATACAAAGAAGAAGAAGAAGACATGGCCAAGATCTGTATCCTTCTGGTTTAAGTTTGGAAAAAGTGCAGGAGAAGAAGCAACATCCAAAACCAATAATACGCTGAAGGACTCCTCTTCCAATCCTTTGGATGCAGATCACAGACCATTGTCGGGTCGGATATTTGGAAATGGAAGTAAATTTTCTCAGCTTCATCGAAGAATTCGACAATCTACTTCAGGACCTCTTGCTTGTTGCTTCACTCCTACAAGAGCAGAAGAGACTGAGGTGCCTTACAGATTCTTGGACCACCAAAACCATCCTTTGAGAGCTCAGGCTTTTGGTCCGATTTACCTGGTAACATGAGCCATGGATCTTGAATGGTGTTACTGATAGATTAAACCTTTACCACGGAGAATTTTGCCACCATTTTGATTCAGTTTGCTTGTTTGATAATCGCCGCGCTAGAATCATTTTTATCTCAAGATGAATCTGTCACAAATACCGACTAATGGTTATGAATTATGGAATGTGCTTCCACTGGGCTTCTTGCAAACATGTTTATGAGATGCTAGAATTGTTGAGACCACCAAACATGCTGTCGAATGAATGCCACTGACTCAATAGGACAGATACATTGAATGGATGTTCATCAAATTGAAGAAAGTGTATCATGTGCACATCAACTGCACCATTAAAATGAATCCCTGCCTGCTCAGCGTGAATACCTCCCCTCCCTCCTTCAAGAATAATAGCATGGACGAATGGTAAGGGTTACAGCAGACAACCGTTTCGTTGATAATTTAATTTAGGAGATTGGATTTGAATGCATACTTACAATTGAAGTGAGAAAAATGGTAGAGATAGATTCTCAGCAGTAAAAATCATAAGAACACAACAGTTTCACTCAGATGCTTGACAACCTGAAAAAGCTCGCGAACCATCCGAGCCCCTTCTCCAACATACTTTTGGACAAGCTCACTTCCGATGACACGAATAAAGCAAGCATCTGTTCTGTTAGCTACTGCTCTAGCTAGTAATGTTTTGCCAGTTCCTGGGGGCCCGTAACAGAGAACACCTTTTGGAGGATCAATACCTAGTTTGACAAACTTCTCTGGATGAAGCACAGGAAGTTCTACAACCTGAAGAAAAGATATGATGCACAAAGAATGTCAATAGATTAATATGCAAGTTGATGACCATGTGAACTTAAAAGCACACATTGCAAATGGCATAACATATGTAATTAGATTTTCTCCTGGTAAAAGTAACATATGTTATATAACCACTGGTAAATAAGTTAACCCTAAAAATTATGAAAAGATAAAAGACAAGTTCTACGCACTTCTCGCATCTTCTCAATTTGCTCCTTGCATCCACCTACATCATTGTATGTAACATCAGGCTTCTCTTCAACCGTCATCATTGTAACACTCGGATCAATCTTTGGTGGCAAAGGAATTTGGATCTGATACTTGTTCCTGTCAACTCTGCATGGAAAAAAAAAAAGACATCCATAGAGAAATGATTCTCTGTTGCCTTCTTTTACTAATACCAAATTTGAACTTAAGACAGCAAAAAGTACTCTTGATATGAAGAGAAGATCACCAGGTTTAAAGGATGAAAGAAAACACATGCAATAACTGTAAGTGCAAATTGTTGATCATCTTAGCCAATATCTCTTTAGTAAAAGATTGGAGAGCAAATTCATTCAACTTTTCCATGTACCAGTAGACAAAAAAACAAAAATAGAAAACCAGTAGACGAAACTCTTTTGTTAGCTTCCACCAAAGGGACTATGTAAATATTATGAAGAAAGGGTCTTTTTGACATAATCTGAATCCCTTAGCAAAATAGAAACACTTTTTATCAAAGATGTCTCTCTATTTTTCTTGTATGGGCATTTCTGCAACCATCAACTCCAAAGAGCAGAACCAGAGTTTTGGATAAGAACTGTATACGTCCATGTAAAACAAATGTTTGCTTAAATAAAATTTCTAGGAGGGTTTGAAATTTAATATACTCTAAATTAAGAGGCAAAATTTCTAAACGTCAAGACATAAATGTAAAATCAAAACTATGCATTTCCTATTTAAACTGTGGCACATGACATATCTCTCCTTGTGAAATGCACGATCAACCAAAGGACAAAGGAATGCTTATTCTCCTACAGCAACTCTCTCTTAAAGCCCATGAAAAGGCATCTCTAATCACCTCACCTGATAAATTGCAAGCATCTAAAGAACACAGCTGGAATTTAACAAATTCTGATAACAATGGATATTATTATTTTGTACAAATCTGACAAGACAAATGTGCTACCTGTTGTTCTCTATATAATGGTTCATTTTCCCATCATTTAAATATAGATTACTGTTTCTTTATCAATAATTACTATCTGAAACAACCACTTACTACCCATAGCATTCTTATCCCACCTAGCAAGAGTCAACTATGCATGCAAGACCCGACTATAAAAAGATGACATACCATAAAACTCTTTTACAGTAGAAAGATAGTTAGTGAAAATGCTCTCCTAGCTTGGCGCAAACCTGAAGTATCATCATACCACACACCTTATAAAAAGTTCCTCTTAAAGGTTCAACTAAGTACATACTCCAATGAGTCCAATCCCAACATCAACTAGCTATTTTAGCTATGGTACTACCTCAACATTAACCACTTTTTTTAATCACTTGTACCAAACTTTATTGAATTTTGACTATCAGCTCAAATAATAACAATAATATTGTCACATAAATCACATGAAAATATCTTTCTTACCCTACTCGCATCCCTTCTTCAATGTCAGTGGGAGAGACTTTATCTCCTAGTCCAACCACAAACTGCATGTGACAAACATTTCCTTAAATATTCAATGTCAATACTTAGTTAAAAATATTAATCCCATTAGACAAGTCAAAAACATACCTTCGCTATTTGCTTGACATTTATCACATATTTCACATCTTCTGTGTTTGGATTGATGATCTTTGTACATCTTGCAACCTTAAAGGGAAATAAGTAACTGATTCAAAACCAAAATAAATAAAGAGAAGAAACATAAGACCTCAGGAATATAACTACCTGAAGAGGTTGCTCCTCCTGCATCATCTGTTTATCAGAGACTAAATCCCATTGACTTGGTGTTGCTAAACCAGTATCAGATTCCTTAATTCCTATTGGTTAAAAAGAAAAAGAATTAATAATAAACTCCATCAAGAATTGCTGATTAATAAAGGTTAGAATTATAAAAGAGCAAACCCTATCACATATAAGCTTTCTTCAGTGGAACTTTGAACTTACTATTATTCAATCCAAACCAAAAACATTTAAGCAGGACACCAGTAGCATATAAAACGTAGCACTACATTAACCTTTATGAATAAGCAAAGGGATTTTCTTAATTAAAATTCATGTCAATCATTTTATTCTTCTGGATAAAATAAGTATCAATAGCAAAGGAAATATACGGTCACAGAAGTATCATTCACAAAATCTAATATCCATTGAACCCAGCCACCTAATGCACCACACCATATCCCTTTTTTTCTTTTTTGTTCTCCTACAACAACCAGAATGTGGCTGCTGCTGGCAGACTGCTATGACCACCACCTCATTATAATAATAGATTTGCAAAAGTCAACTTAGAATCAACTGATTCCAACCAAGTTTCAATCAATAGCCAGTGATTTTGCGATCCAGTCATGAAATCAGTTGCATTGGATTACTACAGTTGTTTCTGAACCAGACTGGGTTGGGTTGAACCACTAAACAAATTACTCTGAAAGTTACACACAACCAAAAGTATGCAGGATTCAGTTAAGAGTTAAATAAACCAAAAAATCTCTGAAAATCAAATAGCACATTTAATCTTTACTAAGATGAAACTCGTATGATATCAGAAGAAAATTAATCAAAGACCATTGTTGAAAGAAAATCCTAACTAAAGTAAATATTTGAAGAAGACTATTATATAGTGGTTCTACTAAGTATAAGGAACTTATATTCCTAATGGTAACCACAAGAAAGCAATTTTCCTGTTACATCTGTCAGCAGTCTAATCCTTCTGCAATATTCGTTTCTACATAGAAAATCTCTCCATTTTGCAGCAAAGATTCTGAAACTCAGTTTTTATCTTAGCTTAAATCTTGCCTTATGCTTATTGAACTCTCATGTTATGCACCTAATGTCACAATTCACCAAGCAATCATGAACCTCCTAGAAGCGCAGAACCGTGTTATTTGATTCTTTATAACAGATTCCCCTTATGGTAATAATTACTGTATTGCCTCTTAACTTCAATTTTATCTATGAATCACAGGTTTTCCATACACTGGTATCATATTCTCATCTTAGTTATGCACATAATCCCCACATGGACCCATTTCATTGCCCGACAGTTTACAAGATGAACCACCACAGCAGACGTTGCCTTATTTTTGTTAGATTGCTAAGATTGTTAAACTCAAAATATTTATTCACTCACTCGATGAAACATAAAGACATAATCCACCCATCTACAGTAGCATATGTGTCTTCATTCTATAGTGTGATTCATGGATGGTTAAATAGAAGTAATGAGGTTCTTGATATCTCTAGGCCAAGAAATCAGTTTCCAGCATGCTTACATAAATTGACTTACCTTATTTTGTAGTGTGATTATTTAGCTTCACTTTAACATTCAAACTTTATCTCATTCAATCATTTCTTACTAGATTGTTATTGTAGAAAAGTAACTTCATAGCTTTCCAGTACATGCTATTCCAAGTGTTTACTAGCAATAACCATACAGTAGTTTGAAGGAAATGTCAACCAACAAATTCCTCACTGACCCTGGAAGGAGGAGAAAAAGTCTGAAATGCAATAATTAAAGAACAAGAATTTCTGTTCAAACACATACCACATAAATCATTAACCCTCTTTGCTAATTCCTTAATTTCTTTCTCGGTCTTCTTAATGCTGGCAGAGTAAGGCCCCAGACCCTGTTATCAAACCCAGACAGATCAATAACCAGAACATGAGTCACTAAAGATCGGTAACTACACAAAACAAGGTATCCCACAAGCCAAACGTGAACAAGAAAACGATAACCTAATGCAAAGAAAGTATTCAAACTGATGCAAGCAAAAAAGCCTGATCCAGCTGATGCACAAGAAACCACGAAAAGCGACAGATAAATATTCAGAACGTATGGAATACAGATTTCTGAAACCATCTTTTGCATCCCAAAGATGAAAAGAAACTCGTGATCTGTCGCTTACATAAAATTCAGGGTATCAGAATGAAATAAATCCAAGAAGGAGAACATTTAAGCAGAAACGCGACCAGAAAATATATGGAACAACTTGTAAATTATAGAATATCAACTGAAAGGCGAAGTGAAGACCTAGAATTTGTCAACCTTTTGGAATGCTGTATCTCTATTTTCAAACGACTAATGGAGGTGTATCATCCACTAACTTTTGTCACTGTTCATATCAACAATCAAAACTCTAGGAAGTCCACTGGAAATTCTGAAGGCAGAAGTAGTCTTAAAAACACCCCCCTTCAATATACGGTGCATTTTGGGTACTCTGCCATGCTAAAGAATGTAAAATTTAAGCAAATTAGATAATTCCATGCTTTTTTGGATTCTCAAACTCAACATAGCTTACTATCGATGACATCAAAAATTCGTTTGATGATCAACGGCTTGGCTGCTAAAGGTTCATCTACAACCGACCTCTATATTACTGTTTTTTTCTTGCCTGCACTAAGCAATTCTAATTACAGGTTAAACAAACTGTAGTATTTACCAACTTCTCATAAGCATACAGATGCAGTTCATATTAAAAGAAATACACGGAAAGAAAAGATACGAAAATATCCATTTCATATTTAAAGAAATCCTTTATTTTTGTCTTTTCTTTAGAAAGTTCTTTTTTAGAAAGATTATCCCTTAGAAATATAAGTCAGAAATATACCTTTTCGACGTATGCATGCATGCATGGGATAAGAAGATGCCAATAACAGTTACGTAAAAGTGAGCCTCTCCCATGACCATGCCCATGCCCATTGCCCTTTGCCCTAATCTCCTAACCGCCCAGTCGTCATGCTTCACTCCCAACATCTCCATAAATACCTCCTCCGAACCATAAACCTACTTCCATCCTGTTTTTGGTTTCTCCTCGTTCACCACCATGGGGAGAGGATTCTTGTTCGCTGCCTTTCTCGTTGCGGTAGCATTCTCCGGCTTGCCGTTGGTTGGGGATGACATCGCGTCGGAGGAGAAGCTCTTGGACTTGTACGAGAGGTGGCAGAGCCACCATGGCGTGTCACGCAGCGTCGACGAGAAGCGCATCCGCTTTGATGTTTTTAAAGAGAACGCTAACTACGTGTTCGCGTCCAACAAGAAAGCCAAGCCTTACAAGCTTAGCCTCAACAAGTTCGGCGATACGGCGAGGGAGGAGTTCAAGAGGACGTACGCAGGGACGAGGATTCGTCGCCGCAGCACTCTCAGAGGAAGCGCGAACCTCATAGGGTACTTATACAAGAACGTCACCAATGTAACTCCCACCGTCTACTGGAGGCAGAAGGGTGCCGTCACTACGATCAAAGACCAAGGCAAATGCGGTGAGCTCAAAATATTTTATTTTTGTTGATGTGCTCGATCGAAATAAATGAAAATTTAGTATGAATTATTGCAGGGAGTTGCTGGGCCTTCTCGACAGTAGTTTCGGTGGTGGGAATAAACCAGATCAGATCCAACGAGCTCATCTCCTTGTCAGAGCAACAACTGGTGGATTGCGACACCAACACCAACAAAGGGTGCGATGGAGGTATGATGGATGATGCATTCGACTTCATCGAAAGAAATGGAGGGATCACAACAGAGGAAAACTATCCTTGTGTAGCTCGACAAGAACTATGCAAAGTAAAAACAATTCTGGAAAAACAAAAAGAAGAGATCTATTATGACCAGGGTTGTTGGTGATAAAAAATAATCTAGTGAAACTCTTCGTAAAAGTATAATCGAGTCATAGTAAAAATAAAACTGTCTATTTTCATAGCAACTATAAATGCCAAGAATCAGCATATTTGTCTCAGTTTAAGTTTGTCTGGAGATATGTTGTCACAACTCATAAACAATGATCAATTAGGAAATTTCAGGAGGAACAACAGTAGTTGAGATTAAACAAAAGAACTTAAAAAAAACAGAATAATTATGTGCCTTATGATTAAAGATTAGTGGTGTAGAAAAGATAGGAAATGCTGAAGGTATCTGAAAAGTAATATAAATTTTGCAGCACTGAATTATAATAACTGGAGATATTCCATCTTGTGCAAAAATCTCATCAAAATAATGGTCCTCCACCCATGCTTTAGGTGAATCATCTTCGTGTATAACACCAAAAGGAGAGAGGAAATGTAAAACAGTAATGTTATGTTAGGATTGAGAATAGGGCATCACTTCAGTATTCTATTGGTAATTGGGAAGTGTACCAACCTGTACTACCTAGTATCATTGGATAAAATAGTAGAAAATAAAAATGTATCATATATATATATATATATATATATATATATATATAGTCATCAAGCTATCTATTTATTTGAAAAAGCGCTATATATTTTGATATTATTATTTGGTCAAACTAATCAGTATATATTGGTATGATCAACATTGAAAACCTTGAATGAAACCACTGTCAATTTCCTTTGAAACTTTCCCCAACTTAGTACTTCTAGGAAAATTTGCAATTCTTGATTTGCTGCAGATCATTTAGATCTAGGAAAATGGTATTCTATCATGCTTTTGGCTAATCAATTGCATCAATGTTTACAATTGTGTTCTACGCCTTAGTACTTCTAGTTTATGATTGCATTTCTTCATTTTTCGTAAGCTAAAACCTTGTTGACGTATTTCTTGTTGCCTGCCTTTAGCTCTTTCTTTAGGTCCATACATAATTCTTGTTATTTGATCCTTTTCCTTATATTACACAGATTGGTGGCGAGCTCATGGACTTTATAGTTGTGCTTCATGGCTCTAAAGCTGTGAAGGCATTTAGCAGCAACATGCATATTTCACTTGGTGCAGGTTTGAGCTTTGCTGCAGGACCAGTTGGCAGAGTGTTTGAAGCAGATCTTCGAGCTGGCGACAAAGGGTCTGGCATGTGTTATACATACAGCTGCAGCAAAGGTAATTTTTTTTTATTCTATATAGATGCATGCTTCCAGCTAAATGACTAGTTAATTTGTAGATATATTTTAAGAAACACCAAACTTCCTGAACGATTTTCTATTCATTTCTGAACATACATCAATGATGGTTTTGCACCAGGCATGAGCTTTGAGTTATCAAGCTTGACTTGTAATTAGTTTACAGTGACACTATTAGCTGATGACAACATTTTAATTACTGAGAGAAGCATAAAATTAAATCTTAGGTTAAAGCAATGGATAGACTTTTGGAGCTACAGAAGGATCAAATAGAATGATCGAGTTCAGGTTTACTTGTAGAGCACTTTTGAGAACTTATCAGCAATAATGGAATTTGTTTAAAATTCAGCATTCACAAAGCAAGAGAAGAATGGTTAAATTGGGGAGATAAATCTGATGTGTTGTATGCCTGTAAGATATTATTGCCACTGTGAGGAAAAACTTTGGTAGACATCCATAAAAAAGGCCATGTTATGCCTATTTTGTTCTTGTTCCCTTTCCGGGTTGGGATATTATGGCTTGTTGTTGTTATTATCATATTCTCTTTCTTTCTGTGCAGATGTAGTACCGGCAACTATAGTGGTGCATTTTTCGATGCTCATTTGATAAAAATACTTATTTTTATGTCAACCATTGTTGCCAAAAGATTATAATCGGAATTGGTAATTGACAGGTGCTTTTGTTGGGGTATCACTTGAGGGGAACTATGTAGCAACCAGGACGGATACAAACTTGTGCTTTTATGGTGATCCTTACTTGACCACCAGTGACATTCTCTTTGGTACTGTCGGGAGACCACAAGCTGCTGAGCCATTGTACTTGGCATTGGACGAGCTATACTCAAAGCTTACAAGTTAGTCTCCCTCGAGGGATCCCTTGTACATATCCAGCTCTCTCCTGGCCGCCTGGTCATCATATAATCTTTTGTGGCTGCCTACCGAAAGCCAAAAGCTGTAAACAAATGCTTGCTGTAATATCCGTGGCCTACAGATTACAAGTATGCAAATTGTACAGTCAGGTAGTATACATATAGCAAAAATAATGACAAATCATTTAACTGATTCATGTGTTTCAGCTTTAGATGATGAATGACCAAAAAGGTAAGATGAAGAAATTGGTGCTTACAGTCTAAACATTGCAACTGGTTTGTCTTGAATGTGTATTCCCCAAAGTTGTTTACAAGCCGAAGATCAGAAATGGGTACTTACAGTCTAGTATTTGTTTACCAGCAGCATCACTCTCTTGTATCTTTTACAATGCCAACTGGAAAACATTCCCCAAAGCCACTGATCAAGGATTTGCCACCCACCATTTTTGCTTCCCCACCCTGGTTTTGAAAGGCATCTGATTAAATACTATTTGATCCATAAACAAAGGTTAACAAGTTGCATTAAAGGACGTGTATCCAGAAGCGACAGAGATCATCATAGAGGAATCCAACAAAAAAGTATAACTGATATATTAACCGCATCACAGGGTTTGGTTTTCGGTCCACATCAAGCAAAGAAGATCTGAAGATGATAGGCACAATGTCCACCAGCGACCAGATTCAAGTCGATCAATCATCAAGGAGACAACGATGAAAGTAGATAAAGCAGGGGAAAATCTACCCCAAGTTCAAAAGCATGTCACAGAACAAGAACTTGCAACAGATACACCAATCGTCAGCATAATAGTAAATGTGAGTCCATAAGCTAAAAGCCAAAACACTTTAAAAGGCAGATATAAAATGTTGTTTCCAAAGATTATTCTGCAAACGGAATCATGTTCAGATTCATGACACCCCATAAACAATTCTGGCCCTCCATAATCAACCTTCATCAACATTGGTACCTGAGAAAGTAAAAAGAATGTAAGGGAAACAACCAATTGCTCCTCTGAAGAAGGAGATACATAAAGATGACATGGCTAAATAGAAAGAATGTCATCCATGGAATGCTTACTTTTATCCATATTTACAGAGAACCAGTAGCCAGGGCCGAAGTCCCCAAGTAAACACTGCCCTCCATGGGCAGATCATCGAAGCTCCACAGGTTCACAGCACTCGGATCATCCTGAGCCAGTTCACTGTTGAATCTCGGATTTTGATGATGAAGTCAATTGTCATTTGTTGTCTAATCTATGTGTTGAGATAAGTGTGCAGGATTAACTACGATGAAAGATAGACAAGCAGCAGGAGTTGCGCCGGAGTCAAGTTCATGATCACGTTGGGAGTTCGAGAGTTCGACGGAAGTTCGGACGGTCGTCGGAGGTTCTGCGAGAACAGATCCGAGAAGTCCAGAAGCTTGCCAAGCGAAGCTCGTCGGAACTTGCCAAGTGGATCGTCGCAAAGTCCAGGAGTTTGCCGGAAGTCCGCAGGAGCATCACCGAGGGTTCATCGGATGATCGACGGAAGTTCGCCGGAAACTCGCCGGAAGGAGCGATTGACGCACCGAAGCAAAGCTGCAGAAGTTGTCTTAGATTTAATCGTAGTTAGCACATTGATTAAGTTGGAAAATGGGAGGTGATCCCATTGGCTTAATCTTGGGGCAATTGGGCCCCTGAAAGACTGAAATTGGGCCGAATGGAATGAACCATTCGGACCTTGATTGCACCAGGAGGTGCAACCGCCCAGGCCAGGAGGTGGCACCGCCTGGGCTAGGCCTTCCAGCGAGACTGGGCGGTGCAACCTCCCCAGCAGAGAGGTGGCACCGCCTGAGCTCAGTCTTCGAGCTAGACTGGGCGGTGCAACCTCCCTGACAGAGAGGTGGCACCGCCTGAGCTCAGTCTTCGAGCAAGACTGGGCGGTGCAACCTCCCTGGCAGAGAGGTGGCACCGCCTGAGCTCGGTCTTCGAGCTCTGCCAGGCGGTGCAACCTCTCCAGTCAAGAGGTGCAACCGCCTGATCCCAGAATTCCGGGATTTGATTGTTTTGAGCTCCAAATTTGAATTGGGTTGGGGCCTATAAATTCCCCACCCATTCAGCACTGAAAAGATACAGACCTACACCGAAATCTTGATCTTTTCTGTGATTCTAAGAGCTCAAAAGTGTTGTAAAGCCTTTAAGTCTCCTCCTTCTGTTCTTCAAGTTTTCAGTTGTAAAGTGAGGAGAGAAAGGTCTGTAAAGGTTGTCTCCTGAGCCTGTCAAAAGGAGAGAAACTGTAAAAGGGCAGTTTGGCCTTCGCCTATTGAAGGAAGGCCCCTAGTTGACGTCGGCGACCTCGTCGGTGGAGGAAGCCAAAAGTGGAGTAGGTCAAGGCTGACCGAACCACTCTAAATCTCTGGTTTGCGTTTATTTTTTAGCACTTTATCATTACTGCAAACCTCCTTCATTACTACTGCTCTCTGCGCTTTCACGAACAAGTTCTAAGTGCTGTTCTTCCGAATCTGCATTCAGACGTAAATTCGTATTTTCGTACATTACAGTTTACGTTTACGTTTGATTCTGCAGAAC
Source organism: Musa acuminata AAA Group (assembly GCF_036884655.1). Lineage (NCBI taxonomy): Eukaryota > Viridiplantae > Streptophyta > Magnoliopsida > Zingiberales > Musaceae > Musa > Musa acuminata. Next base: position 8,712,017 of record NC_088338.1, on the reverse strand, counting down.
TGTCTTCCGTGCTTTTACGAACGAGTTTCTTTGCAGTTTACACTTACATTTTGATCCTATTGATAACTGCAAACTGTCCTCTACAATTTTACGAACGAGTTTCAACATTTAGACGTAAAACTGCATTTAGACGTAAATCGGCTTTCCTCGCACAATCATCATATCTCAGTTCACGTTTACGTCTTGATTTCAACTGCATACTGCCTTCTGCGAGTATACAAACGAGTTTCAAAGTTCAGACGTAAATCTGCGTTTAAGACGTAAATCTGCGTTTAGACGTAAATCTGCGTCTAGACGTAAATCTGCGTTTAGACGTAAATCTGTTTTTTGCAGATTACTTTTTGAGCTGTACAACAGCAGCACATTGTCTTTATACTTCTGCTTAAACTGCTCTTAGACGCAAACTGTGTTTAGACGCAATCTGCGCTTAGACGCAATCTGCGTTTAGACGCAATCTGCGCTTAGACGCAATCTGCGCTAAGACGCAAACTGCGCTTAGACGCAATCTGAGTTTAGACGCAATATGCATTTAGACGCAAACTGCGTTTAGACGCTAACTGTGTTTAAACGTAAACTGCACTTAATCATAAGTAATCTTAGAATCGGCTTTTGCATCAAAATAGTCTTTATCGAACGAACGCAGCTTTCGTTTTTTAATCGCTGAAAAATATCCGCTGCACTAATTCACCCCCCCCCCCTCTTAGTGCTCTCGATCCTAACATTCACCACCAAATAGGCAGTCAATTGACAAATTGGAGCTCTCCTCAAGGTAAGGAAATTGCAGGATTTTCATGTACGACTCATAAGCAGATATGTCATCAGGGAGTTTAACTGCAGTGCTCTCTTCTGCCGACACTTCCACTCCACAATTGTCTTTCAAATTCGTCTGAGGGTTATCATGTCCCAGCAATTCAGTGACATTGCCTTCGATAGCAGCAGGAACATGAACTGGCATGATCTCTGGGGTTTTTGTCTCATATTCCCATACAAAGTCAGGATGGCCAAAAGAGTTACTTCCCTCATCAGAAGGGAAGTTGAGAACTTCACAAGGTGCAGAAAGTTCTTTTGTTGCAGTGGGGTTCCAATAGTCAGGTTTAGTTAGCACCTTCTCTTCCAAGAAGCCCGTAGCAGAATAGACATCACAATCCTGGTCATTCAGATAGGTGTACTGCTTGAATTCATTTTGTTCAGACAGATTTGGCATAGGTGGTTTTCGAGAAGTAGGCTTCTGAATGCGCTTTTGGCCACCAGACTTTGCTGTAGTGGGGAAATTCACCTTTGCCTTTTTGCCACGGATGCGACGAGCTTCAGCATCATAAGCTCTTGCAGCCTCTTCAGCTGAGTTAAATGTCCCGAGCCAAACACGGACTCCTTTGTGAGGATCTCTGATTTCCGCTGCCCATTTGCCCCATGGGCGCTGGCGGATTCCACGGAATTGATTCTTTCTCTTCCTTTTGGTTGACTCAACCGCAGATCCATCATAGTCTCCTGGTTTTAGAGTGACAGAACCCTCTGCAGTACAAATAGAACAAGATTTTCAGCAGTTTTTACACTCCCAACACACACACAAAACATAACCATATTACTTGGAAGCAACTAAATCACTGCCTTCCCCCGCACCAAAACTCCTCATTCAAAAGCTAATCAGATTAGTGAAGAAAAGTAACCATAATTGTTTAGATCATCTCCATCCATAATCAATAATTTCTTCCTGTTTCTCTCCTCATCCAATGTGTAAAAACTAACATAATATAAGTTGTCTAGGTAGTTCCCTTTGATCCGATCATCTGCTAGTGAAATTCTAGGAATTTTGATTCTCTAACACAAGATTGCAAAACCTCACCTATATCCAACACTCAGATATCAGAAAAACACAACAAATCACAATGTTGCACTAGCCTAGAGTAGATAAGAAACTTATTTTTCTCACGAAACAAAACATTAGCACTCGGACAAGGTTCCTATTTTTAGACTTAAGCTCACATCACCAAGAATCTAGGAAACAAAGATCTAAGCTTCACCATCTTTCTCAAACCTGAATGGAAAAAAAGCCCAGCTTTTTCACTTCTTACATAAAAGTTTCAATAACCTCCCCAAAAAAGATAACCATATTCACAACGTGTTATGTTACAATGAAAGAAAAAAATCATCTTTCTTGTTTTCAAGAAAATTAAATTTCTCGAAAGTTGAAATAATAATCAACTTGGGATCATTAGCACCTACAAAAAGATTTGAAGTCAAATCTCGTGTTTCTTGATCACTTGTTAACAAAAACAAATTCTGAAAAGATCGTTTGAGCCACTGCCAGAGTTTGGGTACCTTTGAACGACAGAAGGCCGTAAAGAAAAGATCCACTAACAAATCAATGGAAATTACACAATTCAGTAACATAAGAAATCTCAAAGATTATCATTCGATTTGCTACTTCGATTTTCTAACCTTTGTCCTTCCAGAACAAAAGCCGAAGAAAAGCTCTGCAAGAACTAGTCTTAAATTGGCGAAAAATTGCAAGACGGATGATAAAAAAATAACACCATGTGTGAAAAAGACAAAACCCACCTTTATTTTTGTTAACTTATTATCACTCCGTTCTTCACAACTCAAGAGAAAGAATCTCAAGTCTTAAACCTATTATAGATGAGATCTAGTTAAAATAGAGGATATACAATTAGAAGAAGATAGAATAAAAGTGATATTTCTGGTAAAAATCGCAACTTTTTTCACAAATTTCCTCAATTACCTCGAGAGAAGGATGATCTCCGTTGGACGGTCTTAAAGCTGATCTCGCCCTCCTCGAAGTCATCGAAGTCGTCCTCCTCGGACTCGTCGTTGAACTCCTGAAAGTCCGTCTCAAAGTCATCCTCGACCTCCACCCTCCGCTGCTTCCCCCTCCTGTTCTTCCCGGCCGGCCACAGGTGCTCCGCCTTCACCCGCCGCGACGCCGACGGCGGTATGAAGTCGGAGATGATCGCTCCTCCACACATCTCTCCACCCCTCTAAAGACTACTCTTTTACGGGTTTTCCTCCACGAAAAGCAATGAAACAAAGGAAAGCGAGGCGTTTTATTGGAGGAAGGCTGGAGGGTAGGTGGGGAAGCTTTATGGTTGGAGATAATTGTGAGTTTGGTGGGAGGGATGATGGTTAATTAAAGTATAGATATTATTTAAGTGTGTTAATGTCATTTTTATTATTTATAACTTTTTTTAATTAATTATAAATAAATATGTTCATGTTCTTCTCATTTTTTTTTCTCATTCTCTTTTTTCTCTTTTTTGAGGGATAATATTGAGTGGGGTCAGACAGCATCAATAATATTATAGAGAAAGAAAAAAAATTAATAATATTATGATTTTATTATTTTTTAAAAAGATTATCAATAATAAAAAGGGACTGTGAATAGTTTTAAGTGGTAATTATGATAGTGATAAAAATTATTTATATATATATATATTTATTAATATAAATGAAATATTTAAAAAATTAAAAGAGGGAAAAATTGAGATAATGTTGACATTAATTAGTTTGTTTGTGGTAGAGATGGAAAGAAGGGATGTATGAAGAGAGAGGGGTTGTGTCAAGTCACCTTATGTCAAAAGAAGAGTATGGGCTATTGGATTGGGACAGGTTTGACTGGCCTATTAAGCTAATATTTTATTTTGATTTTGACTTAAACAAAGTCTCATGATATGTCAATTCCCTTGATGGCATTATTTATATCCAATGGGTTTATTTACATGATATTTTAAATCCTCATATGAATAAATTTTCATTGAGGAAATGAAAATTGATATTTAGTTAGACTTGGGAATGGAATTAATCCACTAATCTCTTTTCTTGTTTCATAAAAGATCTCAATTATTACCTTTGGAGTACAATTGCTTAAGTGTTTGATTTGGTTTTGACAATTGTGATTGGTTCAGTTGCGGATATAAGTAATTTTTCCAGGAGATAAGCACCAAATATAGGCAACTGAAAATGACAAATACATGCCAAGATTAGTGGAAAGAACACTGGAGGATGAAGGGCAGGTGCACCCACTGAGTCTGTGGTGAAACATAGGGAAAAGGGACAGGAGGAGAGAAGGAGACAGAACAGTCAGCTGTGTGGGACATGGCCAGGAGGCCAAGAGAAGTTTCTGAGAACAAAGACAACAGCACAACATCCACAAGAGACTCCTCAACTGTTGGATTAACTTTCCCTGCACAAGTAGATCAGAGATGGCAATGACAGCAACTTCTTCTGCAGCCTGGCATTGGACTTTGCTGAGGGAGATCAACTTCAAGCTGCATCTACAAGTGGGTGGACCAAGTCAATACAAAGGTGATGCTGATGGTGGATGCCAATGTGTTTTCTGATACAAAGGTGATGTCAATACAAAGGTGATGCTGATGGTGGACCAAGTCAACAACCATTCATAATTGTGTTTTCTGATATAACATCAAGAATGGAAATTTCCATGGAGAAAAGCTATTATATATATATATATATATATATATATATATATATATATATGTTATAATAAATAAATAATAATCCATCAGGGCTGAGCATGTAAGTTTAGTTTCTTCTGCTAGATTTCAGTTTATATGCTTGATACAAGTTTGCCAGCTGCAACTATTAAGAAATCATCTTTGGCAATCACAGTAGACCAAATATGTTGAGCCTAACAACTTCATTCAAGTTGGCTCCAGAATCAATATTTCTCCCTCCCTGTAATGATAGAAACTATGTTGAATACATAAATATGCCTATGTCTACAATGCTAGCCTAAAGAAGAAGAGTAATCAATGTTGAGACAATAGATTTAACAGTTGATGGGGCCATTGTTGATTATCCTTCTGAGGAGCATGGAGAAGACAAAGACATAATAGTTCTACTCGTGACGACATACCGGTAAGGTTGACTTAGTTAAAGAAGGAACCATTAGCAATAGAAAAAGAAGCTAACAACAAAAGTTTCATCTCTGGCACTGAGCTCACACATTGATATCTAATGCAACTTGCAGCAGCACTGCACTGATTAAATCCAAGAGCATTCCATGATTACAAGTAGATCCTGCTTTACAAGTAGATTGTTTTATGTCCATTTGTTGGCTGAAGTTATCAGCACTCATGTCATTCATGACCATGGCATGGAAGTCGAATCTTGTGCTGACCATTTTCCTGCAAATTTAGTTATTTGAAGTGCCAGACCTCAATAGGCATTTATTAGGACAAATTGTTCAAATCAAATGAATATGGCATCTATTCTTTTCTCCATTGCAGCATCAAAATATTTGTCGGAAAGAAGCTAAAAGATGCATTTATTCATCAGAATACTTTACCTAGATGAATTGAGCTAATGGAGGCGAAAACCGGTGCAAGTTATTGCTGCTTAACAGCAACATCACCGCAACTGATATGGTCAAAGCACCATGGTGAATCCTTCTCATAAATCATGTTGTCTGTCTGATAATCTGAAGAAATATGGATTTTCTGATGTGCTTGTCATGATTTAGACATACTCTGAACTTTCAATTTATAATCAGAAGAGACAAAGTGTGACACATTGATGTAGGATTTTGCAATGCTTGTTTAAGATATAGAATTAAATTTGATCAGAATATACTCCTTTTGGAGGTGTCTTCTTCCATTGATGATCCTAGCAACAGTGGCAATGAAGTGCTCAGCCACCAACCTCTTTTGGGATTTGAGTTGGTAGCACAAAGCTTGCGATACATTTGTTCTTCATAAAAAAGAGTTTTCTTTCTCACCATTCATGACATCTAGAAACGATGCCCTTCATCAACTAAATTAATGGTTTCTTATCAGTTTATGCAAGAAATGACACGACAAGAGATTGATGACCACAAGTCAAATACTCCTTCCACCTTGTTGTTATCTGATACTGAAAACTCAATAGAAAATCTCAATATAACAGTGTCAGATGTCAGCTGGGCAGGTTGGAAACAGATGCCAAGCAGTCAAGATTAGATCAGCATCTCTCTCTCAAGTATCACCAATTTCCTTGTTGTTCTGCTCAATAACATGAGTTTATCTTAATCAGAACAAGTCATATCGACAACCGAGGCAACATGGATTTTTCAGGCTGCAACCTAAATTAATCAATTAGTTTGGAAAATAATTTGACAATTTAGCTGGCTAGATTTGGTTCAACCACTAATCAGAAACCCTCTCTCTACAAAGTGGAACAAAAGGTTTAGTCAAATGCAGCATTCAGAGAACAAGAAACAGCATTGTTGAGTTTGAAATCTGTGTAAACTGCATGTATCAGATAAAAGTCAGCTTTACATGTCATACACAGTTTCTTGGAGGAAAACAGCATCATTCTCACTGTGGAGGCATACAACTTCAAACTCATGTATCAATGGATCATTGAACTTGTTTCCAGCTTCTTCTTTTTACACTGCAAAGCTTGATCTTTAGAATAGCAAGTGAAACTGCTCCAGTGACTGATGTGTGTTCATCTACAGAAACACTTGTTCATCAATATTTGCCCTTTCCTTTGACACTCTCATAGATCAATTATGACAACCAATATAAAAAAGAAACTTCGCAAATTATCGCCCTTTTTTGTTTTCTTTTTCCCTTTTGAATTTTCTTGATTTGTGCCACATTTTTTTGCTAAAAAAAAATAAAGCAAAATTTAGGGGCATTCCGAGAATTGAACTCGGGACCTCTCGCACCCTAAGCGAGAATCATACCACTAGACCAAATGCCCTTTGTTGAACAGTTATCACTTTAATTATTATTGATTACATTGAATACATTTCCCTTCTCCCAAAAGAATTGTCCAAAACTAAGATATAATATGAATTAAAGTGATAACTGTTCATCAATGGGCATTTGGTCTAGTGGTATGATTCTCGCTTAGGGTGCGAGAGGTCCCGAGTTCAATTCTCGGAATGCCCCAAAATTTCTTATTTTATCTTTATTTTTTTATAAACACCTTTTGTGCAGTGATTTCTCTACAAAAAAAATGTCTCATTTTTGGCCCAAAAATGTCTCTTTTCTTGAAAATGCTTCATCTGTTCTTGCACTTCGTCGAGCTGTGGAATCAAGAAAAAAAGGAAGTTTCATTCTGGGGAACGAAGCAACTGTCGACGAGAAGATTCTCTGACGCGTAATCTTTCTTAGATCATCTCCAAGAAAGATCTTAAGTACATGAGAAAATCCAGAATCTTTATAGGTTTCTGCAGCCTTTCTAGTGCCTGACATTGAGGACTGCTCGGAAAACGCAATCGGACTTGGAACAAGACACACCATGTTCTATGCCGTTGTCTTTGCCTTGACATCCGTCACCGCCACATGTTTCTACCCCACATGATTTCTCTCTCAACAAAGCGTACCATCTTCTGGTCGGCATGAGAAGTTACAGCAGTTACACTTACAAGGTGCCAAAGATTTGATGGTTTGGGCCCTGTTCTTTGTCAGAGATGTTGGCTCAGGAAAGAGAATTAATGCTCACAAGAAGGTAGCAGAGCCGATTGTGTTCTTGTGCTGTGTTTCTCCTCTCAGGATCTTTTTATCTGCACCAAACTGCTGCTGATGCTCCACCAAGAAAGACCAAGCTGAGAGCTGCTCTGCTAACTTCAGAGCTAAAGCAATGCTGATGGGGTATTAGTTCTCTTCTTGACTTGTTCCAATTTCCTGTCTATTTGCTGTCCCTCTACTTTTTCTTGTCTGATGATAATGACTCGCATCTCTTTCCAAGAAAAAGATGATTGTCATCTTCTTCTCAATTTTTGTTCATATTCTCTTTAGCTTTCATTTAGGAGACACAAGCTCTCTACGCTTTGGACAGTCCCTAACTAGCACTCTAGAACAAAGCAGCCCGTGCTTTCTTGTGGAAAGCAAAATGATCTGGAATTTCTTGTAGCTTTTCTTCATAATAACACGGCAAAGAACTCGGGTACAGATGATGCTTCGGTTGCGGATTATCCTGTGCTTCATGGACACGCTGATCCTCTCTCTGTACTCTGTCTCTGGGTTGCAGTAGGAAGATGAACCAGTCTCCCATTTTCCCCAAAGATGAACATGGGAACTGCAGCGAGCTTGGTTATGATCTCCAATTGGACTTCTCAAAGGTACTTAATTTGCTGTACCTTTGATTGATTCATCAATCTTTCTTTGGTTGTAAACGTATAGCTTGATACAGATGCTCTGAATTTTGTGAAGCCGCTCTTTGTGGTCTTATTTTAGGCTTACTGTGGTGTTCATTTGGAGTTTCTTTCCGTCATTTGCCATGTAGTCAAGTCTTGCAGTGTTTGAAGTTCTCATCTGATATGAAAAACAAGAATGAACTGTTTGTAGATTCAAATGCAAATAGGTTCATTCTTTACTCTTCTGTCACAAACAGACCACAGCATGGTGTAATACTTGTGAATTTGACTTGTTAAGTTCTCGAGCAACTCATATGTAGTCCACTGCTAAGTACATTGTTTCACTTCTTTGATCAGTTCCTGGAAGAAGCAAGAAATCATGCTAGCAATATCCTCTCACTGCCACAATCCGACTCGCTCGAGAAGGTGAGAATGAAAGATACAAAGAAGAAGAAGAAGACATGGCCAAGATCTGTATCCTTCTGGTTGAAGTTTGGAAAAAGTGCAGGAGAAGAAGCAACATCCAAAACCAATAATACTCTGAAGGGCTCCTCCTCCTCCAATCCTTTGGATGCAGATCACAGACCATTGTCGGGTCGGATATTTGGAAATGGAAGTAAATTTTCTCAGCTTCATCGAAGAATTCGACAATCTACTTCAGGACCTCTTACTTCAGGACCTCTTGCTTGTTGCTTCACTCCTACAAGAGCAGAAGAGACTGAGGTGCCTTACAGATGCTTGGACCACCAAAACCATCCTTTGAGAGCTCAGGCTTTTGGTCCAATTTACCTGGTAACATGAGCCATGGATCTTGAATGAATGGTGTTACTGATAGATTAAACCTTTACCACGGAGAATTTTGCCACCATTTTGATTCAGTTTGCTTGTTTGATAATTGCTGCGCTAGAATCATTTTTATCTCAAGATGAATCTGTCACAAATACCGACTAATGGTTATGAATTATGGAATGTGCTTCCACCGGGCTTCTTGCAAACATGTTTATGAGATGCTAGAATGCTTGAGACCACCAAACATGCTGTCGAATGAATGCCACTGACTCAATAGGACAGATACATTGAATGGATGTTCATCAAATTGAAGAAAGTGTATCATGTGCACATCAACTGCACCATTAAAATGAATCCCTGCCTGCTCAGCGTGAATACCTCCCGTCCCTCCTTCAAGAATAATAGCATGGACGAATGGTAAGGGTTACAGCAGACAACCGTTTCGTTGATAATTTAATTTAGGAGATTGGATTTGAATGCATACTTACAATTGAAGTGAGAAAAATGGTAGAGATAGATTCTCAGCAGTGTGCAAAACCTGCACGAGCAATGTGCCAGTGACATTGTGCAAAACCCAATGTCGCACAACCCCTTATCCTAAAGAGAGAGAGAGAGAGAGAAAAAACCCTAGAGTAGTAATTCAATAATTTGTCGCACCTTAAAGAATGTTTTCGCATGTTGTGCGCCACCCAAGACTTGGAGCACGCACGTACAAGGTCATGGGAAACAGGAACTGATTATGGAACATCACAGTGGAGACGAGAAGTGAACAGGGGGAGACGAGCCTCCTCGAGCGAATAACACAGGGCATGCGGATCGAACGAATTAATAACTTTGCTAGTTGTAGACCATGTACTTGGGCGTCGCACTGAACTTCTGGTAACCCTTAATAACTTTGTTCACTGCATCGAGAAAGTCTTTCTCCGTGACCGTCTTCCTTCTTGCTCTGATGGCAAACATGCCAGCTTCGGTGCAAACGCTCCTTATATCCGCCCCTGCCACAGGTAACAACCATCTGTAGGAAAAGCATTTGATGGTGCAACACAGTTAATTAAAGCCTCACCAGTGGAATTGGGGCACAAGCGAGCAAGGAGTTCAAACCGAATCTCCCTCTCGCAGTTCATGGTCCTCGTGTGGATCTTGAATATCTGCGTTCGGCCCTCCAGATCTGGTAGACCAAACTCCACCTTCCGATCCAATCGTCCAGGACGCAACAGTGCAGGGTCTAATGTATCAGGCCTAACAGACACACAATTAACAAAAAAATTGTTTTTGTTTTTTTTATTTTTGTTTTCCGAAAGCATAAAGACAAAACAATCAAACCAATTGCTGAAGCATTAATCAATCCAGAATATGCTGCAAAGAGTTAGAGTTTATAGACCAAAAAGGATGGAGGCGAGGACATTTTAAATTTAAGACATTACAACAACAATACCAATGCTAAAGAAAAAATGTACAAGTGAAGCACTGAATGAAAAAAAAATCTCACGATTAAATGATCCAAAAATCATAGTATATTCATCTGAAGTGTCAATCATAGTACAAATGCAGGGTACTGACGCAAAGTAGCATACAACAGTAGCAAGCAGCAATGTCCCAAACATGATCCATGCAAATTTGCATTATTATAACATGAACAAATGCAGGGTACTCACGCAAAGTAGCATATAATAGCAGCAAGCAGTAATGTCCCAAATAGGATCCATGCAAAGTAGCATAATGTCCTATTTACCATTTCAAAGTTGCAAATATCAATTGTGGCCCTTCAGATGTTATTAAACTATTGCATATGTAAAGCTAAAAAAAAATGCAGTTGCAGTTCACTGATGTGTTAGTGCTGATGTGCCACCAAAGTTGTATCCACACCGATGATGATGCATCAAAGTTTTAGCCTCAATCATCCAAGTGGACACCATATCATCTTTATGTGGATGATATATCGATACCACATCAACACGATGTTGGTGACACATGAAAGACATCAGAACCACTAAAGTAATGACCATAAACGTGAGTCCATGCTTCATTGTTTACGAGTGATCAGCTTTTACCATGTGTACATGCTTCCTAAACACCACCAAGTTTAAACCAGGTCAATTACTAGAACCAAGAAATGGAGGCTGACAACAAAAATAATGAGGCTTTTCACGAACTGACTGGAATTTGCTACTTCAAAGAATCATGACATATTGTATCTTTGATAGGAACAACAGAAAGTGCCCTATGTTAATCTGGTATGCATACTGCAAACTTAAGCTGTGGCAAAGACCATATTTCCGAGTAATATAAACAAGCAAATTCATATTTAATAACACACCTGTTGGTAGCCATTAGAACTTTAATATTTCCTCTAGCATCAAATCCATCAAGCTGATTGACAATTTCAAGCATGGTACGCTGAACTTCATTGTCGCCACCAACCCCATCATCAAACCGAGCACCACCAATTGCATCAACTTCATCAAAGAAGACAATGCAGGCTTTTTTTGACCGTGCCATCTATACCAAGAAGATAAGTTAATAAATAGGCCTATGGAAAACCAAGAAGTAGAGGCCAAACTAGTAAAAATCATAAGAACACAACAGTTTCACTCAGATGCTTGACAACCTGAAAAAGCTCGCGAACCATCCGAGCCCCTTCTCCAACATACTTTTGGACAAGCTCACTTCCGATGACACGAATAAAGCAAGCATCTGTTCTGTTAGCTACTGCTCTAGCTAGTAATGTTTTGCCAGTTCCTGGGGGCCCGTAACAGAGAACACCTTTTGGAGGATCAATACCTAGTTTGACAAACTTCTCTGGATGAAGCATAGGAAGTTCTACAACCTGAAGAAAAGATATGATGCACAAAGAATGTCAATAGATTAATATGCAAATTGATGACCATGTGAACTTAAAAGCACACATTGCAAATGGCATAACATATGTAATTAGATTTTCTCCTGGTAAAAGTAACATATGTTATATAACCACTGGTAAATAAGTTAACCCTAAAAATTATGAAAAGATAAAAGACAAGTTCTACGCACTTCTCGCATCTTCTCAATTTGCTCCTTGCATCCACCTACATCATTGTATGTAACATCAGGCTTCTCTTCAACCGTCATCATTGTAACACTCGGATCAATCTTTGGTGGCAAAGGAATTTGGATCTGATACTTGTTCCTGTCAACTCTGCATGGAAAAAAAAAAAGACATCCATAGAGAAATGATTCTCTGTTGCCTTCTTTTACTAATACCAAATTTGAACTTAAGACAGCAAAAAGTACTCTTGATATGAAGAGAAGATCACCAGGTTTAAAGGATGAAAGAAAACACATGCAATAACTGTAAGTGCAAATTGTTGATCATCTTAGCCAATATCTCTTTAGTAAAAGATTGGAGAGCAAATTCATTCAACTTTTCCATGTACCAGTAGACAAAAAAACAAAAATAGAAAACCAGTAGACGAAACTCTTTTGTTAGCTTCCACCAAAGGGACTATGTAAATATTATGAAGAAAGGGTTTTTTTGACATAATCTGAATCCCTTAGCAAAATAGAAACACTTTTTATCAAAGATGTCTCTCTATTTTTCTTGTATGGGCATTTCTGCAACCATCAACTCCAAAGAGCAGAACCAGAGTTTTGGATAAGAACTGTATACGTCCATGTAAAACAAATGTTTGCTTAAATAAAATTTCTAGGAGGGTTTGAAATTTAATATACTCTAAATTAAGAGACAAAATTTCTAAACGTCAAGACATAAACGTAAAATCAAAACTATGCATTTCCTATTTAAACTGTGGCACATGACATATCTCTCCTTGTGAAATGCACGATCAACCAAAGGACAAAGGAATGCTTATTCTCCTACAGCAACTCTCTCTTAAAGCCCATGAAAAGGCATCTCTAATCACCTCACCTACTAAATTACAAGCATCTAAAGAACACAGCTGGAATTTAACAAATTCTGATAACAATGGATATTATTATTTTGTACAAATCTGACAAGACAAATTGTGCTACCTGTTGCCCTCTATATAATGGTTCATTTTCCCATCATTTAAATATAGGTTACTGTTTCTTTATCAATAATTACTATCTGAAACAACCACTTACCACCCATAGCATTCTTATCCCACCTAGCAAGAGTCAACTATGCATGCTAGACCCGACTATAAAAAGATGACATCCCATAAAACTCTTTTACAGTAGAAAGATAGTTAGTGAAAATGCTTTCCTACCTTGGTGCAAACCTGAAGTATCATCATACCACACACCTTATAAAAAGTTCCTCTTAAAGGTTCAACTAAGTACATACTCCAATGAGTCCAATCCAACATCAACTAGCTATTTTAGCTATGGTACTACCTCAACATTAACCACTTTTTTTAATCACCTGTACCAAACTTTATTGAATTTTGGCTGTCAGCTCAAATAATAACAATAATATTGTCACATAAATCACATGAAAATATCTTTCTTACCCTACTCGCATCCCTTCTTCAATGTCAGTGGGAGAGACTTTATCTCCTAGTCCAACCACAAACTGCATGTGACAAACATTTCCTTAAATATTCAATGTCAATACTTAGTCAAAAATATTAATCCCATTAGACAAGTCAAAAACATACCTTCGCTATTTGCTTGACATTTATCACATATTTCACATCTTCTGTGTTTGGATTGATGATCTTTGTACATCTTGCAACCTTAAAGGGAAATAAGTAACTGATTCAAAACCAAAATAAATAAAGAGAAGAAACATAAGACCTCAGGAATATAACTACCTGAAGAGGTTGCTCCTCCTGCATCATCTGTTTATCAGAGACTAAATCCCATTGACTTGGTGTTGCTAAACCAGTATCAGATTCCTTAATTCCTATTGGTTAAAAAGAAAAAGAATTAATAATAAACTCCATCAAGAATTGCTGATTAATAAAGGTTAGAATTATAAAAGAGCAAACCCTATCACATATAAGCTTTCTTCAGTGTAACTTTGAACTTACTATTATTCAATCCAAACCAAAAACATTTAAGCAGGACACCAGTAGCATATAAAACGTAGCACTACATTAACCTTTATGAATAAGCAAAGGGATTTTCTTAATTAAAATTCATCTCAATCATTTTATTCTTCTGGATAAAATAAGTATCAATAGCAAAGGAAATATACGGTCACAGAAGTATCATTCACAAAATCTAATATCCATTGAACCCATCCACCTAATGCACCACACCATATCCCTTTTTTTCTTTTTTGTTCTCCTACAACAACCAGAATGTGGCTGCTGCTGGCAGACTGCTATGACCACCACCTCATTATAATAATAGATTTGCAAAAGTCAACTTAGAATCAACTGATTCCAACCAAGTTTCAATCAATAGCCAGTGATTTTGCGATCCAGCCATGAAATCAGTTGCATTGGATTACTACAGTTGTTTCTGAACCAGACTGGGTTGGGTTGAACCACTAAACAAATTACTCTGAAAGTTACACACAACCAAAAGTATGCAGGATTCAGTTAAGAGTTAAATAAACCAAAAAATCTCTGAAAATCAAATAGCACATTTAATCTTTACTAAGATGAAACTTGTATGATATCAGAAGAAAATCAATCGAATGCCATTGTTGAAAGAAAATCCTAACCAAAGTAAATATTTGAAGAAGACTATTATACAATGGTTCTACTAAGTATAAGGAATTTATATTCCTAACGGTAACCACAAGAAAGCAATTTTCCTGTTACATCAGTGAGAAGTATAATCCTTCTGCAATATTCATTTCTACATAGAAAATCTCTCTATGTTGCAGCAAGCTTCTGAAACTCAGTTTTTCTCTTAGCTTAAATCTTGCCTTATGCTTATTGAACTCTCATGTTATGCACCAAATGTCACAATTCACCAAGCAATCATGAACCTCCTAGAAGTGCAAAACCGTGTTATTTGATTCTTTATAACAGATTCCCCTTATGGTAATAATTACTGTATTGCCTCTTAACTTCAATTTTATCTATGAATCACAAGTTTTCCATACACTAGTATCATATTCTCATCTTAGTAATGCCCATAATCCACACATGGACCCATTTCATTGCCCAACAGTTTACAAGATGAACCACCACAGCAGACGTTGCCTTATTTTTGTTAGATTGCTAAGATTGTTAAACTCAAAATATTTATTCACTCACTCGATGAAACATAAATACATAACCCACCCATCTACAGTAGCATATGTGTCTTCATTCTATAGTGTGATTCATGGATGGTTAAATAGAAGTAATGAGGTTCTTGATATCTCTAGGCCAAGAAATCAGTTTCCAGCATGCTTACATAAATTGACTTACCTTATTTTGTAGTGTGATTATGTAGCTTCACTTTAACCATCAAACTTTATCTCATTCAATCATTTCTTACTAGATTGTTATTGTAGAAAAGTAACTTCATAGCTTTCCAGTACATGCTATTCCAAGGGTTTACTAGCAATAACCATACAGTAGTTTCAAGGAATTGTCAACCAACAAATTCCTCACTGATCCTGGAAGGAGGAGAAAAAGTCTGAAATGCAATAATTAAAGAACAAGAATTTCTGTTCAAACACATACCACATAAATCATTAACCCTCTTTGCTAATTCCTTAATTTCTTTCTCGGTCTTCTTAATGCTGGCAGAGTAAGGCCCCAGACCCTGTTATCAAACCCAGACAGATCAATAACCAGAACATGAGTCACTAAAGATCGGTAACTACA
The DNA here is from genome assembly GCF_036884655.1 of Musa acuminata AAA Group. Taxonomy (NCBI): domain Eukaryota; kingdom Viridiplantae; phylum Streptophyta; class Magnoliopsida; order Zingiberales; family Musaceae; genus Musa; species Musa acuminata. The sequence goes on along the minus strand of NC_088338.1, from coordinate 8,696,396 downwards.
CAAAACAAGGTATCCCACAAGCCAAAAGTGAACAAGAAAACGATAACCTAATGCAAAGAAAGTATTCAAACTGATGCAAGCAAAAAGCCTGATCCAGCTGATGCACAAGAAACCACGAAAAGCGACAGATAAATATTCAGAACGTATGGAATACAGATTTCTGAAACTATCTTTTGCATCCCAAAGATGAAAAGAAACTCTGCCACAAAAAAAGGGGGCAAAAACCAGTTTGATCCATACATCAATGAAGGCACCAGATGGATCTTTGCTAGATATGAATCATACGACTACGACCGAGACACACATTAAGAACAAAACTCTAAATCACACAGCAAAAGATCTAGACCTTCCAGGAAAAGATTCGATTGATTCAATCTTGGACTCGAAGAGAGAAAAGAAAAGACGAGAGAAGGCGAAACCGAAGATTATATGACAGATCAAAGAGAGAGGGACGAAAAGGAAGCCCTTAATCACACCTGACGGCAAAAAGTTCAAGAACTTCTTGAAGAAAAACAGACAAAAGAATCGATCTTGGTCCCGAAAGGAGGAAAGAAGCGGCGAAGAGGGAACCGAAGATTCTACGACTGATCAAAAATGACAGAGTGAAGAGGAAGAGACCCTGGTTCTTGATAAAGAACCGACGAACGACTCGATCTTGGACTCCAAGGGATGAAAGAAGGGGGAAGAGAAGCTTAGATGACAGATCAAAGAGAGGGAAGGAAGAGGAGGGCGACGCAGCGGGGGAAGGGCAACTCACGTAGGTCTTGAGGAGGGCGATGTCGTCCTCGTCGAGGGGGCGAGGGTTCTTCTCGCTGGTGTCATCCTCGGGCTCGGGTGCCATGCCGATCTCTCGTCGCTCTGGTCTCGCTCTCTCCCTTCCCCCGCCTTGCCGTATGAATTTGCCGCCGTTACTCGAGACAGAGACAGTGATTTGACATAAGTTCTTCTACCATCAATGAACGATTGAGATGTGCTGATGGATATTATGGGAGATAATCTTGACCGTCCATAGGTCTTATGGCAGGCGCCTTCTCCCAAAGCGCCTGCGGTTGTGCCATCACCTTGGCGGCGTCCTTGCCCTTCGACGGCTTTTCTGCCGTCAACTCGGAAGACTCGTCAATTGACCCTTCCCTACTCGGCTCCGTCTTGTTTCCCTGCTGCCGAAGGCAATGCTACAGCAAGAAGAACGACGAGCACCGGTAGAAAGAAGGCAGCAAAGATCTGTCAGAACTCCTGTCAGGAGGCACTCGGACGCCCATACCCTGTATGATTCGATTTCTTGAGACTCGCAAGGAACGGAGATGAGAAGGCTCTCAAGGAGGCAGATTGAGGTACGATTGCACGCGAATGCCACGCTGTGCCGGCACGGCAGCGTATCAAATGAACCGTGCTTTTTCCTATCGTCTCAGCTTCTACTTGTTTGTGTCATGCCCTCTTTATGTTTGTATTAATCTCTGACCAAAGCAAAGACCATCAGTGGTAAGGTTGGATGCATTCCAGGTTCAGATCTTATCATCAACCCGACTGTGAGATTTGCCTGCACCTCGTGCAATGTTTATGATTCAACTGCATTGACAATGCGACCACCAACCATTCTACTCAAGCATTACAAGAGCACCAGAATATATATATATATATCATTGTCTTGATCACCATTAAAATTGTTGATCCATTGCTGCAGCTTCTTTTGTACACTAATTTTTCCATGTCATACATTGAAGAATGCGTTGAACAAGAATTTTTCGTCAGAAAACAAATTAGATCACGAGATTTCTTCTTCTGTTTTGTGGACAGGTACAGACTTCGTTGACTTCAAGCTCAGGAGATCCCTCTCGGCTCAGAAGAAGTTGCTGGAGTTTGAGCTGCAGCTCCATGTTTCTTCAGTTTCTCTCTCCGGAACTTGGCATAGTCCGAGATCAGGCCGACATCCACTTCGTGCTTCATCTTCTTTAACAGTCTACTCAGAAGCTGCAGCATCCAAGCTAACATTGTCAAACCTTTTAGCCCTTGTCAATCCATCAAAATCCTAAGGAGCATTGAATTATTGGCTTTGCAGTCATCGATCTTACAGTATCAGCAATACTTCTGAGGACATCTTCTGGGACTAATTGAAGGACCGGAGGAAGGATCATGCTGATGCCCATCTCCAGATGACCCTTGAGCCTCCTGCTGCTGCTGCTCCGATCTGGATACAGCACTCCCTGGACACTGAGAGCAAAATGTGGTGGCATCTGGATGTCCTGGAGGCCTTGGAGCTCCCACCTGGTCTGCAAGCACACATCGGACGCTTGAGATGATTCCGAGAACAAATGGTACTTAGTTGAGGCCGCAGATGAATGATCCAACTAATTACAGCTTGAAGCTCCAGGACACTGGTGGCATGTCCAGGGACACCGGGCGGGTAATCTTCCCCAGTGGATTTGTGTCTCAGCCGCATGACGACAACCGGGTTCGCCGATGCAAAGAGGAAGTGGATCGGCAGCATCTGTATCCTCCACTCTTCCTGCAATGAGCCAGTTGTTACAGTTGGTGCAGAAGGACGGAAACAGAGACGAAAAGGGCTCACATCATTCAGTCTCTTGCTTCTTCGTTTGTCTGGAAACATGGCTCGGAAGACTCGAGGTCGATCGCAGAGGTATTCATCAAAGGAGACCTGCATTGTAAGTGCTTCTGGTGAGAAAAATCACTGCCAATTCATCTGAAAGTCGAAGCCGAGTGATGAAACAGGATCTGTTCGCTCGATGTTCTTGATACACAGACTGAGAAGGAGATGCCTGCCCCGGGAGTTTCGTGGAGGGGAATGTCGGTGGAGATGTTGGAGGAGAAGGTGACGACGCCGGGCTGGGAATCGAAGCCACTGATGTTGGCGTCATTGGCTGAGCTCCTGGCTGCAGTTGGAAGGGGTGGAGGATGAGACCGGTGATGCAATCTGTGCTTCTTGGTGTTGGCCATCTTCTCCTTCCTCTTCGGCCATCTCCAAATGGCAGCGTCTCTTCTACTACCTGCAGCTGTTTTGAAGCAGTAGCATATATCATGTGGTCCACTGTGGGCATCGAAGCCGAGGCACGGGTCTGGGCAGCAGCTTTACCTCCTCCACGGACAAGGGGAAGTCTGCTGAGGCTGGAAGATCCACCAGCTGCTGCTGCTGCTGCTGCTGCAACCTCAACCATCCCTTCTCTGTCTTTCTCCCTCTCTCTAGGTCTCAAAGAAGGCAAATTTATCATGTCCCAGCGAAAGCTATCTGTAAGAGCATAGATTGGGAAGAAAAGGACCAATGAGATGTGAGGTTTGAGATTTTGTCAGATTTCAATGCTTGTTAGCATCTCCCTATCGTCTCTTGGCCAGTTGAGGCTGGCGCATGTTCAATGGACCACCTGGAGTGCACGCCACTGGTTCCAAGTCAGGTCCCCGTGACTTCAGTTAAATGATAACTGGTTTTTATAAATATCGTGAATCACTGTCTCATAAGATGTTTTTTTGGGTTCTAATAAAATGGCCTTGAGTATCAAAGATGGATAATTACTTTTTTTTATATAGTTAGTTATATTTAGTATTTCGATTTTTAAGAAGTTATGTTGGTATTCATATACTTATGAAATCGAAATATTTAATCTTATTTCTCCTCACGTCGTTGTCTCTACTGAAGAAATATTTAATCTTAATTAGCCCGATAAATTTTTAAGAAATTATTTTCTTTTTGATTTTTCTCGAGAGAGATACCCGTTTTCATATTTTTGTACAAAAGATCTTTCATTTATCATAATTTTTGAAATATCTCTAATATTTGATTATACGTTTTGGATCAATATATACAGTGAACCTGTTCACCGATTTATATCAATTATCATTGTGCTATTAACCACTTAAATCCTTTTAATGATCTATATTTGTTTATTTCGTGTTTTACTTTATTGGCACGTACAAGCAGATCTTTATATATCAGAAACCCTCTAGAAGATGAACTATCTGTGTAACTCAACATGGCTTAGTTGATGTGCAAATTCTATCGATAACCCATATCGGTTTTCTTTTTTATTTATCATGAAAGATTTGATCATTACATAAATCAACATATTTATATTTTATTACACGTAACTCTTCCTGCGTCAAGATTGGACGGAATAATAGCAAACCGAGTCCGAGTACTAATAGTACATCAAAATCACATTTTTCATCATTATTATATTTGCTCACCATAAATTAATGATTGCATCTTCATGCACTGGTGGCACTTTTATCTCGGATCTATGCACGTGTTAGCGTAGCATCCACCACTGTATCGATATCGTAGCAATCCCTTTCTTTAGCCAATACATTAGTGGTGGCACATTTATCTCGGATCTATGACTTCAAAGTCACTATTCTTAGATACATTAATTTGATTATGATCATTCCACGAAAATATGGATTGTGCCAAAAATATTAAAAACAAATTTTCTTCTTTTTCTTTATAAATTTTTCTTTCTATTTTATTAGAAAAAGAAGATGAAATAATTATCATAGATTTAAAATTAAAATTGATTCTTAGGTAAATCAATTGCGAAATGGTTTTGTAGAGTGTCCGATATCTCTTTTACATCCTCTATACGAAAATATTCAATTCTCATAAGATCTTCTTGACTCTTATTCAAAAGGTTGTATGCATATTGGACCTTTTGAGACAATTATAGGTCTTGGAAGGTAATTCTGATTGATCAATAAAAATACATTTCAATGGAATTTCTTTTTTGTTTTTCTTTAGATTAGTTAATCTATCTTGAAAGGTAAAAATGGGTAGAGTAAACCTGTTTTTATTTTCTTTAAAATTAATGTCTTCTTCCTTGTAGAAAAGGAATAAATAAATCAATTAAATTACAAGAAGCTTCATAAAGTGCTTCCTCAGGTGTTAAACTTCCATTCGTCCATATTTCTAGAAAAAGTATCTCTTGTTTTTCATTCTCATTTCCATAAGAATGAATACTATGATTCGTATTTCGAACAGGCATAGATACAACACCTATAGGATAACTTCCATTTTGAGAGTTAGTTGTTGGCTTCGTACGATATCCATGTTCTCGCCTGATTTGTAATCCAATACACAAATCAATTGGTTCCATCAGGTTAGCTATATGTTGTGTTGTGTTAACTATTTCCACGGAAGGTGGTAAGATGATATCTTGAGCGGTTACGTATTTAGGGCCCCTGGCGCAAATGGATGCGTCTCTAACTCCATATATATATTACTTCTCAATACAATTTCTTTCAAATTTAGTAAAATTTCATGTACCGATTCTTCAATACCTATTATCGTAGAATATTCATGTGGCACTTTCTCCGAGTTTGCACGTGCGATACATGTTCCTTCTATTTCTCCAAATAAAGCCCTTCGCATGGCAATACCTATTAGTATCGGCTTGACCTTTCATCAGCGGGGATAGAACGAAACGACCATAATAAAGACGTTTACTGTCTATTCTCGATTCAACACATCAACACACCTCCACTGTAGTATTAGAGTGGCTCCTGCTACTTCCTCTCGAACCATACTATACTAATACTATTATTTGATGAGATCATTGAATCATTTATTTCTCTTGAAATCCATTTTTTTTCTTATTTCTACACACATCTATTTTTAGGGGGTCGACATCCATTATGTGGCATAGGTGTTACATCACGTACGAAACTTAATAGTATACCACTTCTACGAATGGCTCGTAATGCTGCATCTCTTCCGAGACTAGGACCTTTTATCATAACTTCTGCTCGTTGCATACCCTAATTAACTACTGTACAAATAGCATTTAGTGCCGCCGCTTGAGCAGCATAGGGTGTCCCTCTTCTTGTCCCTTTGAATCCGGAAGTACCAGCGGAGGCCCAGGAAACCACCCGACCTCGTACATCTACAACAGTTACAATGGTATTGTTGAAACTTGCTTGAACGTGAATAATTCCTTTTGGTATTCTATATCCATTCTTACGTGAACCAATACGCTCATTTCTACGTGAACCGATTCTTGGTATAGCTTTCGTCATATTTTATCATCTTATAAATATAAGTCTGAAATATACGGAAAGAAAAGATACGAAAATATCCATTTCATATTAAAAGAAATCCTTTATTTTTGTCTTTTCTTTAGAAAGTTCTTTTTTAGAAAGATTATCCCTTATAAATATAAGTCAGAAATATACCTTTTCGACGTATGCATGCATGCATGGGATAAGAAGATGCCGATAACAGTTACGTAAAAGTGAGCCTCTCCCATGACCATGCCCTTTCTTTAGTCATACATTAGTGGTGGCACTGGTGACACATTTATCTCGGATCTATGACTTCAAAGTCACTATTCTTAGATACATTAATTTGATTATGATCATTCCACGAAAATACGGATTGTGCCAAAAAGATTAAAAACAAATTTTCTTCTTTTTCTTTATAAAATTTTCTTTCTATTTTATTAGAAAAAGAAGATGAAATAATTATCATGGATTTAAAATTAAAATTGATTCTTAGGTAAATCAATTGCGAAATGGTTTTGTAGAGTGTCCGATATCTCTTTTACATCCTCTATGCGAAAATATTCAATTCTCGTAAGATCTTCAATTTATGTATATTGGACCTTTCGAGACAATTATAGGTCTTGGAAGGTAATTCTGATTGATCAATAAAAATACATTTCAATGGAATTTCTTTTTTGTTTTTCTTTAGATTGGTTAATCTATCTTGAAAGGTAAAAATGGGTAGAGTAAACCTGTTTTTATTTTCTTTAAAATTAAGAAAATAGATTGGGAAGAAAAGGACCAATGAGATGTGAGGTTTGAGATTTTGTCAGATTTCAATGCTTGTTAGCATCTCCCTATCGTCTCTTGGCCAGTTGAGGCTGGCGCATGTTCAATGGACCACCTGGAGTGCACGCCACTGGTTCCAAGTCAGGTCCCCGTGACTTCAGTTAAATGAATGGTCGGATTCGGTAAACGGCGGCACTCCTTGTCATCCAACTTAACCAAACCTCTAACACAGGTTGTTTCTTTAGAGGTTTGGTTAACTGAATAGACTATGGTGTGATAAGGTTTTTCATGGCGTCTATTTGTGACATGATAACTGGTTTTCAAAAATATCGTGAATCACTATCTCATTGGATGCTTTTTAGGGTTCTACTAAAATGCCTTGAGTGTCAAAGATGGATAATTATATATTATTTTTTAAATTAATTATATTTAGTATTTTGATTTTTATGTTGATATTTCTATACTTATGAAATTGAAATGTTTAATCTCATTTATCCTCATGTCGTCGGTTTTACAGATAGAAGATACTACACGTGTTGTCACATGTAAAAAATGATGCTAAATAATATATAAAAAATATAATTTCGATCCTCATCATCAGTAGAGAGCCATCGGCCTTATGCGAAGCCAAATGCGTTGGGTAAAATAGCAAAGCAAAAGAAATGATACAATACATAAGATGAGGATTGGCACCGATGTCAATCGATAGGTCGTCCGGGACGATAGCAAAATAGGAGAAATGGGCCGATTTGTTGGGTAAGTTATCCGAGAGGATAGTAAAACTTTTACAAAAGTTACCTTTATGTGAAATTAATATCTTTGGACAGTGAAAACTAAAATTATCTTTTTATTTTTTGTAATATTATTTTTGTACGTGACAATACGTGCGATATCTTTTATCAGTAGAGTTAGTTGAAGAGTAACTGAGTTAAATATTTAAGGATACCACTATAACTTTTTAAAGTATAAAGAGTGGGCCATCAAACATATCTATCAACAAGAGGTAATATATAATTAGTCCCTTAAAAGAATGATTCATACTAATTGAAGAGTGTCAAATTAGAGCCTAGCAAACCTCACATTAATTAAAAATAAGGTTTTTTGTGCAGCGAAAACATGATGCCTCTATTAGTAATTTATTGAGCTTAAACATTTCAGGCAATGTCATTAAAAGTGGTACTCAACTTATTCTATTCACCAATGCATCAAACATTTCTCAGGACACAGTTTGCAACGTAAAAGGTGGCACATAACAAATAACTTGGCAATCCCAGCAAATAAATAAGTTGGAACAGTTTAGTGTAGTAGCAAATACATTGAAGATTGTAAATCTGAAATGTCGAGTGAGTCCATTAGGACTCAAATGCATGAAATTGCTCGGTATATGTTAGACACATGTTAAAGTGATCAACAAATATTATTAAGCATCAGGATAAATCAAATAATAACTGAACAATTACACTCACATGTTATGCATAATGTTTCTGCATCACATGTTAATGGTGAGCAGATTCTACCATATACCTTATATCAAGCTCTTCCTATCTGGAATTGACAACCAGTCTTCTGGCCACCAATCTTATACCAGCATTCTGTTGGTAATCATAGATGTCTGTGGAGAAACAAGCATCTACAGCAGTTCCTGAAAGAAATATTTGATCGAGCTCAGCAGCATCTAATTTACTCAACTCAAGCTTCTGCATGTTCCCACGAGGGTCCTTCTGGTATATGTCTATCGAGGAAACAGCTCCATCACCATTTGCCACGGTTGGGATGCTGTACGACAATGTCAATTAATTGTAAGGTTCTAATCAAAATGTAAAAGGCACAAAAAGGATCAAACACATGGAGTACACATGCACGCCCCTTAAAAGATGGGCATGATAAACAAAAACTGAAATCTGTGCAAGGAAAACTTATGGATGAATAAGCTTTCGATTAGTTTTTCGATGCTTAATTTTAGCAGGGGAAATAGGAAAGGGAAAATCTAAGGTCAAGTCACCTTGGATTTTGCAGCAGTACATCATATTCCAACTCTTTCTGGGATACAGAACTCCTTTAGTTATGTGATAAAATATTGCAGAAAGTATAAATCATTTGTTTTCTTTTAGTTATAAGCATAGGACAAAGGCAAGAACATGCAAAACACTGTGATTATCACACTAACCAACTTGGTACCTATTTGCTGAATTATTAGCTACTTAACCTGTTCCACAAAGGTCTTGACAAAGTGCATGTCCCAAAATCTCCACAACAATTTATGCTAAGATTGTTGGATAAAGGTGTAAGATACTTAGACCACAGGGAACTAACTCGCCGCAGATGAATGGTAAAAGTATTTAGATCTCAGGGAACTTACTGCAGGCGAATGGTAAAAGTATTTGAGTAGTCATTCCTCTTTAGCAGAGTTCGCCATTCAGAGTTGCTACCAGAATTTTCAGATGATATTTGAGCAACTTGGTCGCAGACATCCAAAACCTTGCACAAGTTCTCTGGAGCATCAACCACAATACTAAGTTTTGGCCGTCCGGCATAGTCCATAAATTTAGAACTGACCCCAAAATGGATCCTCATTCCCATACAACAAAGCTGCAAAGGGCAATCTCTGTGAAGTAGGATTGTCTTGCGACTACCTTGGATCACGGGTGCACTGATCTGCTGTGGCAACACTTCATCAGGCTTCAAAAATCCAGCATGACTACTGGAACTTTCAGATGCGGGAGTTGTGGCACAGGGCATCTCAGAGTTACATGCTGGTTCTGTCTGCAAGGAATCTAGTTTCATCTGCTCCATATGTGACGCCAAGTCAGAAGGAACCCCTTTTGATATCGGCATACTGGATCCAGCTCTATCATTGGGCTCCAATATAACCTGGCTCAAGTCTGATTTTTGTTTCCTGCTGAATGGAACAACAGAAGAGTTTGGACTTTGATCAGCAGAAGTACGGCCATTAGCCTCAGTTCCGGATGCTGTGTGATTGTACTCCAAACTGGCCATAGAAAACACATCTGGGAGACTCGCCTCCTGTGGAAACTAGACTTTTAGCTAATTGTACCCCCAAATAAAAATGAAAGGAAGGCCTTAACCAGGCCACAACCACTGGAAAAGTTTATACCTTTCCTTCAAAAAAAAAATCACACCATGGAAAAAAGTTGTATACTTACCAAGAAAAGAACGGTAGCACAATACTTGAACACTTCTAGGTTCATTCGAACATCATCTAAGCTCCTGACCAGACAGAGATTTATGAAAAGACATTAGTCTGGAATTATATCAAAACTTATTGTTAAATCTAGACAAAGGCCAAGCATGGATCCATGTTTGCAGTCATTTACTCATTATGCAAGAATTAGACAAATGACCAGAACAAAGGATGAGATTGAATTGCTCCTCATAGTCCTGTAGGATCTATTGAAGTCCTTACTCTTGCTCAGTTGTCTCTGTTACCAGGCAATATAGCATGAACAATCACATAACTATGATGACAGAGGAACACGAATACGCTGTGCTACATGATCCATCAAGCTTGGCTGAATATGAACAGAACAATATATTTACAAAGAAGGGACAAGAGATTCCACATAAGAATTTATTGTGCTAATTCAATGGAAAACATGTGGATACCCAAATGAGGAAAGAAGGATCCAAAAGCATACATAGATAATGGTCATTTACATAAAATTCAGGGTATCAGAATGAAATAAATCCAAGAAGGAGAACATTTAAGCAGAAACGTGACCAGAAAATATATGGAACAACTTGTAAATTATAGAATATCAACTGAAAGGCGAAGTGAAGACCTAGAATTTGTCAACCTTTTGGAATGCTGTATCTCTATTTTCAAACAACTAATGGAGGTATCATCCACTAACTTTTGTCACTGTTCATATCAACAATCAAAACTCTAGGAAGTCCACTGGAAATTCTGAAGGCAGAAGTCTTAAAAACACTCCCCTTCAATATACGGTGCATTTTGGGTACTCTGCCATGCTAAAGAATGATCATACCTCAAATTAGATAATTCCATGCTTTTTTGGATTCTCAAACTCAACATAGCTTACTACCGATGACATCAAAAATTCGTTTGATGATCAACGGCTTGGCTGCTAAAGGTTCATCTACAACCGACCTCTATATTACTGTTTTTTTCTTGCCTGCACTAAGCAATTCTAATTACAGGTTAAACAAACTGTAGTATTTACCAACTTCTCATAAGCATACAGATGCAGGCATCTTAATACAATAGCGATTCTGCTAGTTCAGATCAATAGCAGGAAGCAGACCAAAGAAACTAAAATAATATAACACGTCTCGCTCATAACCTTGATTAGAAGCAGAGACCTTTCTCAGTTTAGGTTACTGGTAGAATAGATACCTGTGTGTCTGTTTTCCGAGACCAAAGTAAGACGCCAAACTAGCCATCTGCATAAAAGATAATCCCAGTCATGTTTCCGTTAATCTAAAAAGCAATTGGAGGTAGCTGGGACGGTAAATTGAGATAAGCAATGTCCGAAACCCTAGAAAGTTCGACTTCTTGGATCCGAGAACAAGAGCCAAGCCAAAGCAAGCACAGATGGAGAAGACCAAGATTAATACATCTGAAATTGGGCAACAGTACCTTCATGTCGCCAGCCCTTCTCCCGAAATTCTTCGTGAGCAAAGGCAAGGTATCAATTATGCCTCTGGGCTCGGGAGCAGGCCGCCCGATCTCTGAGAACGCCTCCCTTATGCGAGGGCAATCGAACCTCAGAATGTTGTGCCCAGCCCACACCCGTCCTGTTCATCAACAGCGCACTCAAGGATCACAACCAACACGAGGCAACTCGGCGGTCAGAAGTGGAACAGAGGGCAAATAGAAAAGGGGCGAGCTTCTCACCATGGAGGACGTTGAAGACGTTGTCGGCGACGTCTCGGAAGTACGGCGCGGTGGCGACGGCGTCCCTGGTGATGCCGTTGCATCGGACGGAGGCGGTGGAGATGACGCCGAGGTCCGCGGGGCGGATGAGGGTGGAGTAGCTCGCTACCTCCACCAGCCGCCGCGGGCATAACACAATGGCCCCGAACTCCAGCAGCGAGAACCCGTTGCCGCCGCCTCCGCGGCCCGGCACCGACGTCTCCACGTCGAAGAACGCGATCTCTACCCCGCCCGTCTCCATCTGGTCGGCTTCGTCCTTGCTCTCGGGTTGATAGGCTGTCCCGTTTCTTGTACTGCTACGGCGGGGCCCCGCTTTGCTTCCGGTCGAAGTACGCGGCATCGGCCGTTGATCGTTGAGGATGATGCGTCGAGCGAGAAAATGGACGGTGGATGTACGGTTAAACAAAGATGCTCGAATTGGTGCGAATCTGTGGGTGAGGCTGGAAAGCATGGGATGGATTGTGGTACGGTGATGGGATGGCTTGTGAGACTCGCTTATAATCATTCCAAGCTTGTGGTAAGGTAACTAACTTTGGGATGTGGAGTCCGAGGTTGCTTTTGTTTTTGATTTTTTTTTAAGAAGGTAGTTAATCGTTGGGAGAAATCAAGGGAATATGAATTTTTTTAGAAAAATATATATTACATAAAAAAAATCAAATGCACTCACTCTCTAAAAATAAATAATATATAAAAGAGATGACGATGTATCGATCATCTAGTTCTAAATGTTCGTTATTATTTTTGAAATCAGACTCAATCCTAATGTTTCGAATGTTCCATCATTTAAAATAATTTATATAATTTTTATGTATAATATATGTTTACTTTATAATATATGTTTCCAATATATATACGTTTATTATTAGATTTTTTGACGACAAGACCTACACCTTCATTTTTATCATGAAATCATTCTAATTAATTTTATATCATCCATCCATATGTTATTCTTATTTTGATCAACAAGGTGCTCTAATTGTTCCCAATGAATATCGTACTATTATTATCAGTCTTCCAAATGAGTCAAAGGTATATAACAATTAAAGAGTCTTGATATTAATAGACTCAATAATCGAAATCATATCTTCTTCATTTATATACCTCTAGTTTGACTTGTATAATATCTCAAATCTTGTTAGCAAAAATATATCAAAAAATAAATAATTAATTGATTCATATTTTTGTTAACATAAAAGATTATATTCTAAGTCTCAAAACATACCGTCTCTTTATGCTAAGGACACATGATATATAAACATTCAACTATTTTTTTTAATTCGATGAATAATTGAAAACTTAGTTCCATACACTATCTATTCTTACCATCAATAGATGTGACTTTTGAGATTTGATGAATTGACATATAGACTTTTCTTGTTTTAGAAAAACATAAGTTTATAATAGTATTGTTCACTATATTATAGTATTTTTTGATATTATTGAAAACACTATAACATAGTGTAAAAACATAAATTTTATTATTGGTAGGCCACCTTCCTTCTTGTTGTTATTAAGTTGCTTAATATTTTATATGCTCCTTTCATCACAAATACCCCTTTAGGGCATTTTGTCCAAACTCACTAATCATTATCAAGGGATATAGACACATAAATTTCACTAACCACCTCTTTCAAATACGAAGAAAAAGATAATCATATTTGTTCACATCTCAAGCTGTCATTAGAAATCAAATCCAACACAAAAAAAAAAATATGAGAAACTATCCCCACGTTTACAAAAGTATGCTAAAAACATAATGATGTATTGGAAATCCATGAGTCAACCCACATAGAAATCATATTTTTTTACCAGCAATGATTTTAAATTCCCCTCTAACCTTCCTAAGTTGGTTATGTATGTTTTTATTACAACCCAACTCAGCCCACAGGTGAAGAATGTCATACTTAGCTCTAATAACTAATACCTAAAGTTACTAAATACCATTAAAAATGGGAAGGAGCCTTTGGGCACAAATTACTTCTTTGACTTTAAAGAAGTCCTTATTACCTAGACCCCCTCCTCCTTATCCTTATAAACTATATCCCAACTAATGAGATGGAGTCTTTTAGAATCTTACTTATCATCCCACTAGAAATCCTTAGAGAGTTAGGACATATAGTGAAGGATCTTCTCAAATACCCAACTATTAAGGACATTGATTCAGAGGGCATTGAGCACAGAATTAACCAAGACCAATCTTTCTACTTTAATAAGGTATCTATTGTATCAGCCCAACTAATGATGCGGCCCAATACCTTATTAGCCAACAAAGATTGATGGCTTTTAGAAAGCCTACCTAAACCTATAAATGTTCTAATATATTTGAAGGACTATACCCCCCTCCTTGATACCTAATGAGTTGCAAACCTCATGTATGATGTTGGAAGAGGCATTTTTGAAAAAAATAGATATTTGATTTAACCACATTGACCCGTAGACCACACCTAGAGAATCCTTCAAATTGAAATATAAGATCGATGAGTATCTCTAAAGGAAAGGATGAGATTGTTTGTAAACATAAGATGAGAGATTCTAATCACTTCAGGTTGAAAGGAAGAATCCTCTTATTAGAAATCTCATAAGAAATCAATGAGGAGAGAATCAATTAGATTAAAATAAAAAAAAAATTAGGAGAGTGAATCCCCTACCTAATCCCTTTTACTACCAACCAGCTAGAGGTAGTGTCATTGACAAGACAAGTAAAGCTAGGAGATGAAACACATGCAACCACTCAATGAATCTAGAATGATAACTTAGTTGCCTCGTTACTAACTCATTTGAATCGTAAGTTTTGTTTGTCTAGTTTAAAGAGGATCAAATGAGATTTTTCTTTAAACTAAGATATAGAATAAATAAGTTCAAATACTATATTTATATTGTCATATATATTTCTATCTTAGATAAAAGCATATCATTCATGAATAATGAAAGAGCCAAGTAACCCTTTTATCCTATTAGCAATGATTTTAGAGAGCAATTTATAGATGACATGATATAATGAGATTCATAAAAAATCCTTGATCGTACTAATATTCGCACATTTTGATACCAACTAGTTGAGATGGTAATAGTTATTCCAAAAATATAGATAGAAATTTATTTTAAATTTATTAGGGTTTAGGCTTTTTGACCTTGCCTAAATGCTTAAGAGCCTTAACAATTTTCTCCCTTAAGAAATCTTTCACCAAAAAGTCATGGGAGGAAGAAGGAATATTATGAATGAAAGTTTTTAGGGAGAAGAGATATTTGAAAGGCCAAAATACTAATTAATAAATTCTTATAGAATTGATTCAGGATTGAAAATCTTAGTTACTTCATAAGACTTGAGGGTTAAAATAAGATTATTTTTATGTTTAGAACGGGCCACCTTATGAAAGAATTTAAAATTTCTATCCTCACCCGCTATCCAATTCAACTTAGCTCTGATCCACCACTTATGAACGGATTTTGATAGCCTCATAATGGGAGAATGATAACCTTCTCTATAGACCTTAGGTTTAGATCCAATGTTGACCCAAGTCTAAAAGGATCAAGTCCAATCCTTCCAGCCTGAGTAATGGGAAAAAGCCAACCTCGAATGCATCCTCTTCAAACCCAACTACTCTAATAAGTTCATGATCTCTAAGCTTTGGTGAAATCAAGATTAGCTAACCCTATGACAATGCCTCAACCTTAAGCTGTCATTTAGTGGTCAAGGGTCGAGTTCAAATATGGCTTCCTCTTCAATATGATCATTTAATGCTATTGATCATTCTCTCTTTATAGTCCCCCTTGTTGTCATAGTGTCAGATAATCGTAAGAGATCATGCTAGCAATTCCTTATCACTATATTTAATGATACCCTCTCATGCTACAACCTATAAGGGTAGATCGAAGAAAGGCAAGGCTATCCCCACTTCCTAGGTTGGTCCTTCCTCTAAACCTTTTAGGGAACCTATCTCGCTTCCTCTCTCCAACCCCTTTTCCCCCTTCTTTCTATCGAGGCTATTGTCACCTCAGCTAACCCTTTCTCTAAAGGGGAGCCTTTACTCTTCGTGTTTTTTGTTTATGCAAGTGTTCCTAGCAAAAGACCCGTATTGTTGACATGACTCACTCCTCCCTTTGATGCTCTAGGTTGACAAAATAGTAACTGCATTCAAAAAAGCTATAGACGAAAGTGCTATAATGAGTGACGACTTATTCAATAGAGACCTGGAGCTAGAATGGGCAGTCTCAACCCCTAAATATCAAACCAGAATATGATGTCATCTCCGTCAGGGAAGCCTAAATCACTTCCTGCTTTCATTTATGTACTATAATAAAAGAAAAATATGATAAACCTGCTTCTCTTTCGGTTTCTATTTTGGTTGAGTTTTGTCTCTTCATTTTTTTTTTCCCAACATTGTTTCTTCACGAGTATGAATATACTTTCTTGGAATTGTCAATGATCTCTTAAGAAACATTACAAGGAGACTATTTTTGGCCTAATTGGATCATTTAATTTGGATTTAATTATTATTATACGAACTCACCTATAGGAAAACTCAAATAAAACATTTATCATAAGACTAGGAAGGTTATGGAGTGGTGACTTCTCCTATGTAGCAAGTTGATTCGAAAATATCTTGGTGCTTTTAAAACACGTCAAATATAAAATTATCTTGGTGGGTAAGAATACGTAATCCTTAAACTTAGTTATTCAAAAGGATGATACGTCTCCTTGTCTCATTTCAATAATATATGTCAGTAATTTTTTGACTTTACAAATGGAATGATTTTTTTTTTTCTTCTATTGGACTATTATCTAATATCCTAATTGTTTGTGTGGGGGATACGAATGTCATCTCTTCCCCGGTTGATAAAACTATGATGCAACCATTTTTCATTTTTTTTAACTCGTCGTCCTTCTCCCTATCTTGTTGGTTGGGACATTATTATCCATCCTAAAAACCGTAATTCAATTAAGAGAACAATATATGGCAAACGAATTCTTTTGCAAATTGTCCTACAGCCACATGCCTACCTCCTCCTTGCTAATATCCTCCACCAACAAATTGAAAACTGCCATGTCTGCGACCTCCACGAAGACTCTCCTCGCATTCTTCTCCAGTGTCTTTTAGCAATCTTTTTTGGTCCCTTATCCAAGCTAAAACTGGAGTCCACTTTAGATTTTTTTTTACGGCTGGGCTGCTGGTTCTTTGCTTGATGAGAGTGCAGGTTTCCAAAAATCTACTACCAGCTGGATTTAGTACTCATCTCTTATTCTTTTTTGCGCTTATGGCTTGTTGAACAAGGAGGACGTCATTGCCTCTTCCATTGTCCACAAGGTTCTAGCACTGTTTAGTGAAGCTTATCCTTCCTCCCCATTTTACCTGAAGGCTCAACGGCATCGAACCCTTCCTATTTTTTTACCCGCGGGGAATGGTTTTGATCTGAATTTATTCTGTGATGGATCTTTTACCTCTCCTAATTTGCCTGCAGGACTGGGATTCGCTTTCACCTCATCTTCCAATGTCATCGTTGAAGTCGGCTGCTCTTCTTGCTCAGTGCATAATCCTGCAATGGTGGAGGCAGCAGCAGCTCTTTTGGAAGGTCTGAATCAGGCTGTGAAGCAATGCACTGGAGGAATATTTTGATCTGCATCCATGCCTTGGCCATCGCTAACTCTGCCACTGGTCTGCAGCCCACAGCTTGGCATCTAAAAGCAGTCATCTTTGATATCAAATCCCTTTTGGATTAAACTGTCTCCTACTTCCATTACACATCCACATCCATTTGATATCAGGTTCAATGCTCCAAGAGAAATTTGTAATTAAGTTGCTGGACTAGGGTAAAAATTATAAGGCACAAGAATATTACAAAAAAGTGGGATTCTTAGATAGGAAAATGTCAAGAACCCAAACATCATTGTAAATCTCAAAAGTAGATCCATTCCCCAAGTTTTTAGAGAAACCAGTTTTCGGACGGTCAAAAACTAGAAGAAAAAACTTCAAGCTCCAACTGATTGTAACAAGAATACGGATATTGGAAGAGTCAATATGATCATATTTAATTTTAGAAACAGTTACCCACGAATTGCTGTCGCTATCAAGATAAAGATATGCATTTAGTCTGAAGAGTAAATCTAGTAGTATGCATGTAAATATAGTATATCACAAAATTCTTGGACTAAAACAGGAAAAAGAGAATCAAGTCCTGCTTAGAAGCAAACAATATTTGACTTGGGACTTGTGTTACCTCAAGGGGTTTAGAATTCAGATAAAAGAGTGTCTGGAGAACTCAATGCCAATGTCTGATACACCAAGTTCTCCACTGGAATTCTCCTCCATAACATCCTAGTACAAATTAATGCCATAAAGTATGAGATAAAAGGCTGAAGCAGGACTAAAGCAGCTTCTTTCTCTCGAAAAATGTCTTTAGATGCCATAACTGCAAGCCTGCCACCGAAAGACAGACAGCGAGTGAAAGGAAACTTAGCCAAGCCATCCTAGAGTTGGTAGATCTGTTCATGTCTTGCATCTGCTCCTCCCTGGATGGTTATGAGAAACAAAACAAATGACAAGCAAAAGTTAAATTAGCAGCAAGCTGGATCTTAGGTATGATGAAATTATTCAACTAATTCTATTGATTTGGCAGCACATAATGTGTATATAAAGTTAGTGGATCAAAAGCCAAATTATTGGTTTAAGATAAGTAGTTTAACAATCATCACGACGTAACTAACAGAATATACGATTTCACATCAGATGGTAAAATCCTATACTGAATATTTCCAGTGTGCAAACAGACGCAAAGCTAGGATGATGCCTTTGCGATTAATGTTGCTAATGCTGGTTCAGATAAATTTTATACAGCATGTGTACCTTTCACGCAGATAGAACATTTCATCATGGATGGACTTAATAGTATCTTCCAACTTCTTCAACTCCAATTCCATGACCTACAAAAGACCAAAAGAAATATATGTGAATTCCGCATCTTTGCCCCACTCCACCACACACACACACATTCAACAACACCATCACCAACAACAAGGGAGGAAGAAAACAAAGAGACAGCACAAATTTTGTATGCCAAAGTAATAATATGGTAATGCAAAGGGTGCCTCTAGTAGTTAATTACACCAAAATATACTACTTGTTTATAGAACATTTATAGAGGAGGTGTACCTTACAGCAGAGCTTTAAACTGGCTCAACTCCTTAAAAGAACCACACAGATACTTTTAACAAATATAAATAACAGTAAGAGATAACAAAAAAGAATAAAAGTAGAAAGAACAATCAAATTGACAAAAAAGAAAGATGAAAGAAGAAACATCACATATCCAATAGAAAGCAGTCTTTTTCATTAATCAAATTTGATATATAAAAAACATTTTGTCAGTCATATACCCTCTTTCTTTACAGAACAAAATCTATTAGAAAATTTTTCTTTTAAGAGAACATGTAGTCTCACAGATTTTCAAAGAGAGAAAAAAAACAATGTAAATCACCAAACAGACCATAATGATTTTTTTAAAACCAAACTTCAAATAACAGGACAATTTGACATCACATAAATCAAACTAGGATCTAAACGTTCGCTGTAAACAACAATCACACTTTCTCCTTAAAATCATATAAACAGTCATGTTCTCAATGCTTTTGCTTGCATGTAAATGACCTCCTCTGAGAGTCTGAGCAGCTAGCTTGATGATCTGATTGCTCATTGACAGCATTGAATAAGTGGCAACCGAAATACAAAATACAACAGATGCCATGAAAGATCCAATAAAGATTCAGTTCCTGAACATCTGTAAATATAGCTAGTGTTATGGCATAAAATGTACTACAGGCGTGATATCTATCAGCCTCTATGCCAATGGCTTTTTATATGAAAGAAAAAAACAATGACGATGCTCCCATGCTCTCATCTCATATAACCCTCTATTTGTCGGATCATGCAGTATCGCAGACTCCATCAATGGAGCACATATTTTTGCAAACCAGAAGCACACTTCATAAGCCTGCTTGGACTTCCGTGGCCTCTTGGTACAAAATGGCTTATCAACACTAGCTAATTATCATAGGATCATTCTTTGTGATTTTACCCTAAACTTGTATGTGGTTAGATCAGTTGAAGATGAGAGATAGGTGACTTGTATCAGATTCAGGGGTCTTTCCATGCAGAAATGTGTGGTTCCTTAAATCAAAAGGTTTCCCTTGAGAATGAAAGAAACGCTAAAAATAATGAACACCTAATAATAACCAAACATTCAAGGCAAAATATTCATATGTAAAGGTTCTAATTAGACATGCTGACAGCATTAGAAGAGAAAGCAATTCGCTTACATCGATCTGCCCCTTCTTGGCGACGTTAGGCCAGTCCTTGGCAGTGACGCCGGTCCGCCACTCGAATTCCACCACCATGGTGGCAGGCGGCTTGTGATCGGGCGCCCACAAGCACGCCAAGTAGTCGCCTTCCTCGTTCGATGTGAACGCGAAGTTGCCCGAGTCCACCAGATCCGCGTAGTGGATGCTATTGCCGTACGGCGATGTCACCTAATGAGCGACAAACAAGCCACAGATCGTAGAACACATGAATCCAACACAAACAAAAACAAAAGAGGGATTAGGGTTCAGGAAGGGAGAGGGGGTGGTTACTCTGACGGTGATCTTGTGGGAGTCGAGGAGGGGGCCCGAATCGGAGGGGTTGACGACGGCGTACTTTCCGACGGACATGGCGTGGAGTTTGATGTCCTCGGAGATGCACTTGGTGTTCCCGGATTGCAGCTCGAACCGCAGCGCGCAGGCGGGTGGCGCCGCCGCGAGGAACGACGCTAGGGCGAAGGTAAACAAGTAAGCGCGGAGGATCGCGCATCTCCTTCCCATCATCGTTCGCTCTGCCATCTCTTATCTCTGCCCTAATTCTGGAAGACGAGGAAGGACAGCTTGAGCGTCGGAGGAGAGGGAGACGCAAATGACTGTTCTTGCGTTCGATCACTTGCCGCGTGGAACTGGAGTTGGTCATCTTGGCCAAACACGAATCATAAAGGACATTCTGTGTCCACGGAAGAGGTCAATTGATTATAATATTCAAGATATTAAAAATTAATTAAACACAAGTTTAATTATATCCATTAGATTAATATTTCAAGATATGAAAATTATTAAATCTAAACAATTGGTGTAAATCCTAATTAATTATAATATATTTATAAATTAATTCAAATTCTTACTCATTTTCAAGAGGAAAACTAGTATTACAGTAAGAGTCATTAAATACTAAGTTCCAAGGCTCTAATAACAATTCTCAAGTTTAATTAGCCGAGATTCATATTCGAGTTTATATCCAATTGAGATGTCAAAAATGAGGGATCTAGCTCGACACTGTAAAAACTATATTCGAATTGTACTCAACAAAATCCATTTAATGTTTAAGTTAATAAGAATTTAAGTGGTAAAGTTGTTAGAATAGTAAAAACACTAGGGAGGATGAATTAGTGCTTTCGGATAAACGATATGAAAATTTATTTAACTTAGAATATGAGTAATTGTAGTGAGCAATTAAATCAGTAATAAATAGTAGTGAAGAGCATAAAAGGAAATGCACATCAAATTTATAGTGGTTCGATCGTCGTGACCTACGTCCTCGATTCCTCCTCCATCGAGGTCATCGGCTTTTACTAACGATTTTCCTTTCAACGGGCGAAGATCAACTATCATTATTACAACTCTTTTCTCCTTTTCACATGCCTAGGAGAGAACTTTTACGACTCTCTTTTATAAGTAATCTTTACACCTCCCTTAAAATAACTTAGAAGAAGGAAGGAACTCGATACTTTCAAAGGAGTTTACACATATAATCACAAGTTTTTCGTACTCTTTTCTTGTTATCTCAAACAAGAATAAGTAAGGTATTTATAGGCTCCAAATAACTTCAAAATTGGAGCCAAAAAATCTCATCCCTGGATTTTTGGGGTACTAACAATACTACTACCAATGCTGGGCGATACCACCACCTGCAGTACTGAGCACTGGGGTACCACCGCTTGACATAATTTAAGAGACTATGTCCTAGCGTACCATCACTAGTATGGGCGGTACTATCACTTAACACTAGGTGATATCACCGTCGACCCTAGTAGTATTACTATTGGGTTTTTAAAAAAAGTACATTTCATACTTTCCAACTCACAAGAGGTTTCATCGCTTGGTCTAGCGATGCCATCGCCTCGTTTGGTAGTGTCATCGCTTGACCCAACTTCAAGTCACTGAATTGACCTTCCACTAGGCTTAATTCAACCCTGATTTAGGCCCAATGGCCCTTAATTAAGTTGATATGGGTACATTTAAAACTAACTCAATTAAAACATAAACTACTTCTATCAAGACACAAACGATTACAAACATAAATCCTATATTATCTGACATGTTATTAGTTCCTCCGACACTTTGTCCGAACTCCGGTGTGTCATGCTTTCCTTCACGTATTGCCTAATCCATCGGCATGTTGACCTCCTGCAACATCTGATCTTGGTGTAATGCCTGATTATTTCGGCCCGATGCTCGATCTCTAACTTCAACCTAACGTTTAATTATCCTGTTTTAATCGATTTGTCTTTTCATAATCGAAGTTAGTGCTACGTCACTTTTCTTCAACATTGATTACATTATAAATTTGTCAATTAATTTCATCATCAAAATCAACTATTCAATAAAAATAAACAAGTATATTTGATTAAAGAGTATTTTCAGAGCTTAAGGATACATTCCACGTAGGCCACGGTCAATATCAAGAATGTTTATATGTATTATTTAATCATCAATGGGTAATAGTCAATATCGAAACGAGGTTATGGTCAATATCAAAAATGTTTATGTATTGTTTACTCATCGATGGGTCATAGAATCGAACTTGGGCATATGGAGCAACGATTTGCTAAGTCAACTTTTTCGTTAGTAGCATGTGATTGACCTCGTAGTGCTAAGTTGACGTCCTCATTGGTGCCATACGACTAGTCTTATAAAATTAGGTCTCACCTAACATGTCAATTGAGTGGGAGTAGGATGTTAGCAAAGTAAAAAAGATGTGTCAATCAGATAGGGATGATATGCCGGTGATTGTCTTATCACCTATCATCTATTGTGTTTCGACACATAAAGAAGCATCGAGACATGATTTACCATTTAATAGGTTGTCCCATTTATAAGATGTTTCATGATCGATTCGATTAGATCACTATCATGGGACTTTTCTTGACTTCGATTTGATTATATCGTCGTCATGTCATCGTAGAACAACATGATAGGATACTTCTGGATGATTCGAGCACATAGTGTGAGCTTAATCCCCCACCTTATTCATACCCTATCTTCTTTTTTTTCCTTTGTTGGTTAGGATTTTGTACATTTTATGCATGTATGGATCTCCAAAACGGCCACTTTACGAAAAGAAGAAGAATGCTCGGCAGCATCTACAGGTGAAGGAGTGTGCCACACATGGCACTCGGGTCGACCATCGTCGACGAGCTCCATGACATGGGCGACCTCTGTGGGCACTTTCAAGTATGAGATTTGTAGACAATCAATGTCCACTTTCTAAGTTCGTCTTAGTTAAAAGTGCCCAAGGCTCGGGGATCCAACTCGTGACCTATCCGACAAGACCACTCTGATAATTAAGTCAATAAGGATTCAATTAAGTATCAAAGCAAATGAGTGATTTAAAGCATCCGCCATTAGGTTGAGAAAACATCCTCACAAGGATGTTGATAGTGATCCTTTACATCGTGGCAGAGCGAGCTGGCACGGCTTGGTTCAATCCCAGATGCGTAGGATCATCTACGTCGGCGTTCGGTCAACGAGGAACGTAGTCTGGCGAGGTCGGACTTGGGCTCTGGCTTTAAAGTCGGGGACTCCCTTGGGTTGATCGCCTACTTCTTGGCCTCCGATCTTTGCACACAGGTCCGGGTAGGGAAGGGGCTCCTAACGTCGACTCCTTCAAAGATCTTATTAGAACTGAGTGACAAATCCCACTTTTGGCTAATCCCACGAGGGGTTTTTATCATCCATCAAGGGGACCAATCGTATTTATTTCTGTCGACACCGTACTATCCCGCTTTTGGCCAATCCCGAGGACCAATCGTATTTATTTCTGTCGACGCCGTACTTGATCGGTGTCGTCCCGACCTTTGCGAGACGACACTATACTTGGTCAACACCATATTGATCCAGTCTTTGCGTGTCAATGCGATACTCGTTCGAAAAGATCGGAACGACGCTATACTTGGTCAACGCCGCCCAACCTTCAAAATTTGCATCGATCGGGAGGTGCAATCTGACATGTTGTCCACTGATATGGCTGAGAATAGTAGTCGGAAGGTAGGTTCCCAAGATATGCCCTATCAGATATCAACCAGATGAAAATGCCATATCAACCAAATGCGCCTTCGTGTTATCTCCCTTGTCAACTAGTGTACTTGTATCAACGCCAAGAGACAATGGCATGCTTGTAGGGTTGCATGAATCTGATGCCGCAAGATTTGGTTCCCTGAGTGCATCAGAAACCTGTCATCATTTTCACCACTATATTCGACAAATTTCCAAGATAGAGAATGATGATATGCTTGCTGAGGCATGTTCGAGCTTACACTTTTATGCCAAAATTTGTACTCTCATGTTTCATGCAGATTCTTAACACTGACACTGCATACTAGTAATTCATCAGCAAGATATTATGTCGAAGCATGAAAAATAGAAGTAGACACATAGCAAATTGCTGTTCATCTTCATGACTAGTCTAGCTCAAATAGTATTTAGGGGACTAATGTAAGCAAAGCACACATATGGGTTGATCAGGTTCACAACACAATACAATAATGCGAATTAGATCTTTTCCAAGGCCTGAAGGATATCAGCCTTCAGATCCTCAAAACCCTCAACCCCAAAACTGAACCTGACCAGATTGTCCTTGATACCATATTTGGCTACTCTTTCCGATCCGCTAAGGTCCCTGCACAGGGAAGATGAGTTAGAAACCCCATACCGATTTATCTTTTTGTAAAATTTGAAGATTTTCTGTGTCTTTTAAAAGTCCAAATTCTGGCTCCATGATCTACTATAAAATAATAATGTAGACATGTAAAATTACCAGTAAGACATGATGGCAGGTTGGTCTACTATACTCTCACAGCCTCCAAATGAAGGGGCAATGTAAGGTATCTTTAAAGAATCAACAAATTTCTTCGTGGTGTTCAAGTCTCCAGCCACCTGCACCAAATCTCAAACAAGTTAATGAAACCAAAATGTTGATCATGCAAAATAAGATGGACCCTACCTCAAAACTGACAACACCACCAAAACCAGTCATTTGACGCTTGGCAATGTGATGCTCTGGATGACTTGGCAGGCCTGGATAATAGACACGAATTATCTGGAAAAAATAGTATGTCAGATTTCTGACAAACGATGTGTAAGAAGTAAAACCAACTAGTGGTTCTCCAGTGCACCATATTGTTTTAGCTAAATGAGTAAACATGAAAGAATGTGTAAGAAGTAAAACCAACTAGTCGTTCTCCTGTGCACCATATTGTTTTAGCTAAATGAGCAAACATGAAAGCCAGAATATAGGATCCAAGATAGAAGTTAAGCTTGGAAACTACCGACATACATGCTGCAGCCTACTTGCAAAACGATAACAGGAAAAAATAGACAGGTTCCTGTAGAACACATTTAAACACAAATCTACACATGCTTCTCAGTGTGGAAAGAGGCTTAGCTCCAACTGTTCTAAAAAGTAGCCCTGATCCCTGATATCTGGTGGATAAGGTACAATGTGAGGCACTACTTTGGTTTGTGCAGCTGAATGAGTGGTAATAGTATGAGATAATAAGAAAATGAGAACCGAAGGAAAATAGATAATGGGCCAGTTGGGATGCAATGAAGCAGAAAATAGTCGGGAGATAGAGGAAGAAAAAAAGAAGAATGAGATGAAGTAGATACAGTGATGTGAAAGTGGCGGAGATGAAAATGTGATAAGAAAAGAACACAGCAAAGAGAATGTGTGACAAATGGGGAAATGCATGTCATCTAAATAAGCGAGAGGGAGCAAATGCCACCAAACACTAGCTGTTCGTTATTTGCTGCAACGGGGAGGTTTTATCATTTACTGTCACACAATCAGCAATAGGGAAATGGAAGAATTAAGTTGAGGCGACGGACTCCTCAACACAGTAGTTCCCTCAACACAGTAGTTATTAATCACTAAAAGAGTTCATTATGTATAACTAGTTACAATAATACAAAAGTCTACGCAGTCAGTTGAGAAGGTGAAAGCACTTGCAGCTGCATGAAGTCTTAGGCAGAGGGAGTAATCAGCCTCTAAGAAGCAACTAATAAGGTATACACAATGAAGTCATAGGCAGAGGGAGTAACACCTCATATGTAAGGCCACATCTTAACACTCCAATATCTAAGACCATCAAAAGAGCCAACTACACCAAACAGTAAAAATGACTTCTGCAATATTTGGAGGGTGACAATTTCAGCAAGTTTTGGATATTTATACAAAATCAAGCAAGCCAACTGTTACCAAACTGGTTTCTGATTTAAATCATGAAATTTACATATATCTAGTAACCTATAGAACAAAGAATATCAGTTTTCCTAGATCATGAACATTAATTGTTCACTAGAAAGGTGTAGCCATTCAACCTATTTACATTTTTCAGTATGACGGAAACCACATGAGCATTAGAAAAAATGTCATGCAATTAGTTTTTGAGCCCATGACTTCTACATGAAGAGATGTTGAGGAGAATACAGATTGCAAATGAGATGCAAGGGCAAAGCATGTCCTAGTCTTCCTGGGATGTCATTATTTAAGCCTGATCGCTCTTTTCCACAATCCCTCGTTTTCCCTATAAATAAGATCCCCTTTAAAGGTTTTGAGATTCGTAAACACAATTCGCCCCAAAGATATCCAATCTTGGAGGTCATCATCTGAAGGAGACAAATTGCAATATAATTTTGGAATCACAAATGGGTTAAAGCAGGTTGGTGAGCAAGCTTGGAAATTTATGCCACTCATTTTTTAAAGTTCACCAGATGGCACTGAAATGTGGGAATCACATGTTACAACATGATGCCTATCATTTGCTATTGCTACTGTGAAAATTTGAGTCATGGACAAATTTTCAAGCAAGAAGGCTTTGGTAAGATCAGTTCAGAAGTGAAAGTAAGATCAGTTAAGAAGTGAAAGATATTGTTCAGGAAGTGTTGAACATTTGCAAAAAGGCTATGAGCTAAACAAAGATTAAGCTATCAAAAGAAACTCACAGTGAGCTAATTTTTACCCTATTTTATGATTATGTTACCCTTTTTCTGGATTATGTTACCCTTTTTCTGAACTCAGTACAATTTTTCTGTTTTTCGATGTGAAGAGAAAAAAACACTCCTGAGATAATCAAATCCAATTGGTATCACGCAATACAACAGAGTGATAATGATGCATGTGGGCATTGCTAGTACTGTTAAGAATGATACTTTCACTCATATGTTCTTCAGGCATACTATTATTCTAGTTTCCATTGTACTAATAATGCCAAGGATGATAGAGAAAAAAAGAAGTGTTTTTTAATAGCACTTTCTAAATGAATGTATCCAAATGCAACAGAGTCTTGATTTAATTAAGTATAACTTTCCTTGGATTTATGCCACCAAAACAATCTGTCATTTTTTGAAGAAAAAGTCCAGAAAGAATGCAGATCCTAACAATCTCGATTTTTATCGTCCCCAGATCATCCTGATCCCAAACCCAATTTTGAGAACTATACAAAAGACCAAAGGTTGCATTTACATACCTTGGGATGTTCCTCTAAAAATTGGGCCATCCTTAGTGCTGTACTATTCTGATTCTGTACACGAAGATGCAGCGTCTTCATGCCCCGAAGAATCATATATGCGGCATTCTGAAAATATGATCTCATCAGCTGAGTGAAAGGAAATATTTGATTTGTTTCCTTGCAAAGATAAACATGTAAATCTATAGCTAACAGTTCACACAAGTTTGTATCAGTCATTGATGACTGACTACTGCACCAACTCATTCATAACAGGTCAGTCATTAGGGAACCAAATAGTGCTATAGAAGCTGCCATATAAAACTTTAATAAATAACAAAAGAGATAAAAGAAATTTTTTTCCAGGTACTGTTAAATCTTGATGTCTGAAGCCTCACAACTGACTTCTTGTATCTATCAATCAAATACAACTACAGAAATGCAATGGTTATTCACTTACAGGATTGAGAACACCACCAATAACGTGATGATGCAGGCTAATTTTGGAGATAAGTTCCTCTGAACCACTGATGCAACCACCAAGAACCTAAAATGGGTAGTATTTCTACAATTTAATCCGAAAAATAATTACCATGAACACAATTTTATTGCTTCATTTGACTTACATCATTGTGGCCACCAATAAACTTTGTAGCAGAATGCAAAACTAGATCAGCTCCCAGAGTTAATGCCTTCTGATTGACAGGTGATGCAAAAGTACCATCTATGCAAACCAGGACACCTTTGTTGTGGCAAAGTTGTGAAACCAACTCAATATCAACACATCGGAGGAATGGATTAGTTGGAGATTCTGAAAAGAAAAGAGATACCTGAGAAGAAAATACATTTGTTAGCTGCCATGCAATTGGAGAATATGACAAAATATCTAAAATGATGAACATAACAAACAGCAGCATTATTTACTCACATTATTTTGATCCAGTGAAATTTTTAGAGACTCAATGTCAGCAGGATCAATGACAGTGACCTGCATTTCAAGGATAATGAGTAATAAATAATACACAGTGGCAAATAGAGTTTGTCATTTGGGCACATAATTGTATGAAGAAAGATCATCAACAAACTAGCAGGGACTAAGTCTTATTTATACATCATTAACCTCATGGCATGAGTATAAATTGAGACAGCTTTCTAGCTATTCAAATAAGATAAAATCAGACTTGAAGATCAATTAGGAAAAGATTATATAGATGATGCAAGGTTTTGAAAACTACCGAAATTCCCATTTTGGGAAGCTCATTTTCGATGAAGATTCTTGTCTTCCTATAACAGTCGGTAGTGATCACAATATGCCCACCAGCAGGAACCAGAGATGACAGCATAGCCACACTGGCATACATGCCAGATGACACAAACAATGTGGATTCAGCTCTTTCCAGGGCACTGCTCCAGCAAAGAAGTAGCATCAAGATGCAACACATTCAGCAGTTGATGCCAGATATTCATTATGCATGACCAATACCCACCTCATCTTCTCCTCCAATGCCTGTGTAGTAGGGTTTCCATATCTGCCATACTCAAAACTAGCATGCCTCTTTTCCTACAAAAAACCGAGCCAAAATTTTCAAAATTATGACCTCAAAGATCATGAAGAAATCAGAAGAGACATTATTAAGTATTAACACTTTAAAAAAATTGATACAAACCTTGAAATCAATCAGCTCATCCGAGTTGTTAAACCAGTAAGCAGAGGTATTAACAACCGGGGTGGTAATGGCATCTGTGGTTATGCCTCGCCCAAATCTCTCACCTAACAAAGTACCATGACAAGAATATATTTATAACAAAACATGCAAGACCTCCAAATTCCAGTTGAACAATTATTTTGACAGACCCAGCAGATTAGAAAATTGAACATGCAGACAATCTATAACAATTTGGAGTAGTCTCCATTGATGTTTCTTCTTGAGAAAAGACCAGCTTATTAGTGTTAAGATTTTATATTTTTCGGGTGAAAACCTAAAGTAGCTAATTGGAGATGTAGAGAATGTCAATAAATATGGGAGTAGGTGTATGTGAATGACAAAAATAGCTTTTTTAGTCCTAAAATCAAACATTTAATTTGTGCAAAAACCTAATCTTTAGTTTTAACATCAAGATCTTAAATCATGAGAGGAAAAGAATAAAATGCAACATCAAAGAGTAAACGAGATAGATCAGTCACCAGCATGAACCGCGAGACTCCCGTCGGAGCTTAGCGACGCTGCAGCCTTTGCAACGGCGGCGGAAACCTTCGCTTCCCCCACCGGCGACTCTACAAACCTACTCTCAGACCCACCACCGGCACCGAGGTTGGCGTCCTCCGCCGCGACCTCAGGAGCCACAACGGCGTCCGCGGAGACCGCGGACCGTGGGGCCTCGAAAGACTGCGAGCTGTTCGACCACGAAGCCGCCACGATCTGCGCGACACCGATGTTGCTGCAGTTCCGACGCGCCTTGGTGCTTAGCTGGCGCACGAAGTTAGGGGGGAACCGCAGGATCGTAGCGGAAGAGAGGCCGGAGAAGCGAGGTGCGCCGCCGAGGAGAAAGGAGGAGGAGCCCAGCTTCTCGGGGCGAGGATGGGCACCGGAGTCAGAAGTACGGCGGTCTCCGGCGGCGGCGGAGACGAAGTAAGCCGGGTAAACGGTGGAGGAGACGGCCATTGATGTCGGCGGGCTTCCAACCCAACTCTCCTTCCGAAGCAAGAGAAATGGAAACCCCAACGCCGTGTCTTATCCTCGATCCTGGAGTTACAATCTGACCGTGTCTTCCTACCACGACTTAGGGTTCGACAGGATCACTGAATGAAGCGCACGCCCTGAGATCATATTGAAAGGTGAATCGTAGGTTGTGTCGTGTCGTGGAAGAAGAAGTTGTCGTGGAAGGAAGGTCAGCCGAAGGAAAGCGTTGAATGGGTCCCACCTGTGGTCGGGTACTTGGTTGGCCAATGGAAGAACGGGTGGCCGTGGCTGGGTGGCCTCCGCGGTGGGTTTTGGGTGAGGCGAAGTGAGATTGCTTTCTGGGCTTTGGCGAGTTGACGCGGGCGAGATATACCTCCCCTCTGTGAGAGAAAACAAACGTGTGGGGCCCACATGTCGACATGTAGTGGGCGGGGAGAGAGACAGATGTGGGTGATAAACGTGGATGGGGTCAGAAAAAAAAGTGGCGATAGAGAGTCAAAAGTGGCGTGAGCTGTGCCGCACGCGTGACGCGGGAATCCGACGAAATATCCCACCGACTACAGGGTGGGAGTTCGGATCGAGTTTTGTAGGAAACCCGATCCGCTTTTTATTGTTTTTTTGGCCGCAACACGTCATAAAAACTCACAAGGTGAATAAGATACAAGATTCGTTCGATCTATATTTAAATTAAATGGAGATTATATATATATATATGGGTTTGGATTGCACACTAGGTGAGCGAATGGTGGATACAATTTGGATTGGATGTGAAGATTCGTACCCGACCCGATAATTTTAGTGAAGATGTTGTCCATTAGAGTTGCACATTTTGCATGATTGGCTTCTTATGGAACAATAAAATATGTTTGAATTCATTAATGACCGATGACGGTGGAAGAGTCATTTTGCACTCGAAGAGTGTCGACTTCCTGTAGGTTTAATACAAATAGATTCATTTGTATTATTGCATTTTCTTTTTATGTAAATGAGAAAACAAAAACAACACTGGCGGACTTGCCCTAGTTTTAACAGATTCAAGCACACTTGGAATCTCTTATAACACTTTTCTTCCCGGAGTCATCGCAGCCCACATTTTCTATCAGTATAACACTGACAAGTCTAAAACAATAGCAATTAACACATTTTCTCTGACGGTGCAATCTAACATGACAATCTTGCACGTGAAATCACCGAGTAAGCTTCATATCCAGCTTCCGAATAGGCTTTGTTTGGTGACAAAACCGTGCGTCCATACTTTGGATAGATTCTCCATGTCTGGCTTCTGATGAAGACAACATCCAACTCTAATCACCAAGAGCCGTTGGCCATACTGTAGATACAGAACGATGGATGTCAGACCCAGTTAGTGACATCCACCAACCATATCAAATCATGGCAATTGAATCAGTCAAACCAAACAGTGGTAGAAACAAGAACAAGATAAGATTGCCACGTCTTACTCTTTGTGGCATATCTGGGTAGGTTGGATCATCACATATACTTAAAAACCAGCTGTTGTCTTCATGCCCTTACGTTCATCCATCAACAAGTCCACCTGATCTTTTTTTTACTTTCAATAAGAAAACACAAGATATATATTAAAGAATGAAGTGCATTTGAGAAGTGACAAGAGGCAACCCACAACTTGATACTCGGTATAAAAAAAACTTGCACCTGAAAACATCTCTTTCAAAAACAGTGGCATCAGTCTGTTGTTTGATGCTCTGTGCCCAACCTGGAAGAGGAATTTGCTGCTTGTTTTGAAGATAAACCAAAGAAATTTTGTGTGTTCTGGATAGCTACGTCACCTTTATAGGATGTTGCACACAATAAACAACTCAAAAATGAAGCAAGGATCCTTGTTATGATCTATAATCTTTAGTCACTGAGCTCAGGTGAGAACGATATGCTTAGTGATCTATAAACTGAAGTTGATCTATTCCAAGATGACTCACACTTAGAAATGCACTGAAAATGAATAACAATGAAAAGGAATACCAGAGCGGTTCATTGACAAAATCATATCTCGTTATGTGAGGGATGATAAAAAGGCTGTGTACCTCCGAACTGCATCTGTCTTTAACCAGAAGGTTGGTGGTTCCACTTAGGAAGTTGTAATTCATTGCTTCAATTCACTCTGCCCTTGATTCCACCTCAAATCTCATGAAATAGCCCAAAGCTAAGTTCATCGAGCCATTTCCATGTAATTTGGGATATAGATAAGTGCCTCCAGGACACATGGGTGTCATTTGACAAGCAGCAAGAACTTTAATCACATGTAAAAATTGAAATTTGTACCGTATGCATCTGAAGATACAGCATTAAATTCCTTGGAAGCATGAAAAGATGATTTTCAGGTTGTTTCACAAACTAGAACCCGATGAAATCCCATATCTAGATAGGACAACAGCTGCAATGCTGCAGCTGATAAAATAAAACCAGCAGCAAAGAAAACAAAGACAAGAAGATCATCCTTTAGCAAGATTAGTGTTATCACTAGTATGAATTTCTTTCATGAGCTTGAAGCACCACTGTTTCCACTGTCACCACTGCAGCAGTAGTGTGGCAACTTAACGCAACCACAACTCCTGCAAGGTTATATAAAGTGACGATTTTCTCATTCAGAACCAGGTGTCAACAGAAGCAAACAAAAAAACAAACAACTGACATGTTCCGAGCCCTATGCAGCAAAGATCTAAACAAGATAAGACATTATCCAGCAATGATCAGATACAAGGTAGACATAAGATAGCTTCTGCATTTCTAACTTTTGAAAGTCAGTTCCTCCTTTTAATAACTAAAACAGTGTTAAAGAGCAAATTGTGAAATCCCGGGGTGTCACGACCTTAGCTGGAATTGCCTAAGGCGTGAGGCACCCTTGCGGCCAAAGACGCGAACTTAGCTTGCGTTGCCTAAGTCGCGAGTCACCCTTATGGCAAAGACGCGAACTTAGCTTGCGTTGCCTAAGTCGCGCTTCGCCCTTGCGATCTTGCTCCGCAAGGATCAGCCCACTTTGTAACCTCTCGCAGGTCCCGAAGGACCTATAAAAGAGAAAGAAGTTAGTTCGAAAGAACGAGCAACGGACAAGTCCCGAAGTCTCGCGAAAAGGAAAGCTTTACAAGCAATTCGTCGAACACCCTGTGTGCACAAGAGAAAAGAGGGAGAGGGAGAAAAACAAGGCTTTCAAGGATGAACGAACAGCTGCAAGCCCACAAACAGCCGCTCACCTGGTCCCGGGCGCAAAGACAAGTTCCCGTAAAGGTCACGTGCGAACTTGCGAAAGAGATCTCAACGCCCGGTATATAACCGAAGCCCCATCCAGCCCTGTGCCACCCGGGGGGTTCCTGGGGTCTGAGATGGCTGACATTTTGGTGAGCGGAGGCAGTTCTCCGCTCACCTCTCGCGGCACGCGAAAACGGAGCTGTTTTGGGCTGTTTTGGGGCTGTTTTGCTCGGTTCGGTGAGCGGTCGCTTTGCAACGCTGCAGCTTGTTCGAACTTACATATTTACAAGCAAAATGACCCAAAACCAAGAGAAAACATGCTGTCAAGCAGCTGTACATGCAGGTGTGAGCGACGAACGGTTCGTTGAACGGAGTTGTTGCGGGTGCGCGACGACCGTTCGTGACATTCTCCCCCACTTAAACTGTCGACGCCCTCGTCGACGCTTGTTGGTAGTTGTTGATGACTTCTTCTTCATGTCGCAGGGCGTCTTCAGGCTCCCAACTTGTCACGGACTTAGCTGGTTTTGCCTAAGTCGTGCGGCACCCTTGCGTGTCTGTCCGCAAAGGTCAGCCTCCCCGAAGCCTCCCATTGTCCCTTAGGACCACCAGAAGAGAGCACGGGTTAGAGAGAACGCCTCAATCAGGATCCACAAGCAAACATTTCCGAAAAACACTTCATAGACAATGCAAATTACAACCAGACTTTACAAGCTCTGAACAGTGGCACAACAAAGGGTAAAATGGTCCATTATAGACCGAAAATCTCTCGCACGTGTCCACATGACACAACCTTTATTTACAAGCCTAAAGAGGCCACCAACCCAACTAAAATGGGACTATTAAGCCTTCGGCCGCCCCTTTACATGTTGTACAAGGCATGAATATGTCAAAAGACACGGACATACATAAGCATTACATCAAACACCTTGTTTAGAAGTTTGTCCGTGACATTCTCCCCCACTTATTCCTTCGACGTCCTCGTTGAAGCCTTTGTCGACACTGCAACTCCTCGCCTTTGCTGAGTCTTCAATATTCTGCTCCAGCTACAATGCGCCTCTTGGTTCTTGCTGCTCTCCGCTGCTGTTTTTTGAGTAGTCGAACCTTTGATCCGCCATGCTGCTTCAACTCACCAATGACTCTGACTCTGGTGTGGGGTTGGTTGAGTTGTGTTGATCCTTGTTGATTCCTGCGGATCCCCCAGATGAAGGAAAAGACCATCCCTACCGCGCCAGTCTCTCGAATTTCTTATGCTGCTTGAACTGGGTGGATGCTTGTTGGAGCTTTAACGAGCATCGTCTCGCAAACTTCTGAAGTTTTGGGTCCTTCCTCCACAACATTTGCTCATTGACTCTTCTTTCACTTAGTTATCACATCCAAGTAGGTTCGCATCACTTCCGCTTTCGATTGGCATTTCGTTGGGAAATGAAGCGGACAATCTACTCT
Organism: Musa acuminata AAA Group; assembly: GCF_036884655.1. Classification (NCBI taxonomy): domain Eukaryota; kingdom Viridiplantae; phylum Streptophyta; class Magnoliopsida; order Zingiberales; family Musaceae; genus Musa; species Musa acuminata. The sequence goes on along the minus strand of NC_088338.1, from coordinate 8,661,569 downwards.
CAGTAGCACTGATCACCGTTGGTGAGGATTTGACAACTATTGTCTTCCATTATCTTCGAAGGGTCTTTGAACTTGTGCAGAGCTCCTCTGCTGGATAGATAAGAGAATTGGGGTACTTGGTTTCGCCCATTCTCTTAAGAGTTGAGAAGGCAAAGGTTACTTGACTTCGCCCGCCTCCTCGAGGTTGTACTCCATGCATCGAGTTGGTTACTAGCCTTCGCCTGCTCTTTGCTCACACTTCTGAAGCACTTGAAGTGTTTGCACTCCTTGCGTTGAGTTAGTTACTGTGATTCACCTTCTCAATGCCATTGAACTTCTGGAATGCAGGAAGTTTTCACCCCAACTTGGAGTAATTCTCTCATAGGTTTGGTCGCCTCTGGGATTGTACCGTCTTCTCCATCAACCCTGCCGCCTACTCCTCTGAGTAGCAAAGGTACAATACCGCGTACTGCCTGCTTCGTTCCTTGGTTATGCACTCTTGCATGACCCGAAGTCCTTCACTTTCGGCTATCTTGATAAGAAGCACATTGACACCGGTCTTACGAAGTTCTTCGGCCTCTGCCCTTCAGCCTTGTCTCGATACTTGGAGATTGCCTCTGCATTCTCCACCTCCTCGGCCCCTTTCACGACCAAGCGCTCTCCCTCCATGAGAGCAAGGGATCAATGACTTTCACGGAAGTCCCGCCTCTGCGGTACCATGGCGCTGCCATGCCCATGGCCCTACTATCCGTCGCCTCGCATCTGCATCCTTTTTCTTCACGATCAGTAGATATGTCTCCGTGGCACTCCTCTGAGTCCACCTCCATTCTAACTGATGCTTGATTTTGGGTAGCTAAGTCCCTCTGGACTCATCGTCGCTTCCTCGCCCCTTTCGACCCCCTGCTTCAACACCTCTGTGTTCTCCAAGCAGTCTGTTTGGTCGATGGAAAGACAGACTACAACTCCCATGCATGGCCTCTGCCATCACGTTGTAGGGTTTGCACCGATTCTGTTCTCCTTAGCTTCCTTGGTAGCAACGTTCGCTTACTCGGCCTTGTCCTCTGACTTGCCGGGCTCCCTTAAGCGAATATGAGCTCTGGAGCAGTTCAACTCTCCAGCTGCTTCGATCATACCTCTGCATGATCAAGTTCCTCCCATGGAACTCACTGGTACTTGCATTCGAACTTTTCCCTTGGTGGAACCCAGCCCCCATATGCTGATGACCAAGGTTTTCATCCGATGCAAAATTCGATGCACGCACGGAAGACCCGCCTCTGCGGTACCATGGCCTTCACTCCTTGAATCCATAGCCCTTCTTGTCGTCGTGTTGTTCACCGAAGTGGAGCTCCCAGTAGCTCCCGATCATACCTCCATATGATCTAGTCCCTCCCGGGACTATGTCGTGTGTATCGCATTGCCACGAACTGTTCCACCACAATCCGCTGCACCATGTCGCCTCCTGGTGACATCTCTATTGCATTCTGATCCTTGTGGAATAAACTCGAATTGTGAACCCTCCATGTGTGGCCTCTGCCAATACATCGCAGGGTATCCTCCACCTTCGATTTTGTTCGCTCCTTTGGCAATCGACCTTCATCCACCCACTCTTGGGTCACACCTAGATGAAGCACCGCTCTAGGACAGTCCGTCGCCTAGTAGCTCCCGAAGTCCACCGACTTCACTGTAATTTGTGCACCATTGTCTGGATCCTGGGCCTCTGCCCCTACCAGCACAATCTCCGCTGCGCACCGCTTCCTTCATAGCAACTCGAATGGCAACACTGTGACATATTCTTCAAGAGTACCCGCCTCTGCGTCCTCTTGCCCCGTGCTAAGACCTTCTGTACCCAACTTTGCCTCCGCAAATTGAGTCGCCTTAGTTCCTCCATCAAGTGCTCCGAGATAAGGTGCATGTGCCCAGGAGCTCCCTTCGTCTTTGGCACCATGCAAGATAGGTCCGCTCCGTCAAAATGAAGGACCCATGGAACAACATGATCCTACTCTTGCCTCTGCAAGAATTCATATCCTTGACCTCTGTCTAAGGAAAGCACTGTGCCTCTGCTCCATGTTCCAACTTCTATGCTGGCTCCCTTCATGCGGCTTGGGTACTTCGCCAAGTTACACCCAAGTTGCTCCGCTCCTCGTTTTTGCATTGAGTCGATGGTGGCCCTCGCGCCCACCATTCCACGGGTCAGCCCTCCCTTGAGTCCGATCTCCACATCGACTCCAAGTGTGCCTTCATTTAAGTTGCTTTAGGTCGCTCCCCCACTTGATCTCGCAATGCATCCACCAATACATTCTCTCAAGCGAGATCATGCGACGACTCCTCGCCGCTTGCTCAGTCTATCGAGCTTCGTGGAGTTGTTGTTTGTTGAGGTACTCCTCCTCAACATGTGAGGTCCGTCTCACATGATTCTCCCTCTGGAGAGCCGGGACTTATCCCTCCTGGATAACTATCCCGTTGGAGCAACATCTCTCTTCGTTTGGGAGACCACCATCCCCTTGGACTACTCCGATCTGCTGAACAAACTGTGCATTGTTCTGCCTCCTGCAAACACACTTGCTAGATTGCGACTCCCCGTCAATACAGCCCCCGCTGCACCCCTCAAGGCCTAGCAACATGCTGAACTCGTTGCACACTTCAGCCTCCTACAGACATATCCTTCACATGCCGAAGAGAAAGTTTCAATGCTCCATGGCACCGAGTTTCGATCGCCTTGGGATGGCCACGAACATTCCATCGTCCGCATACAAGCCCATGCATGAGTACCAAATTCTTCGAGTTAGCAATTCCCCTCACCTCTGTGAGCTTTGCATAACTCTTTTGGTCGTTGAGCAACTCATTCCACCTTGCATGGTCTCATCCTTTACCAAGCGCCTCGCTTGGCTTGAGCACCATCAAGTATAGTTGTCAACGTTGAGCCGTAGCTCAAACTCAGCCATCCCAACCTTTATGCGCTCCACATTCTTCCAAGCTTGCCTGTTCTCGTGGTGCCTCTTGCGCGAAGGGTTGGCCATTCCTCTGATTGTCAATCTCAGATGTCCGCTCCTCTGAGCGACTCCTTTTCCCTACATCTCCATGCCCGTTTTCCCCCAAACGGTCGCGCGTGTGCTGACTGCCCTCAACGCAGTCCCGCTAGGTCCCCCACGTTTGCATGCTAAGTGTTTCTATGAGTGCTTGTCCCGCTCTGATACCATCTGTCACAGACTTAGTTGGTTTTGCTTAAGTCGTGCGGCACCCTTGCGTGTCCGTCCGCAAAGGTCAGCCTCCCCGAAGCCTCCCATTGTCCCTTAGGACCACCAGAAGAGAGAACGCCTCAATCGGGATCCACAAGCAAACATTTTCGAAAAACACTTCATAGACAATGCAAATTACAACCAGACTTTACAAGCTCTGAACAGTGGCACAACAAAGGGTAAAATGGTCCATTACAGACCGAAAATCTCTCGCACGTGTCCACATGACACAACCTTTATTTACAAGCCTAAAGAGGCCACCAACCCAACTAAAATGGGACTATTAAGCCTTCGGCCGCCCCTTTACATGCTGTACAAGGCATGAATATGCCAAAAGACACGGACATACATAAGCATTACATCAAACACCTTGTTTAAAAGTTTGTCCGTGACAAACTGGCTTCAGTTCGGGGAAGCTTTCGCCACTTCACCAAGTACTCTGTTTGCTCAGCTCCGTTGGGTAGCTTTATCTTGCGATCCGCCAGAATGGTTTCCACTAGCTTCTCGTAGGAAGCTGTGATGGGAGGTAGCCGAGTTGGAACACTTCGGGAAGCATCTTGCGGATCCGAGTGGTAGGCTTTTAGGTTGCTGGCGTGAAGGACGTTGTGAATTTTGAACCACGCCGGCAGCTGCAACTTGTAAGAGACGTTGCCTACCCTGCTGATAATTGGGAAGGGTCCTTCATACTTGCGCACCAATCCTTTGTGGACTCTGTTCCTAAAGAATTGGAGTGATGCTGGTTGGAGCTTTACCAACACCAAATCGCCAACTTTGAACTCTTGCGGTCGCCTTCCCAAGTCTGCCCACTTCTTCATCCTTTTTGCCGCCTTCTCCAAGTAAGCCCGCGCAATATCGGCATTTCGATGCCACTCCTTTGCAAAATGATAGGCTGATGGACTACTCCCAGTATACCCAATTGCCATGGTGTGCGGAGTCGACGGTTGTTGTCCTGTGATAATCTCAAAGGGGCTCTTGTTGGATGCAGAGCTCCGCTGCAAGTTGTAGGAGAATTGGGCAATGTCCAACAGCTTCACCCAATCTCGTTGATTGGCACTCACGTAGTGCCGAAGATATTGCTCCAAGAGCGAATTTATTCTTTCAGTCTGGCCATCCGTCTGGGGGTGGAGACTTGTAGAGAAGTATAACTTTGACCCCAACAATTTGAACAGCTCGGTCCAAAATCGTCCCAGGAACCGAGCGTCTCGATCGCTAATGATATTGTGCGGGACTCCCCAATACTTCACTACATTCTTCATCATCAGCTTGGCCGCCTCCTCTGCTGAACAGTGTAGGGGAGCAGCAATGAAAGTTGCATACTTTGAAAACTGATCGACCACTACGAGTATCGATCCGAGTCCCCCTACAGGTGGTAAGCTTGATATGAAGTCTAAGGAAATGCTCTCCCACGGCCTTTCTGGTACGGGCAACGGCTCCAAAAGTCCCACCGGCTTCCGCTGCTCCACCTTGTCTTGTTGGCAAGTAAGGCATGTTCGAACATATTCTTCCACATCAATCCCCATTTTCGGCCAGTAGAAGGCCCTCTCCACGAGAGCCAATGTTCTGTGAATGCCTGGGTGTCCAGCCCAAAGGGAATCGTGACACTCTTTTAAGAGTTCACGCCTTAAATTGTCTACTCGGGGAACATAAACCCTATTCCCTTTTGTGTAAACAAGTCCCTCCTGGACCCAAAATCGTCGTGCCTTGCCTTCTTTGATGAGCTGCATCAGGATAACTGCCTGGGGATCACTATACAGCCCATCCCTAATTTGGGAAAGAAAGTTGGAGTGCAACTGACTTGCTTGGCCTCTGCCCTCCAGTTGTACGGCATTCACACTTTCCACTTTTCGACTTAGTGCATCGACCACGACGTTCGCCTTCCCGGGCTTGTACTCCATTGCCATATCGAATTCAGCCAGGAAGTCCTGCCATCGCGCCTGCTTTGGGGAGAGCTTCTTCTGAGTTTGGAAATAGCTCAGGGCGATGTTGTCTGTCCTCAGCACAAATCGCGACCCGAGGAGGTAGTGTCGCCAAACTCGTAGACAGTGGATCACTGCTGTCATCTCCTTCTCATGCACTGGATACCGCCGCTCGGCCTCGTTAAGTTTGCGGCTCTCGTAGGCCACCGGATGACCCTCCTGCATGAGTACTCCCCCAATAGCGAAGTCTGAAGCATCTGTATGGACTTCAAAGGGCTCTCCATAATTCGGCAATTTGAGCACTGGTTCTTCCAGAACAGCAGCCTTCAGATCTTGGAATGTTATCTCACATTTGTCCGACCACTTCCAAGGCTGCTCCTTCTTCAGCAACTCCGTCAGTGGGGTTGCCCGCTTCGAATATCCCACTATGAAGCGTCGATAGTAATTGACGAACCCAAGGAAGGATCTTAACTCTGGCACCTTCTTTGGAGTTCGTCATTCCGCAACTGCTTGCACCTTCGACTTATCCATCCGAATGGAGCCATCACCGATTCGATGCCCCAAGAATAAGATCTCTGTTTGAGCAAAGTAGCATTTCTCCCTTTTCACGAACAAAGTGTTCTCCCTGAGAACCTTGAAAATCATTCGAAGGTGCTTAACGTGCTCCTCGAGCGTTTGGCTGTAGACGACGATATCATCCAGGTAGACGACCACGAACTTATCCAAATACTCCTTGAATAGCTGGTTCATGAGAGTACAGAATGTGGCCGGAGCGTTGGTTAAGCCGAAAGGCATCACCAAAAACTCAAACGCTCCATACCTGGTCACACAGGTAGTCTTCGCTTCGTCGCCTTCAGCAATGCGCACCTGCCAATACCCCGACCGAAGGTCGAGTTTTGAGAAATACTTAGCCTTGCCCAATTGGTCGAACAAGTCCGCGATGAGCGGGATGGGATACTTGTTCTTCACTGTTACTTTGTTGAGGGCTCGGTAGTCGACGCATAATCGGAGGCTCCCATCTTGTTTCTTCTGGAAGAGAATTAGAGCTCCGAAAGGTGCTTTAGAGGTGCGGATGAGACCACCGCTTAGCAGTTCACCTAACTGCTTCCTGAGTTCTGCCAACTCTGGCGGGGGCATGCGGTAGGGTGGTCTCGCTGGAGGCTTCACTCCTAGCTCCAGCTCGATACTGTGATCCACGCCTCTGCGTGGTGGAAGATTCTTCGACAACTCGGGTGGCATAACATCTTTGAACTCTTTTAGGACGTTCGCCACCACAGCAGGTTCTTGAATGGCCTCCTCGTTGAGTGGCTCTAGCTTCATAGCAACCACAAATGTCAACTCGCCTTTTCGCACCCCTTTCTTCAATTGTAATGCCAAAATGTGTTGGGGCTCCTTAGTTCCTCTCCGAGAGGCGGGAACCACGCAGGGGTCATCGCCTCCCATCATACATAGGGAGTTTAAGAACGACATTGGCACCAACTTTGCCGCGTGCATAAACTCCATTCCGAGAATAACTTGGAAGTCGTCCAGTGGCACGGCCATCATGTTGGTGTTGCCGCTCCAAGTCCCAATTTTGATAGGAACACCCTTCGCCAACCCGGAGATTCGCCTGACCTCCGAGTTCACCGCCTTCATTCGGCTTGGGCTCTTCTCCAAGGTCAACCCAAGTCGTTGTGCTTCGCGATCGGCTATGAAGTTGTGGGTAGCGCCCGTATCCACCATTGCCCGGGTCGTTTGGCCATTTAGCTTGATGTCCACATACATCAGCTCACTACTTCCTGCTTTTTGTTCCTTCGTCTTCATGTTCTCCCCCACTTGACCCCGCATAGCGTTTAACAAACGCATTGCTCCCATTCGGGGTCCTTGCGACTCCTCGTCGTCGCTGCTCGATTCTGAACTGCTCGAACTAAGAGCAACAGCTTTGCCCTTGTTCGATCGGGGAGGGTGGATGGAAGCCGTCAAAGCATTGAGTGCCTATTTCTGTGGGCACTCCCTTACCATGTGCGGTCCTCCGCACAAAAAGCATCCTCCAGGTTTTGAGGCCTTGCCTTTTGGGTTCGGCCCTTTGTGGGAGCTCTTCTTCTTTTGTTCGCCCCCGAGCTCCTTCCCTCGAGAATGTTTTGGAGGGCGATTGCCTGAAGATTGTTTCCTTCTCGCTGGGTCTTCAGAGGAAACAAAGTCGGTGAGCCTTTCTGCAGCAGCAATTGCCCCGACTACATCGGTAACATTCCTTCGATTTAGCTCCTGTTGAGCCCATGGTTTCAAACCATCGAGGAAGCTGAACAACTTGTCCTTCTCGGACATGTCCTGTATGTCCAGCATTAGTGCAGAAAATTGTTTCACATAGTCTCGGATGGTGGTGCTTTGCCGGAGTTGTCTCAACTTCCTTCTTGCGATGAACTCTGTGTTCTCCGGTAGGAACTGAGTTCTCAACTCCCGCTTCAAGTCCTCCCATGTGTCGACTCGACACCGACCTTGTTGGATCTCTTCCCAACGAGTTCGCCACCAAAGTTTCGCATCTCCGTTCAGATACATTGTTGCTATGGAAACTTTGGTATCTTCAGAATCGGGCCTCGTAGCTCGGAAGTATTGCTCCACGTCGAACAGAAAGTTCTCGAGCTCCTTGGCATCTCTGGCCCCTCCATATCCATGAGGCTCAGGTGCCCTCAAATTTTGTGGCGGTGCAACGCGGGTGTTGCCTCCTCCCGCATTTAGTGTTCTTATGAGCATAGCCACCTTTGCAGTGAGTTCCGCCACAACATCCTGTAAGTGTTGCACGGAGTCTTTGGTGTCATCCGACAGTCGGTCGACTAGGGCCTCGACCTTGTCGATCCTAGACTCCGCTTCCTCTTGCGAGCTCTCTACCCCAACAAGTCTTTGTTGGTCATGGTAGAGTTCCTCCATGCTCGCTTCAAGAACATCCTGGCGGGTTTCCGCCGTCGTGAGTCTCTCCTTATGACTCTTTTTCCCAGTTAGCGCACCAGATTGCGCTTCCTCCGCTCGCGGAGAGTTGCCAACTTCTGGCTCATCCTGTTCGCTGCCGCGCTCCTCTTGAGCGGCTCCAACATCATGAGAGCGAGTGTGCACATGCAGCCCACCTGCGGCTGCTTGGGGCAAGGGTCCGGCTTGCCCCGTCTTGCTTGATTCGCCACGATGCTTTGCCATGGCGAAGTTGTGAAGTTCGTTCGCTGTTCGATCGAAGAGCTTGCCCGCTTTGATACCACAATGTCACGACCTTAGCTGGAATTGCCTAAGGCGTGAGGCACCCTTGCGGCCAAAGACGCGAACTTAGCTTGCGTTGCCTAAGTCGCGAGTCACCCTTGTGGCAAAGACGCGAACTTAGCTTGCGTTGCCTAAGTTGCGCTTCGCCCTTGCGATCTTGCTCCGCAAGGATCAGCCCACTTTGTAACCTCTCGCAGGTCCCGAAGGACCTGTAAAAGAGAAAGAAGTTAGTTCGAAAGAACGAGCAACGGACAAGTCCCGAAGTCTCGCGAAAAGGGAAGCTTTACAAGCAATTCGTCGAACACCCTGTGTGCACAAGAGAAAAGAGGGAGAGGGAGAAAAACAAGGCTTTCAAGGATGAACGAACAGCTGCAAGCCCACAAACAGCCGCTCACCTGGTCCCGGGTGCAAAGACAAGTTCCCGTAAAGGTCACGTGCGAACTTGCGAAAGAGATCTCAACGCCCGGTATATAACCGAAGCCCCATCCAGCCCTGTGCCACCCGGGGGGTTCCTGGGGTCTGAGATGGCTGACATTTTGGTGAGCGGAGGCAGTTCTCCGCTCACCTCCCGCGGCACGCGAAAACGGAGCTGTTTTGGGGCTATTTTGCTCGGTTCGGTGAGCGGTCGCTTTGCAACGCTGCAGCTTGTTCGAACTTACATATTTACAAGCAAAATGACCCAAAACCAAGAGAAAACATGCTGTCAAGCAGCTGTACATGCAGGTGTGAGCGACGAACGGTTCGTTGAACGGAGTTGTTGCAGGTGCGCGACGACCGTTCGTGACAGGGGGGTGGGGATTTATAAATGGAACTCTTTCCAAGGGCTCGGTGTATATCTCCTGTAACAATTTCTTGATGATATACCTTCTCTTTTCACTTTGGAAAGTTGAGTTCGAAAGTATCATGGACCACCAAATGTATCCAGATCCCGAGCATAAACTACACAGGCAATCAGCATGCATCATATCTTACAGGCTTGGCTGTAATCATGTACATATATGGATTCATATTTCATCATATCTATCTATATAATCATGTCCAAAATAAGTCAAAACTCCCAACAATCACTGTTTTTGCAGAACAAGCATCAACTTGTCACATACAACGGCTTCTGTTTGAAGCACAATCATAAGTTTTAATCTCAAGAAAAAAGAATATACTGTTCTGGGGTTTAGTGCTTGGTCGTTGTAGAATAAAAAAGATATTTTAGATCCAATCTGTTAACAATGTTGTCATCCTTCAGCTACTAACTTTGTGATACTTAGCATTCAGCAGAATTGGAAAAACTCTATTCGTCCTGCATTTTAGTAAACATTCTAAATCTAAGTGAAGAGGTGATACAGTGTACAGCAGTAGCACATACTATCTTACTGGCTTGTTGTTGCTATATAACCCATGCAATCAAACACAGTCTTCCCACTCATTTCTCACAATGATAACTGACTCCAATTGTGACCAGTTATTCTAGTTGTTTTGTACATCTTTTTTTTTTTCTGGAAGAGGAAACTGGTCACCAAACTATTTGCCATGATTATGTAGCTCATTTTACAATCCATTGAAAAGACATTCATTTAAAATAGACTCTTTGTGAATAATAGGATGAAAGATTTTATACAGTTGATGAACTTTTAACGTGGAATTGAAATTTATCTTAGCCATTGCATGCTTTCACTTCTTTAACTACAGGCCTGACATATTGCAACAATATTGATAATTTGGTCAATTTTAAACCACTTCATGATGGACTACTATCTTTTAATTCTAACATCAAACAGAATAAATAGAGGAGTTATAAGTTGGAATGCTGGTGAAAATTAGCTAGAATAATCCAAAATTGTAAACATGAATGTCCTCCACACATAAAAAAAGGTGCATAATTTATGGGTAAATGTTATTCCAGTAAATTCTATCCATCACAAAGTTGCAAGTTGCAACAAAAATTTAATGGCGAGATTTGCCAAAAACAGACCTACAACATAGAGAAAGAAATCTTACTTGCAACGGACAATCGCTGGAACAGGTTTTCGAGCCTTGGGTCCATTCCGCAGACCTTTCTTATGCCAACACCTATATTGCAAACATCATCGTAAATATCACTGGGCGACCTCATAGAAAAATACCGGTACATGCTGATGCATAAAACAGTAAGTTGGAGCACATGTGCACAGAGGAAACTGTCAAGAATATGACACAGATAAAGACCAAGAGCATGAATCAGAAAAGAAAAATACAACAAACTCCAGTAAAGTGGCAGCAGTTATCAGGAAGTATTAAGTTTGCAAAGTAGATGCTGATGGTAAGCAAACCGAAAAACCAAACTTTAAAAAGCAGTACAACAAAAACATGGCAAATCTTTTGAGAAACCAATAGTCCACAGAAAAGTAAAAGAGAATGTACTGAGTTTAGGATGATTCTTAAAGACATAAAACTTTCCATAACTCATAGTAACTATTAAGTTCAATTATTCTGAACAGGGAAGATATGCCAGCACTAAACACAGATTGATGGAAGTCAAAGCATAATAATATGTGAGGCACAATTGTATCTCAAGCTATATAAAGCAAACCATCAAACAGCTTCTGGGCATGTACTGAAGGGGTCCAATTGGAGTCATTCCAGTCTCTACGTCAAACCACAAAGACATGCAAAAAAAGAACCGACGGAAACTGAAAGAGAACACAGAGACTTCTTCCAACGATACAAGATCCAGAACCCAAAATTTCTAAGGAAAGAAACTAACTTTACAGCATTCAACCACATTAGTCGACTTCAAGGATCATATAAGATCAAGAAAGAGACGGGGTGAGGGTGCGGTGCACCTTTTTCTTGGGAACGGCCATGAGCTCCATGTAGGCACCAAAGGAGAGGCTAGGGATGGAGGAGGGCACAGCGGAGGAGCAGCGAACGAAGGGATTCTCTAGGGAGATGGAAGGAAGGTGAGGGATGGGGAAACGAGAGAGATGCGAGGAAGCCTGACAAAACAAGGGCGCCCCAGTTCGAAGAACAAATATATATAACGATAGCAGCTAGCAATTCGAAGAACTAACCATCACTTAATTGTCAGCTAGCATATCCACCGTCCGACAACGACGGCTGATATGTAATGATGTAGAATATATATAATCATTGTAATGAAACATTCTAATTTACTGTTAATCAAAAACATAGTAGTGCTAAGTGCAAAGATGAACAAATAAGAAACCCTTTCTCTAAAATTTGGATGTTTCTTGGAAAATAACCAAAAATTGGGATTGAGATGTGGGAATTTCTATAATGATCTGTAGCAATTCACCTTTCAAGGCACCCATTCATGGAGTATAAGCCACTTATACGAAAACCGCAAAGAAAATAAATGGAAATATCAATTTCCATTAGTAAGAAGATAAACGAATCCCACCTGCAATTGGTTATCGGCTAAACACTTGTAATAAGGCAGAAAGACTCCAACCATGGAGCCTTCACATGTTTAAGCTGCTAGAAAAGTTCATATTCTTTAACATCTCCCCTCAGGTACAAATCAATCTAGTCTTAAGACCAGATAACACTTGCTGTGCAAAACACCTCTTCCAAATCCTCCAACAGGGCTCTTTTTGCTCTTGAAAAGTCAATTTATGGGTGCTGCACAAGTAAAAGTCAAATTTTAAATGAGATTAGCAGGTAGTCAAATGCTGATTACAACAATTGAAAAGAGGTGGTCATTCACCTATCTTTTTCAGAATTTCTTGCTTCTACATATCATCACTTTCTGCCACTGCTCAAACTGCAATGAAGAAAAAGAAAGAGTCAAACTAGCACAGGACAAAAGATAGGCGTAGCCTCTTCGAATTGTTCTAGCAAACCTAATAAGTACATTGCTGCATTACAATTTCACAGATGGATCATGGCATATAAGTTCTATTACGCCGATTTGAGATTTATGCGAAACAGATATAACTCGGTGTCCAAACACAATAACGATCCAAAAGGAGTGAACCAAGGAAAACAAATCTCCACAAAAGCATAATTACCCAGAAGTGTTCAATTTTATTGAAAGAACAAGAGTTTACCATCATTTTCTGTAAAATCTGCCAAGTTTCACGATCCAGATCAGATAAATTGCTATATTCAGGTTCTACTTTCTAGTGTATCAATTTCAGGGTCACCCTTTACCACACACTTCCACCATTCCATCTGATTTTGCTTGGTCAAAAGTATAGAAATGTATTGTCCACCCTATGACAACATCGATTACCAGTAAGTATGAAGAACAGTTGGAAGTTGTTGCATGAAATATATGTAAAGTAGCATAAAGATACCTATGCTCCAGAAGCAATCTTCTGTCTTCACTGGTCGATAAAGATCTCCCCGGAAGAATTACAGAAGAAACATGTGCAAGTATAAGAGGAAGGTGCTTTCACCTCTACAAAGGAAGTTTTTCTATGAGGTGTTGTAATATAAACTTGTGAAACACATAATCCACTATCCAGAGACTTACAGAGATAAATGGAGGTTGTCCCTTTAACCCAACTTTCAAATGGGTCTTCTTTATCTCACGAGTAACAAACCTTGATTATGTTCCCTGAGGAACAGGAATGCTGATGGTAACATCTTGAAGTGTCCAAGTCCATGAATACTTATAATAATTCGAGACCATTTTCAGAGTTTGGCTCTGCATGACAAGGAACGATAAAGGGTAATATTTATTCCAAAATGAAAGCTTAAAAAACTCAAATTAGCACTTAATACAAAGGCATAAAAAATTCAATACTGCTACATGTAAGAAAATAACGTATTTTATAACTTATATTTTTCAGACACCATGAAAAAAGCTCTTTGACTGTTCTAACCATTATAACAGAAAACCATGCATGTGGTAGTCATGCCTTAAATGAGCAACTGGCATCAATATTTACAGCCCCTTCACTAGCAATTCCAAGAGGTCTTGCATACACATGTGATCCAAATTGAAAGAAAGAAATCAACATGAATTGAACCAATGATGTTTCATTCAAGAACCTCAATGCACAGGGTACCCTGGTAAAAAACTACCAAAGGACATGTTAGCTGGAAAAACCATGCCATTAGCTTCTGCATTATATATTTTTAAGTATATAAACTAAATCTTTTTGCCTTTAATCTAACAAATGTGACTATATTAACAATGCTCGGTTCCAATAATAGCCACCAAACTCTGTATTCATGAAAGAGAATGAAACTTTTAGAATAAGAGGTGTTATCATCAGATATGTTATTCAAATGAAAAGGGGTACAAACAAAAAACTGATGATTCTTGGAGTCATCAGCTGAGAGGAGAAACCAGGTTTGTAATTCATGATTATAATGGTGGTTGTTTTCTGGTTGCAAATTAAGATATAACTGTTCTATCTTGTTTTGTGAAGCTTCTGCAATCAATGTACAAATTACTCGAGAACAAAGGATCAAGGTGAAATTGGATGCTCTAGTCTTCAGTTGATATTCTGAACAAGAGTTATTGACCTCCATGGACATTTTGAACCTAATGAAGGATATTTTTGGCTTCTACATTTTTCTTTTAAATTCAAAATTAACCATGTATTTAGTAGGGGAAATGGATTGTCAATTAGACCAGATAATTCTACTAGGAATATTAGATTAAATCATACAGAAAGGAAACTGACCGCGTGAGCTACAATCTTTTGCACCTCGATACACAATGTGTTTTTTGGAAGTGTTATAAACAAGGTATGAAGATGCGAACAACACAATTTACTAGGTCACAAACATTTTGCACTTACCTAAATATGTGTAAAAAAAACTTGTGAAAAAAATAAAAGTTTGAAGATGCCAACTAACTTAGCCAATAAACACTTTGATGGTTTATTGTAAGGCCCTGAGTTCGAATCCCACCTTCATCACTTACCCTTTGCAAAAAAAAATTGTAGAAGGAAATGGAGTGTATCATTTTGCTCTTACCTAATTCTATTAATAGCTCAATATTTAGAATGTATCATTTGCAATGTCACCACTACCTTATATACCTTTTCTTGTGTTAAGAAAGTACTTGACAAGCATCTTTAGGAATTAGATTGCAATTTTTCTTTAGCACAAGTGGGCTATAGCTTTCAATTTGAAAAGGAGAAGACCAATACTAGATGACCAAACTTTGAGCCACCTCCCTATGATGTCTCGACTCTATGTTCTGAGTGTAGTCATCTGTAGAATTTCGTACTTTGCAGTTTTATTACCCGCCATCAACAAGTTAAACAAGCCAGCACAAATAATGCAGGCACCATGAAATATCATCTTTCCTCCATCCAAATTTTCAGAGTAAGCAAGAACCACTTGTTTGCCGTTCACAAAAGTCCCTAGTCCCCGTAAGCCTTTCTTTTCTCCTGTTTACTAATGGTTTATGAGCAAGAAGGTAAGCAAACACCTCTATGTAAACACAAATGGAATCAAATAAATATGGATTCCGATTAAAGTCTATTTGCACCTTCAACAATCCCAACCAGTCATAATATTTTCCTTACCTAGTTATTTCCAAGAACCAAGCCGTATTTACCGCGACTCATGGTAGATGAGAAAGTAGGTTTATCACGAGACGAGGTTCAAGGCCACAGATATAAGGGAATCAAAAACAAGCAGAGAGCTTACTCTGCTCGGCCTTGTTCGCCGCCTTGTCTGATGACTTAGATCGTTGGGCGGCGCGTCCGACTCTGTCCTCTGGGCCGGATCCTTGACCCACTTCTCGGCGTTGGCAGCCTCGAGGAAGGGCATCGGGCTCTTCTTGGCGAGAACCGAGGCCAAAGACTCCTCGTCGGGATCGACCTCCGGGGCGGCGATTGGAGAGGAAGAGGAGGAGGAGAAAGAGGTGTACTGCTGCTCCTGGGCTTCTTCGGAGATCTCGGCCATGGCGGCGTGCACTTCGAGCCGAGGGAGAGAGCAAGAAACCAGAGCGGGACTAACGGAAAGGTGTGTGAGGCTTATATGTTGGAGAAGTTGGGTTGAGAGGGAAAAGAAGCCTAGAAACTTCCCCGACTTGAATGCAATCCTGAATTATACGTTCATCGAATACCCGCGCAACCTACCTTAACTGTGAGTGGCCATGCTTGTGGGGCTTTTGCTGCCTTGGTGACACCGGTATTAAATTTTCGGATTCGGATCATATGAATGGATCGGGTATCTTTCTGCATCCGATTTCATATTGGATCTAAGTTGGGCTCAGTATTGGACGTGCCCTATCGAAGGTGGAGTCCTCCTTGCGCCGCTGTCCCTCTGCATCTCTGCGTTCCCTGAAGAACCCTCAGGTGATGATCTCAACGCTTCCCTCTTCTGCGATCGCTGATCATTTGAGCGAGACGAGAGATCTTTAGTGATATTGATTACATTTTCTTTATCACGGTGGTAAATGTTTGTGTTTATGCCTGTACGTAATTATGCTTGCACGCTTGATGTTTGTGTTTATGCCTCTAAGAATTGGTAGTTGGTCGCCGGTCTCTCTCGAGGCAATAGCAGGCAGATTGCATATAGTGGGAAGCCGGAAAAGATGTCGTACATGCGAGGAGACCTCCTCTCCAAGACGAGGAAGTTGGTGAAGGGCCTCGCCAAGCCCACCCCGGTGTGGCTCAAACCCATGGAAGAGTACGCCCCTCTCTCCTTCCTCTTACAAGCCTAATTGATGCAGTTTGTTGGACTAGGACAATCTGTTCGACCCTTTTAGATAGTGTCTCTGTGTCCCTGATCGTAGAAAGCAGATTGATCTCTGGAATTGGTTGTGCAGGGCGCCACCGGTGACGTTCCCACGGACGGACGGGAAGATCAAGAAGATCGAGCTGCCCGAGGATGTTTACATAAAGAGGTTCTTTAAGAAATATCCGGATTCTCTCTACCATGATGCTATCAAGTAATCACTTTGCTCTCTCTTACTCTCCTATTCCTTGTGCTAAGATATCCTATTCATTTATTGTCTGATTCTTTTGATTAATTTACCTCTGATTCCATCATAGGGGGCTTTCCTTTTAGGCAATATAAGTGTTTGGAATGAAAAGGCAACATTTTTGTGCTTGCAGTGGTAACATTGATACCTTCAGTTTTGTTCTTGTGGTCAATGACCAAATCTTGTTTGTAGGTAGTCTTGCTATAGTTATTTGTCTATTACTTCCGGTGTAGAGTTCAAAAGGTCAACAGCTATTGCATTATTTTTTGTCACTGCTGCTTGTGTGGAGATGAGTTAATTTTGATAAAGAATCAACTCAAGTAAACAGATGAAGCATTTGAGCTATCAGTTTTCCAGATGGGGCTGTAGTAAATGTAATGAAAGTGCAGATGCTAATGTGGTTCTCTAATTTCAACAGGATAAGTGGTTTTGATCCTCCTCCAGCACGAGTTTTTGCTTGGCGTGTTCTGGAGCTGAAGGATCAAGGTGTTGATGAAGAGGAAGCCATGGCCGTAGCTGATGTATATTCTCACTCACAGTGCGACATTGATTGGTTTCAGTAGCACGTCAGAAGATTTAGAACATCGTCTAACAAAAGTTTTCTTGGTTTCTAGTGCTCAGCTTCTTGACATATTGATTGTGCTACTGAATATCTAATTAGTAATTTTTAGTAACTTGTTCCTTGATTTTTCATTAGATGGAATATCGAGCTGAGAAGAAAGCAAAGAAGAAGGCATACTCTGAGCTGAAGCAAATTGCACGTCTGCAAGGGAAGAAGCCACCTCCAAATCCCTACCCAAGTGCCATTAAAGAAATACAAGCAGAGGAGAAGAAACTTGTCCGGGATCGTTTCTTCAATCCAAAGATACTTGAGATTGTGCAAAAGATGAAAGCAGAAATGGCTGCAGAGAGGGAAGAGAAACAAAGAGAAGCCGGCACTGGAGGGGCTGGTGGCAGTGGCCAGCGTGGTGGATGGAATGGTGGTCAGCGTGGTGGATGGAATGGTGGCCAGCGTCGGTAATTGCGATCCATTAGATACTGAATTGTTATTTGCTTATTGTTACTTTGCTACAGAAGTTGCCGTCTCCATTTGTTTGCTGTGAGTTGCAATAATAGAATATTATGGAACTTTGATACATGTCTTTTGCTTTCTTAAATTTGCTATTCAATCACCTGAAGAAAGATAATGGATCTTTTCATGGATCATTCAATCAGCCTTCTCCATTTGTTTGCTCTGAGATGCAATAATAGAATATTATGGAACTTTGATTCATGTCTTTTGCTTTCTTAAATTTGCTATTCAATCACCTGAAGAAAGATAATGGATCTTTTCATAGATCATTCAATCATGTAAATTGTATATATATTCTCATGCTGTGATTGGATGGTTTATGAAAAGATAAAAGGGGTGGAGTCACTAAAATGGATCTCAAACACAGATAGGATGATCCAATAGGTTTGTTTCAAGCATCAAAATTGTGCCAATTGCCACAACTCATTGAACAAAAGATAGACTGCTTGGTCAAGTTCCAGCATTACAAACATACAGAGACAGATTGGTTGCTAAATCTGATATATGACCAGCTCTCTCATTGCCAGAGCTTCCAAATTAAATCAACACACAGAGGTTTAAGGCAACTCTAAAGGGTCAGAAGTCGCGCCTAGCCCTTGGTTCTGCCACTGTAACGCGTATTGATCTTCCATTCAAGTCCTGCACAGAGAAAGGGTGTATCAGCAGTAGTCCGATATAGCATTGATCAACTAAGCAGAGAAAATTTCGGGTTAGCGCACAAGATTCATGGTAGGATTAAGTCAAGGACGACTTGGCTTAATGAGCTACAAGCTTCATGGAGCAGGTTTGCCGACATTGCAAGGTTACTACGCCCAAAATATTGTTAATAGGGCACTCAAGTTGTACCAGCTGATGATGTCCATCATTATTTTGTCATGTAGGACTACTTGGTGTCATTCAGGAAGTATGATCATCAACCCTTGCAAATGGAAAACGATGACCGACTAAAGAAACTGTGTATATGATCCTCAACTCATGGGAATGGAAAACGTTGACCGACTAAAGAATCTGTGTACACTAAAACATGATCCTTAACATTTGGGTCTCCACAAGGAACTGGGTAGACTAAAGAAAGATAAAAGAATATGTTCCTTTTGAGCTGCTTGTCTGCAACATATGTATACAAAACAAAGAACAAATAGTCCTAATAGAAGCACAAGCAAGCAGACAGATATCCAACACAAGAATTTTCTTGCGAGGCAATGAAGATAGGGAAAAGAGACTTACAGTGCCATTAAGTGATGCTATAGCATTATCAACTTCCTCAGCGGAGCTGTAAGTGACAAAGCCGAAGCCTCTTGATCTACCACTCTCCCTATCATAAACGACTTTGGCCTCTAAGACCTTGCCTTGTTCACTGAAAAGTGTCTCGAGAGCCAAATTGTCGACACCCCACGAGAGATTTCCTACATAGACCTTGTTTGCAGCTTCAAGGTTGCTAACAGTTCGAAATCCTTTAGATGGAAACTCCTCTCTTCGTGGAGGTGGTCCTGAGTTCACCCTCAACGATCTCCCTTCAAGTGTCTGTTGGATCACAGAACCATATTATGACAAAAATATCCACTTAATCTGTGCCAGTTTTTCGTGGCAGGCACAGAGCAAAACCTAACTAAAGCACTAAGTGATGAATAATAAGCACCGAGACCTGAACTAAGTAAAGCAGTGAAATAAGTACAGCATGCACTCAATTTTTCGTGTCATTTGTCTGATAAGTGCATTGGTCATGAGTCGATCTCTATACAACCTGACAAGGGCTTGAACATGAGTTGCAAAAGACCCAACAACTAACTAAGAAGAGAGAAAAAAAAAAATTTATGAGAGGTCTTTGGTAGATAGGGCATAAAAGATCATATGCTAGCTTGTGAAAGAGCATTGTCTCCGTTGTATATTAAAGATTTAAAGGTAAATTAAATATCACTTTTTGGTTCTCCTAAGATCAGCCATTAAAGAACCAAAAAGGAGAAAATAAAGTTGAAGATGAAATGTAGTCTCAGCTACAAACTTAACAACAGTTTAAAAGCCAGTAAATGATGTGTGGATCAGGATCGGACTACGTTATTGATCAAACTTATTTAATTACTAAGTACCTATAATTTTTTGGGGTTTTTGGGAGTTCATGTTACATTATAACTTATCACTTTTTGTTGGTTCAAGTTGGGTCTTCATCCAGCTCACAACACTGCTACTAGCAAAAATAGAGGGCAACAACTCAACTAGCAACGGAACAAAGCATCATATGCATCATATAACTTAAGTCTGCCATGGGGGGTTTCTACTTGGAACACATTTATGTATGTACAGGTTAAGACTGATATCATAGTTAAGCATGCACAGAGTGACTTACATAACCATTAAACTGCTTAATAGCTGCTTCAACCTCGTTGATGGTAGACATTGTCACAAATCCAAATCCTCTACTTTTTCCGGTTAGCTTGTCATATATAACCTGCAAATTAGAACCATCAAAATTGCATCTTTACAAAAAAAAAATTATGTTCAAGAATGTACAAAGAAAACAAAAGATAAAGAGAAAATAAGCAGAAAAAAATGTCAGAAGCACTACAAAACTATTCAAGCAGTCACAACCACCAGACAATAAAAAGCAGCAGCAAGAAGATGTCAAGCAATTACAGATTCTACCAGGGGAGATAAGCTATATACCAAGTACAACACATTTAACCTGGCTTAGTCATACCTCGACCATCTCAACATTGCCGGCCCGTTGAAAGAGGCCAGCGAGTTGGGCACTGTCGACGCTGAAGGGGAGGTTCCCGACGAAGAGCTTTAATTCCGGCGAGTATTCCGCCTCCTCCTCTTGCTCCACATTCGACGAGAGCGCCACCTTGAGAACCATCGCCGAATCCAAAGCTGGCACCTTTCTTAGGACGGGGAACGAGTTATTTGAGGGAAAAGAGACACTCTTGAAAGGAGAGCAGGGTTTGGAGGAGCATAGCGAGAGGGAGGAGAGAGCAAGAGCTCCGGGCTGGGGCTTGGAGGAAGAGATGGTGGGGATTTGGGAGAAGAGGGAAGGGAGGAAGAAAGAAGACGCCGCCATGGATAAGGTGGGGAATGAGGGCGAAGAGGAGAGTCGAAGGGTATACGCATATATAGGAAGATATTTACAATTTTGTCCACTAGATATTTATCAGGTATTTTAAGAGGAAGATATAGCTGTGGTCCGTTCATGAACAGCTAAAATATTATCCGATTAATGTAATTTCATTTATGCAAATGAATGTTAAAATTGATTGATGATTAGTTGATTGAAGACTTCATGCATTTTGTTGGGAGGATTCTTTGATCAAAGAGTTAACATGGTCTAATTCAACTTCAAAGGTGTATAAATTCATTCTCGGAGACTCATACCGGGACGAGAGTGGTATCCGAGCAAGCAATCAAGGTTGTATGGGGGCTCCTTAAAGTGTTGCGGTTGATTTTTAATCGTCTCGAGGAGCGACTTATATATTGAGAGAGGTTTGAGATCGTCATGAGATATGCCTTGGCCTTTTTAAAAGTATGTAATATTGCTCCACGGTGTTTTTTAGACATGCCTAGGACCTGCATAGGTGGTTGATGTGAGGAGAATATCCTAACATGATCCTCACTCAAATCAGTAAAGTAGGGGAAGAGGGTTTAGTAAAACTAAAAAGAGTTAAGATTGAGCCTGCTTGCCCCCTGTCTAGTTTCGAGGGTTGGCTTTTATACCTAATTCGTCGATGAATGGTGGTCGATCGCTCATCCTCCCTGGAGCCCTTCGCATCGTTAGGAATTCATTTATGTCGATGGCCAGTGAACATGTCTTCCTAGCGGTTGCATCAAGGAAAGGCGATTGGGGGCGTGTCATCTATTAGGGTAGGAGCATGCTTGAAACGGATAATAGATGAGGCTCGACGTCAGGTGTCTCGAGAGAGACATAGATCACGCTGTCTAAGATTAATACTCCCTACAATTATGTGTGCAATCCTTTCTAAAATTATGACTAAGAGCAATGGGTTGTTGATGACCAGCGATGCAATCGAGGGGGGAGCCGAGAGGGCAAGTTCAATCGTCGTGTATCGATAGTCGACCCGTACGACTTTCTCGAAGATAAAGCTTCGGTCGATGATCACGTGAGGGGGCAGTGCGAGCTCTCGTGTGTGCATCTCGACCAAGTGGCAGCCCACTGGGCAAGACATCGTTGCAATGCTTGTGTTGCTTTCTCAATCAGTTTTTAAAACGAATTTATAGGTTGTTGAATCTCGTATTTTGATGATGAAACTACTTGATATATATTTATGATTTAATCTGCGTTTTGAGTGACGCAGGGTGCTTCGATCAGGATGAGACAATTAAAGCAAGAACATCATGTTGTGCCGGAGGAACATGTCAGAAGATTGGACGTCGGGCCGGTGGATCGGTCGACGTATCGACATAAGGCTTCGGGTCGTGGACTCGGGCATCGGGCCAAGAAGAGCGGGTATTGTGCCAAGGATATCGGAGTTGCGGAGTCAACTGGCCGATTGGGCAATAGGCTGTAGGAAAGGACGATGCGCCGAAGAATCGGACGAAGCATCGAGGGACCAATGACATGCCGGACAACTTGGTTAATTGCTTAGGATTAATTGTCTCGATCGAAGTTTTTGTTTTGAGTGTGCAGGATTAACTACGATGAAAGAAAGATATGCAGCAGGAGTTGCGCCGGAGTCATGACAATGATCACGTTGGGAGTTCGAGAGCTCGACGGAAGTTCGGACAATCGTCGGAGGTTCTGTGGGAACAAATCCGAGAAGTCCAGAAGCTTGCCAAAGGAGCTCATCGGAACTTGCCAAGTGGATCATCGCAGTCCAGGAGTTTGCCGGAAGTCCGTAGGAGCATCACCGAGGGTTCATTGGATGATCGACGGAAGTTCGCCGGAAACTCGCCAGAAGAAACGAGTGACGCACCGAAGCAAGCTGCAGAATATGTCTTAGGAAATAATCGTAGTTAGCACTTTGATTAAGTTAGAAATGGGAGGTGATCCCATTAGCTTAATCCTGGGGCAATTGGGCCCCTGAAGAACTCAAATTGGGTCGAATGGTTCAACCCATTCGGACCCAGGTTGCTGTGGGAGGTGCAACCGCCCAAGCAGGGAGGTAGCACCGCCCAGGCTATGTCTCCCAGCGAGACTGGGCGGTGCAACCGCCCCAGCCAAGAGGTGCAACCACCCAGGGCTCAGTCTCCGAGCGAGACTGGGCGGTGCAACCTCTCCAGTCAGGCGGTGCAACCGCCTGAGCTCAGTCTTCGAGCTCTGGCAGAGAGGTGCAACCGCCCCTGACAGAGGTAGCACCGCCCAGAGGCTCAGTCTTTGAGCTCTGTCAGGCGGTGCAACCTCTCCAGTCAGGAGGTGCAACTGCCTGATCCCGGAATTCCGGGATTTGATCGTTTTGAGCTCCAAATTTGAACTGGGTTGGGGCCTATAAATACCCCACCCATTCAGCACTGAAAAGATACAGACCTACACCGAATTCTTGATCTTTTCTGTGATTCTAAGAGCTCAAATTTGTGTAAAGTCCAAAAGTTCTCCTCTTTCTGTTCTTCAAGTCTTGAGTTGTAAAGAGAGGAGAGAAAGGTTCTGTAAGGGTTGTCTCCTGAGCCCGTCAAAAGGAGTGAAACTGTAAAAGGGCAGTTGGCCTTCGCCTATTGAAGGAAGGCCTCTAGTTGACGTCGGTGGAGGAAGCCAAAAGTGGAGTAGGTCAAGACTGACCGAACCACTCTAAATCTCTGGTTTGCTTTTATTTTGAGCACTTTATCATTACTGCAAACCTCCTACATAGCTACTGCTCTCTGCGCTTTTACGAACAAGTTTCTAAGTTCTGATCTTTCCGAATCTGCATTCAGACGTAAATCAGTGTTTTCGTACGATCTTTACATTGCAGTTTACATTTACGTTTTGATTCTATTTATAACTGCAAACTGTCTTTTGCGCTTTTACGAACGAGTTTCTTTGCAGTTTACGTTTACGTTTTGATTCCATTTATAACTGCAAACTGCCTTCTGCGCTTTTACGAACCAGTGTCTAAGTTCAGATCTTTCCGAATCTGCGCTTAGACGCAAACTGCGCTTAGACGCAATATGAGCTTAG
The DNA here is from genome assembly GCF_036884655.1 of Musa acuminata AAA Group. Lineage (NCBI taxonomy): Eukaryota > Viridiplantae > Streptophyta > Magnoliopsida > Zingiberales > Musaceae > Musa > Musa acuminata. The sequence goes on along the minus strand of NC_088338.1, from coordinate 8,638,150 downwards.
ACGCAAACTGCACTTAGATGCAAACTGCGCTTAGACGCAATCTGCATTTAGACGCAAACTGCATTTAGACGCAAACTGCGTAAACTGCGCTTAGACACAAACTGTGTTTAGACGTAAACTGCACTTAATCATAAGTAATCTTAGAATCGGCTTTTGCATCAAAATAGTTTTTATCGAACGAATGCAGCTTTCATTTTTAATCGCTGAAAGATTTCCGCTGCACTAATTCACCCCCCCCCCCTCTTAGTGCTCTCGATCCTAACATAGGTAACAATTTGTATACTTTGTTTTAAGCATACTCACAAACATCCCATACACACAATTATATACTCGGAGTTCCCTTTGTAAAGATATGAATAGCATTCTTTAGTCAAATGTAGTCAACACACAAAGATTTACTACAATCACATATGCTAAACTTAAATTCACATGAATAAATACAAATTATATATATATATATATATATATATATATATATATATATATATATATATATATAATTGTAATGATTGCACGTTAGAGACGAGCCGGCACTATGCGTGACTCAACTCGGACCCTTTTTGTTGCCCTCGGCCCAGAACCACTATAGCTCGAATAAAAAGGGCCGAATAAGTTAATACCCGTTAAATGAAGGCCCATTTGCAGCCCATATAACCCAATTCAGAACGCAGGAGGCTCCGCGGCGGCACCGGACGAGGGTGCGGCCGCAGTCGAGGAAATCGACGTCGTCCGGATCGAGCACTCTGGCGGCGCCGCCGCCACGGCGAACGGTGGCGCTGATGCAGGTTGCCGACCGGTGACGTCGCTGCCCGGGCTACGCACGGCCGTCGGCGCAGGAGCTGCCGCCGCCGTCGCTGCTGCTTGTCTGTACCCTAAAAAGAGTGCGGTTGCATCGATGACGAGCTCCATGGGCAAGGGTATACTAAAGATTCAATCTTTATCTAGTTTTCACCTTTCTAGTCAGTGCTGCGAAACCTGCAATGCACTGCTTGAAACACTGCAATGCCTCACGCCACTTGGTGAGTACTTGATGATCACAGAAGGCCTCTTCTTGCGGTAGAAGATTGAGACAAAATTGACCTTCTTGTTCTTCGGGAGAGTCACGTAAGATCCACAAGACCAAGGAATAGGTACACTGCCAACCTTCCTAGTTCAACTCAGTAGGTGTTTAGGTACATGCCTTTGTCAAACTCCAACACCTAAAGATGACCATAAGACACTGCCATTCTATCATGTTAATTGATACTTCCTAAATCTTAGGAAAGGACACGACTTCATTCTGATATTTCATGCATCGAAGAAAACGAGAACCTGTGTTTGGCGATTATCTATTGCCTGTGATCCAACTCTGTAAATTGCTGAAAAAAAAGTTCAATCTACATCAAGTTGGTAACTGTGGGTTGATTACAGCAGATTGAATATTGTTGGTAAATGACTTGGAGAACCCACCTCCTTTTCTCTACTACAACTTGGTATGAATTCTTGGGCAGGTCCATGAAAACAAATCCTTAAAACAGTGGAAAGAGTGGAGTCGAAGATACCCAAGATTGTGGTGGAGTACCAAAGCTGAGATCATGAGCAGGGAGAACGAAAATATCCATGGATGAATGGAAAGGAAAAGTGCAGCAAAAGGAGTGGTGGTTGGAGAATGGCATTGATTTAAAGGTATTATAATAGGAGTGTCGGTTATGGACAGTTGAAAGTGCTACATGTGTCCAACCTTCCACAGTATAATGCTTTGGGAGGTCAAAGGTTGCAACTGAGTCAGCAATGGCTCCCGACATCCATCAGTATTAGGTTTGATAACTGCAAGTGCACGAGAACCTGATCTCAGAATTCAGATTTGCTTCTTATTTTTGTCTCCAATGTAGCATCTGATACCAGTGGATTGGATTTGTGCCAGAGCTCAGCAGCCAAATTCCAAGGAATTAAGCTGCTGCTACTCTTGTTCTGAGAAGAGGGAGGAAAATTATTGTAGTGAGTTGGAGTTTGAATGTAATCATGATGCTGTGTCACCCCCAATTCGTGTGCTTCATGACCCAATCTCTTTCTTGTACTGAAGCTGAAGCTTTATGAGATTACAGAGTCATAAATTTTCTGCTACCTGTAATCCAAGATGAAATGTTAAAGGTAGCATTTTCAACAAATAGCTCTGCAGAAGGGGAAGAACAGAATTGAGGAGCCAATTGATCATACAAAAAGTTGCCACTTTGGTGATATGAGAGGACTAATTAGCTGAACACCAAACTGTGTTTTGCCTGAGAGGTTCTTTCTTTCATTTTCTTGTATGATCAGAAAAGAATATTCTTTGAGTGTCATGAACTTTAGTAAATCTGGAAGTGCCATCCTGGTCTGATTCAGCAAAAGATATGGGATGATTAGCCTACTAATATTCCTGTTGAAAAGGCATAGGGCTTCACACACACAAACATGTGACTCTCAATACAGCAACTCTGCATACACTGTCCTTTAAGCAATATGTCTTCTTCTTTTGTGGGGAGTGGTGATTTCTCACCAATTAAATGTACCTTCAAAACCACAAGATTTCAATTCCATCACCAACTTCCTGTCCAGAGATGTTAGTTGGAATCCTGCCACTCTCATTTAACTGTCCTGCTTAAGCCTTCACAGTTATGTGTCAGTCGATTGGAAGGTTGAAAAGGCAGGCGATCATCTATTTATGCCTCCATCAGCTGCCTCCTCGAGCAAACCAGAGCTTCTGCTTCCTCTCTTCCCTTACTCTTTGTCTCCTGCTTCCAAGTAAGGAGAATGACTTCTCTTGGTCTGGTTCTGGTTGCCTTTCACTCGGTGTTCTCTGCTGCATACGGGTATGGACACGGAGGGGGATGGTCTGCTGCTCATGCTACCTTCTATGGAGGAAGTGATGCGTCTGGGACAATGGGTGAGTGAGTTCACAGAAGACACCGTCGTCCATTCGTCATGCAAGAGTAGGCGGCCATTGATGCGTTGAACTTGGTGTGCAGGTGGAGCTTGCGGCTACGGCAACTTGTACAGCCAGGGCTACGGCACCAATACCGCAGCCCTGAGCACTGCCCTCTTCGACAACGGGCTCAGCTGCGGCGCCTGCTACGAAATGAAGTGCGTGAATGAGCCGCAGTGGTGCCTGCCGGGCTCCATCGTTGTCACAGCCACCAACTTCTGCCCACCCAACGATGCCCTCCCCAACAACAACGGCGGCTGGTGCAATCCTCCCCTGCGGCACTTTGACCTCTCCCAGCCCGTCTTCCTGCGCATTGCCCGGTACAGGGCTGGCATTGTGCCCGTCGCTTACAGAAGGTTGGTGAGCCAGAATCATACTACTCTCTTTATGATCCATATGATCAAGTCTCATCTTGTTCTTGCTCGGATTGGTTTCGGGGCGCAGGGTCCCGTGCAGTAGAAGGGGAGGAATCAGGTTCACCATCAATGGCCACTCCTACTTCAACCTCGTGCTCATCACCAACGTGGGAGGAGCCGGAGATGTGCATGCTGCGTCCGTCAAGGGGTCCAGCACTGGGTGGCACCCCATGTCCAGGAACTGGGGCCAGAACTGGCAGAGCAACACCTACCTCGATGGCCAGGCGTTGTCCTTTAAGGTCACCACAAGCGATGGCGTGTCTGTGGTCTCCTTCAATGTGGTTCCTGCAACCTGGTCTTTTGGCCAGACCTTCAGTGGTGGCCAGTTTGCTTGATTCCTTTTAACCCTTGCAACAGCATCGGGTTAGTAGGAGCCAGTCGTTGAGTCACCATGGCTGCGGAGTCATGGGTTCCGGTAAGAAGAGCTTGTTTTACTTCGGCTCTTCATAATATCAAGTGATGAGTTCCATCTTGAGAGGCCTTTGGGCTGGTCATGAAGGAGAAGAGCGGGATGGATGCTGCTCTTCCCTTTTGGGCAGCGGTGGAATCCTACCACCCGCCCAGTTGCAACTGAGTCAAAAGTCCTTTTTAATTTCTTCTTCTTCTTCTTCTTTCTTTCTTTGTGTTTACCTTTTGCTGTTTGTGCTCTTAACTCACTGTTGGGAGCTTAAAAAGAGAGTTCCTCCCAGGAATAATCACTGCAAGTCTTCCTATCTGGTAATGGAGTTCATATTATCTTCTGAGCTCTGAATTTTGCTCTGTGGAATCTTTGCGAGTAATTCATATCAAAAATATGTTTGGTGCATGAACGAAGAGAATAATGATTGGAAAATTCCTTTGAATGACTTCTACCTTCGTAAATTGGCTTCCTTTAAATGATTTCTATTTGATGTAAATTCCATAAAATCAGCACTGCAACCCTGACTTCAACTGACACTGGATTCATTGTTCTGCGGCAGTTGTGCCCAAACTTCAGTCAGCTGCAGTGCTCAGATTTAAGAGAAGAAGTTAGTTGGTGAACAGGTAGTTGGGGTGAATTTATTGGAGGGGGATTACTTCTTCCTCTGGCTTTCCAATTTAATGAAGCAACAACTTTGAAATTGATGTAATATCGAAGAAACAAAGTTCTTAAAGACCAAGATCAGAATCCATACAAGGCTTTCTGCTAGATGCAAGTGCATTTCTAGGCTTTCTTTTTCCATCATAACACCACAGCAAACATTGGTATCATGAGGTTTCCTCTTATCTTCAAGAACAATAGCTTCAAGCCACCAAACATGGAGTATCTTCAGTCCCTAGTGAGCCTGGCAAGCCAAAATATTTCTATTCTTCTTTGACAAATACAAGCAAAAAATTTGATAACCAAAGTAATTATAACCACCTGGTACTTAAATTATTTCTATTCACTTGTAACAAAGACACTGGGAATGCGAAACTTTGAGATCGCTGCTATTTCCCTTCAAATTTATTACATAGAAAAAATAATGACAACCTCCGTAATCAATGTGAAGACGGATCCGAACTAACAATGCTCCCGACTCCCCATATTACGATGGAATCTCAACTAACAAACTGCCCCTTGAATGTTATATACTTCATTCGAAGTCAGGTTGGCCAGTAGATGTCAGGCATCGGTGCCACATCCTACTGTTCGGGTCTACATACCTGGTAGATGCAATGACCTCTGTAACAGGAAAGTAGACAAAATGTGTATTGCATATACCTGTTGTGATGCCACTGAACCCAGCAAATGCACCATGTACCTACACATTAAGTAACAGCACCTCAGTCCCCAAAAAGAAATTGCCTAACCACTAGCAGCTGACTGATGCAGAGGCCAGAAGAACTTTCAAGCATTCACTAGCCATAAACATAACTTTGTTCTTAAAGATCAACTGGTCATATTTGCAAAGGTCACAACTTGCTGCAATAACTCTTTAAGTGTTTCTAAATATCTCGGATGTGGTTGTTCCTCAGAAGCTTGCAATCTAGATTACACCTAGTTTACAAGAGATATCTCTATGAGAGGTAGAGAAATGCATAAACTTACAGCATTCTGGCCTAGGACAGTGCAGAGGATTGCATCAGACGCATTGGCACGGCAAGCTCGGATCATATAGGTTGGATCAATGTATTTCACATCTGCTGGAATGCCTACATCCTTGAAATGTCTTTTGATCTGTAAAACATGTCATGTTATCCAGAAAAGGCTGCTTAAATATAAGTAAATGCATAAGCTGATCATGTCCTGAACAAGACAGCTCAGATAAGGAAAAATTATGTTGGCCTAAATTTGACATTTGCAGTAGCAATCATTAGATGAAAAATACATGCTTTCTATTAGATGCATGTAACCAACCGCAGCAGTACAATGTTCAAGCTTGAAAGTAGGAAGCATAGCCGTCCCATCTAGAAAAGACTACAACTTATGTCATTTAACTTTGAATTCAAATTAGGATTTCTTGTTATAAATAACGAAGAAACCCTCACACAAATATAATAGACTAAAACTATAAAGTTAAAAACAACTATTCATGAGAAAAGCTAAAATCTAGGGCATGAATCTCTAATTCTCTTCTCAGCACCAACCACACACAAATATGCATCCATACATATTGGCACCTTAATATAAACATGGGTACAACACCAACAAGATGTCATAAGCTTCAATTTTTTGGTTGAACTACATGGATCTTTCCCCACCACTAAATGAAGACTAGGTCTAAATAAGAATCTTCTCTTGCAAAATACTTACAAAGAAAATTCTAAGAGGATATAGTTGCTGGAAAACAAAAGGTTATTTAACTTACACCTCCTATCGTTGTATATTTGCTAAGCTAAAATTAACTACTACTAAAGGTAGAAACAATAGAAATTGATACGAAATGAAAAAGAAAACAAGGTCAAAAGAAGATATGTAATGTTTTCTCTCCATCTAATTATCTCATCCATCACCTTTAGTTTTGACAAACAATGACATGTAAATATACATTCACTTGATCAAGTAACCATATTGGTTATTCGATTCTTTCTAGTTTCATATGCTATGAGTTTTCTACAATAGGAGATGAAAATGTAGATGTCGTTCACATAGATTGCATTAAAAATAATAGGCTACTAAAGATGGAAATTTTTGGTAGAAAACAAATAATTGTTAAATTTTTTATTGGAAAAAATATATATGATCTTAGATAATATGAACTCACTATAAGATGCATATCTTATACTTTCAAGCATAATAAGGTGAAATCATGGCCAATTACATCAGCTGGAGACACAAAATATGAGCAATTGAAGATGTGAAAACAAATAACCCTTATATCTTTTATGTTGGAAAGACATGTATGATCTTAAACAAGCAACAAACAACAACATAGATGACATTTTCCTGAATAACCATGAAGTAACAGAAGCCTGGGCCATCAAGCAAGTGTTTGGGCAAGTGGCAATTGATGGTCCTCCTATCTCAGCAGCACTAAGCAAGAGAGATCTCTTCATGCCACTGCTTGTTCATTTTAGTGTTTTAGCAGATGTGATGTTTAAAACCTTAGCTTTATCTAATTATCAAACTGTGGTACCCCAATCAGTACTTGCAGTAGCCATAAGGTATTGAACATAATACTTTCTACGTCATTTATTCATTCAGCACAAATTTTATTAATGCTTTAGTTAACACATTTAATAGTTGTCCATTTCATAGCAATTTTCCACTTTACTCTCACAGACTGCACAACACATTGTTCCTTTTAGCCAAAGATTAACTAGATGGTTCTGAAAGAAGGAATTAGTTACAATGAACCTGCTGCTGAACATGAACTCCAATATCACTGAGAACCACATTCCCTGATGCATCTGTTGTATTCGACTTCTTTAGGTATTCCTGAACAACAAGAACAGGCTTGTTATTAGATATGTCTTGAGGAAACTAGTCTTCTACAGCAACAGAAGTAGTAACTTATAGAAGAGTACTCTCTCTAAATCGAAGTACATTCAGTGCCCTTGCATTTCAAGGTGATGTGATCAGGAAGGTATCTGTATATGCACCCAGGAACTCAGTGCACTGGGACTGTGAAACATATCATGAAGTCATGCATTAACTTAATGGTGTTCATGAAACTTAGGATGCATAAAGTTTTGCTTCCAGGCATATCATATATTTCAAATCCAAAATATGATAATATCCTGATATAAGCTGCATAAATATAGAAGAATTCTCTAAATGTATGTACTCAAAAGCACACTATCAAACATAATTCTACATGAGGCTTCAATAAATATCTATAACTTACTTGTCCTGCTCCTTCAGCAACACAAATTACAGCATTTCCCTTTGTTTTCAGCAGATACTCGAGATGCACTAAGACTCCATTTGGCCCCTCCAATTTAAAAGGTGCCTTCATTTGCAGGTGGTTCAGTTAATGGTTGTGACAATAATCTGAGAGACTGCTGTGGATACTACTAACCTCGGGAATCAAACAAATGTCAATTTGACCACTAGAAAGTGATGCATGCATGGCTATAAACCCACTGCTTCTTCCCATCAATTTGACCAATCCAATGCCATGGTAAGCACTACGAGCCTAAGTCACAGCAAAGTAACCAAGTGACAAGGAAAAGTTAGAAGATAGCATGTTTCTTCTCTGAAAGGAGCAAAGACAGTAATATCAGAAATAAGTTCAAATTCTCTGATCAATAATTTGCATATTGGACAATAAATGGACTTCTTACCTCAATATATGCAGAATTGATTGCCCGCTGAGCTTCCTCTACAGCAGTGTCAAAACCAAATGTTTTGTCCATTAGTAGTATGTCATTGTCAATAGTTTTTGCAACACAGACAATTGATACTTTCAATTTTCTCATGCGGCACTGGCAAAGAAAGGGAACTTATCAACATAAAATTAAACTACAACAGTAACTACAGCTCAGTGTATGAAGCAACATTTACATGATTATCCATAACCTCATAATGATGATAAAGAATAGTAAGGACTTTTACCAGGATGCATGTTGTAAGTGCATAATGCAGCACTTAATTAAATGCATAAGGTCATCTCAATTTACCAAGATAGAATTATGCAATACCTCATTATGTATGGCAAGTGCCCCTGCATGTGTCCCATCTCCGCCCAGTACAAAAAGCATATCAATTCTCTTGGCCTGAGTTGTCCAAAAATCACAAATTAGTACCACAGTTGTCAAATGATGCTGGAGAAAGTAATCAACTAAAACTTAACCCAGCTCATTTGCTGATAAAGAACCCAGATACCTGGATGTTATCAACTATATCACTGGTGCTGGGACCTCCTCGGGATACTCCTAGAAAACTTCCACCAGTGAGGTTAATATTTTGAACCACTTGACGCGAAAGCTGCAAAGGAGAAGGATATTTGTAGAATTCAAAGAAACGTGTGTGTAGAGATCCCCAGTAAAATCTTCACTTATGGGAATCGGTGGAGATGTTCTAACCGGCACTTCAGATAATCCCTCATCAGAAAATCCACGGAAACCATATGGAATTCCAACAATATTTTTTACCCCATATTTTTCAAGTGTGAGCACTATCTGCAACCACAAAAACGAAAGTAATATGTCTTCTTCAAAGTAACATTTGATGATAAAAGAGTGAAATCTCCTTCTGTGGTACTGCCAAGTATAATAAAGATACTGAACAAGTATCAAGCACACAAGTCGATTACCCTCAGCCTGGGCACTTTATTCAAACAACTATTAGCATAAAGCTAATAGGAGTTCCATGCACAAATAATTTGATAAAGTCTAAAAAGGTCCAAAACAATCTGGCAAACTTCTGAAGGGCTTAAGTTTTAACAGAAACATCAGGCTTGAATCCACTACTTGACAAGCCTTTTCAAGCTAAAACTCAATATAACATGAACCCTAGACCAGAATTTGATATTCTGAGTCAAAAAAAATTTATCATTGATTTATTTTGCTTTTCTTTTTTTTTTTCTTTTACGAAGATGCATGTCTATTGAAATGGATAAAAATTATAGGAATGACATTCAACAAATACATTAGTGCTTAAAAGGTGTGTTCTAATGAATCTGTCTGTAAAGATGTAAAAATTAGGTACAGAAAGATCATGATAACCAACCTGCCTAATTACATCATTGAGACCAGGACAAAGCCCTCCACAAGTAACAATTGCAGCTTTTACCTCCCTCGGTTCATAGTATATTTGCTTACGTGGTCCAGCACGATGCACCCTACAAAGATTAAAAACCATAATTACTATAAAAAATGGAGTAGGAAATGATCATCAACCAAACTACATGATATTTTTGGGATTTTGTACAGTTTTAGAGATGGAAATGATTAAATAAAACATTACAAGAGCCATATCAGAGTTTTGAAAATTTTGTTCTCCAGATACAGCCAAGTCCAGTTCTGATTTACATAAACTTTTAGTCACCTTAACTCATTTTTCAGCATTTTCAGCAACAAAATACAGTATATAAACTTAAAAACTTGGATAGATACATTCAAGCCAATCAAACAAGACATCAACTTAAAAAATACTAGCTTCCTTTTATCATCCAGGCGTAGCAGGGTTTTGATTTCATGCTAAAAATTGTTGAATTCCATAAAGAAAAATCCAATATTACAAAAAATGAATTATCATACTTTTTCAACTTAACGATAATCAATAAAAGGTTTTCTATAATTTAAATGAAACAAACAGTGGAATCCTTTTAAGACTTTATGGCCTCCACAAAATTGGAAGATAGGAGGAACCAGGAAAAAAAGGGCAGAAGAAACAATATCTAATTTACATTATGGCCTACAATTCCACTTGGAATACACTTGAAACCACATGTAGTTTAGAGGAAATTAAAAGAATTGTATAACTGTTGGAATTTTAGATAATACCTCAAATCATATATCCATTGTGGATAACTTTCAACTCATATGTACAACACATACAACATAAGAAAAAATAAAACACTATCATGCTATCAACCGCTCATAGAAGAAAATCACTAGACAATACCATTGTTCTACCCAGCTGCAATCAGGGTCAATGCTCTCAGCACCAGCAGAAGTTGGGGAAGCAAATTTTATAACCTGACAAAAAAAAAGATGTTAGTCTGAACATATACACGTATGTTTAGTATCCAAGGCATTCAAGACCAATCTCTTAGATGATTCATTTGCCGTTGGGGTTAAAGATCTATAAGGCTAGCATACAACTAAAATACAATGAATGAAATACTAAATTGAGTGAAAGAAAATATTTAATGTCTCATATGATTAACAATTTGATGCAGGAAATACAGTATTAATGGCCATAATTTCAATTCCACATGGCAGATCTTCCTTCTTGCTATTTCAATATGACATGTTTAAGAGTAAGCATGAACTTCAGGAACATCTGGGAGCCAGCTGTCTAACTACTAATTGGTATGCTCATGTATCTCCTGGAAAAAATGATGATAATAAACATCGAACACAACCAGAGCCATGAAAATGTTTAAAGATAACTGAATATCTATCTAGTCACAGATCCATAGTCATTCTGTCATGGCTCAGTAATCAATTATTTATGACTCAAGAAACACTCAAGACATTCAACAAAAGATGTAATGGAGAAGAAAATTTTGATGGCACTTCATGCAGCTTGAAAGTTGATTTACTTTATCAAACTACAGGCTTTACAATGACCTAGATTAATTAGCCCATGAGAAGCAACATATATTGTAACAAAATACTGAAATGATAAGTAAAGAAAATCAAATATTTATGATAAGCAAGGAAAGACCTTCAGAAGTGCTCTATCATCATCACTCACAAAGCCATTCCAATCTTCTCTTGCTGCACCATTACCAACTTCTAAAGTACCTCTGTCAAAACCAAATAACAAAAACAATACCATATACTAAAGACATGCTCTTGCAAAAATCAGCAAGCGGCAGCCATTAACAGGTACAGGCTGCACTGATGAAGAAAAACTCTCTAGGCAAAAAAGAAATCTTGAAGGAAGATTAAACATTTACTAATAATTACACTAGAAGACAAAAAGTAAATAAAAAAGGTTGATTTGTGTAGAATACAAGTCACCTGGTTTTGAGTGAGAATGTAGTTGGCCTTGGCTGAATATCCAGAACATCCCTCAAATGTGGTAAATTGAACCGCTTATCAAAATCCTCTAGGAATTTTTTTTTCCAGTCTGGATCATTAAAGTCAATTTCTGGTTTAACAACAATTGGTCTAGGATTTGTCATCTGGGATTCAGCTCTAATAACTCTCTCAAATCTTCTGATCTTTAAATTTCTGAAATTCACCAATGGGTGAATTGGGCAAAACTGTCTACCATGTTGCCGCACATTAATTAAATCAACTCCATTAATTGATGAAGCCAGAGCCATTCTCCAAATGTAGAAGAGTTGAGAAGATCCAATGAAGCAAACTGGAATACAAGAACCTGAAAGTATCAAAAGGTTGTAATTTATGACTACATTCAATTTTCAGTTATTATGCAGAACCATGTTGAGAAAACTAAAAATAATAACGATTAAAATGGACCTTGCAAACATATAATGGAATCCAGTCTTAACATAAATAAGCATATTACTATTCTCAAATAGTGTGCAATCAGGATGCATTAAATCTGTCCAGAATATGATAAGAAAAACATATTTAAGACAATTTCAAATAATAATTTGTATGAGCTAAAATTAATCACCTAGAAGAAAAGAACTTTCTTGAGGCTCTAAAACTAAGACTTTCGTTCTATACACAATATTATAAAAGACATTCCGACGCTGCAGAAATCCAGTAATCAGCAATATGTAGCAGTAAATCGCTGAGAAATTAATAAAGCCAAAAGGAGGGAAACAGAAGGGAACAGTTAGTGGACAGGAAGAAAATTTGGGGTATTAATGAAGAATTTCAGAGGGAAAGAAATGGGAAGGATCCATAACGGGTGTAATAACTTAGATACCTTCTGCATTTCTGACGTATCTGGCAACACCTAATCCAAATGTAAGATCGAGGTAGGGCTTTAATCCTAATCTTAAACCAATTCCCATAGGCGAAAACTGTGCTGATATAGCAAGAATTACAAAAAAATTTAGGGCTTCCCAAGATCACATACAGAATTAAGGTAAGAAGGTGCATAATTAATCATTTTCCAAACAGATAACCGTCCCAAAAAAGAATATAACCAAGCTCCATGTAAGAGATAGGATCAATCATAGCCTCAAAATCTAATCTTGCGATTAGAAATTGCAAGAACTATCTTGAAAGTTCGGATCCACAACTCCAAGTTCTACATGTAATAAAGCACAATCAAATCCAATACCATTCCACAGCCCATTTACTACAAGATTCACAAAAGGATCAGTGACTTCTTACCTACATTTTTTTTAATAAAAAAAACCAAGATTCATGTTATATCTTGGTACGAAACCCATCGTTGAAATTACTAATTAGAAGAACCATCTTCAAAATTCGAATCCACAGCTCTAAGCTCTACATGTAACCAAGATAACAACCAAATGCAATACAATCCCACAACCCATCTACTACAGGATTCAGAGAAGGATCAGCGATCAATTTTCTCTCAGTTACCTACAAATTTACGTCAAGAAAACCAAAAACCCAAGCTCCCTATCGAAAACAGGTATCCGCACAGCCTACCGACACACTTTCTTTAAATTATAAATTACAACAACTATCATGAAAACTCGGATCCACAGGTCCGAGCCCCACATGTAACCAAGATCGCGATCAAATCCAATAGAGCCCCACAACACATCGACCACAAGCTTCACAGCACGATTGGTGACCAGGTCTTTCGCACTTACCTACAAATTTACCTGACATGGTCTTGAGAGCTTAAGCTACAAGAATCAGCTTCAAGGTTCAGATTCAGGACTCCCGAGTCCCACATATAACCAACATCACAGCCAAACCCAACGCGATCCCACAAACCTTCCACCACAAGATTCACAGAACGATCGGCGATGGTCATTTTCTTTTCCGTTCACCCAAAGATTTACGTCAAAGAAACACCCAAGAAAACATTAGAAAAATCCGTTTAAGAAAGCGACCTCGGGTTAATCGGGAAGCCGATCGTAGGGCGGGAGAGGAGATGAGAGCCTTTGATTCTCGAAGGAATCACCCTTCGCATGCAACACCTTCAACGGTCGTCCGCCGGAGCGGAGAGGGGAAGGTGGGGAGGGCCTTTTATTATGCACGAGCGCAATGCGGTCAACGGCGTGAGGGAGGTGGTACCGCGGTCAAGTTACCGCCCATGCCGATTTCCTCGGAGAGCGCCGTGACTTGGGAAGGCTGGTTACGATTCGTCCGTTCTTTCTTCGTAAATGCACACCCGTCGGCATGGAGCGAGTCGCCGCTCGCCTGTGTCGTGTAAGTCACCGGACAGTGAAGCTTGGACCTGCTGTCACTCGGAAGCTTGGCCCGCGTTTTCTCATTGGTCGCCAGATGCGAGCCCCACCGATAGCAACCAGCCGAAGCCGCCTGGTGCTCAGACCAATTCGTTTTATCCACCAAATTTCAAAAAAAAAATCCAAAAAGTTCTTAAATTTTCGCTTTTTTTTTTTTTTGGAAGAACGACTCTTTTTCTTTATTTTCATTCGTCCTATATTTAAAAAATAAAGTTTATCTCTAGTATGTATCGCGTCGATCGTTGTATCTATCCCTTCATGAGGTTTCGTAGTCTGGGTTACAAGACCCACCATTGTTCGACGAGGTTGAGAACAATAAGACGATCACAATGCCACCTTTGCCTCGTTGTAGGACCTGTAGACTTCTACCACGTCGACCATTGAGCCCTCATAATACATCATGATTGTCGACTTATGCAAAGGGGAATGGGGTAATCACAATGGAGCTTCCCCTTCCTCTTGCCTCACATAATCCACTGTGTCAAGCGTTAGGTATTAAATATCACCCGCACGAGTTGCTTTGCTCCTGTTTAGCACAAGAGCCCAAATCTAAGAGGTGGAGGAGGGGGTCGAGAACGCCCTCCTCGAAGATGGTATGACAATAGGCATCCAAGGTGGAGGCAAGGAAGAAAGCAACAATAACAATATGGGTTATGGCGGAGATGAACGATGAAGACAAAGGCCTTGTGGTAAGGCCTTAGCGACACCTTAGCATTGCTGAATGAGCTGAGATGACAGACAAGAGCAATGATAACGAGGATAGAGGCTACGGTTAAGGGCCTTAGGATAGCAACAACGAACAAGAGCAAAAGCATGCTCATGCTCAAGGGCAATAGATAAGAGTGAGAGTAGAGACTGACAGATGAGGATATGATGGATAAAAGGTGATCGAGGACAAAGATGATGATCGACGACATATAGATCAAGGATTATCTTATATTTTAAAAAATAAAAAGCATGATGTGAGAATGAAGCAAAAAGAGAACGCTCTACTGAAAAAATAAATAAATAAATAATTTTTTTTTAAAGAATTTACCCTTATAAATTTTAAGTCGGATTAAAAGAAAATAAAAAAACAAAACAAAACATAGAAGATTCTCCCTGGTTAGGTCAAGCTATAGAAAAAGGTAAATGACAGAATAAAAAATTTTGCCACTAATTGAACCCTATAGTACGCACAAGGATTGAATGGACATACTAGAAATTTTGATCGCATCCAAGCTGGCGAGGTAGATCCTGTGTACAGTCATACACCGTGTAATCGATCAAAGGTCTCTACCAAAAACCAACTAGCTATCAATATCCATGAACATTCCATATTCGGTCTTAAGCTTAACCATCAGACTTCTCTCAGCATCATCTGAGACTGTCTTGTCTTCCCAGAAAGGAGTCGTCTTGCCCGGTGGTGCACGTGGTACTTCTCAAAGATGTCCTTGTCTTGTAAATACCAGAAGAGCGTGATCGCTTTGTCGAGGACAACCTCTACATCCTCTTCACTAACACCTTTCAGGCCATTACAGAGTTTGTCATCAACACACAGGGAAATGAACTCCAGACACTTTTCATTCAGAAGGTGCTGAACAACCTCCACAGGATTCTTCAGTCCCTCTGGATCAGTCACCAACTGTTTCCCGGTGTCTCGAATGTGTGAAGCCATGAGATCTCTTATCGTCGAAACACCTTCAGTAACTCGCAGAGCAAACTGTACAGTCTGCTTAAATCTACATATTCATCATCTAAAAGCATATTAACAAGGCCAGAGTTCTCCATACGAACCAATCCCTTCATGTGGTTAGTGATAAACTCCTTCTCTACAACACGATTTTTGGTTCAGTTTTAGCATCAAGCCACCTCTCAGCTTGTTTAAGGTCCTCGCCACAGTCACAGCTTACAATGAGCTGCTGAGATCGCTGCTACAAAAACCAGCTGAAGCATCCAAGAAGAGCTTCTCAAAATCTTTTCGATACACTGAAGATCCCAAACCCATTACCAGCTGAAGCATCCAAGAAGGGATTCTCAAAATCTTTTTGATACACTGAAGATCCCAAATCCATTAGCATCTTTGTTGCATTCCTTATCAACCCTCGATCTACAACTTCACCTGTGCGCTCTTCATGTATAAGCTCAAGAAGCGTATCAAGTAACCTGTCATGAATTTTGCTGGAGATTCAGTCCTAGTTCATAAACTGGTGTCTTTTTGTAACCAGGAACAAATGTTCTATCTGCAGTGCTTTGGTGTGCACCCCCCATTTTCTGTTCAGTTCTTCTAGAAAGAGACCACCTAGAGCAACCTCAATCGGCTGTGATATTTCTCTTAGGTGGTTTGTCATGGTGGTCACAAGTCCAGAGTACAGTTTTTCTCCATGTTTGTGAAGCACCATATTATAAGCATTCCTGGATTTATAAGAATCTCAAATGAAAATAAAATTAACAAATTGCCAAAAAAATTCATAGGCTACTAACTTGACACATGAAACTTGGCAAATATTATCAAGGAAGAACAATTGATTCAGTTCTTTCAAAAGCCTTATTGGAGGTTTCTGCTATTAGAATATTAGCTCATAAGCTACTGTTAATATGATACCGGTTGTGAGACAAGCATGGAAATTACTAGTTGATTGGATATGCTGATTGTGAATGGGTAGGAGGTCAAACCTTTGGAGAAGGTTGTGTCCTTGTTTCCTAGTGGCATCAGGAGGCTAGTCTTGCAGTGCAAAGATAAACTCCCATTTTTCGTTTGCAAAATTTATTATATATTAAAAAATAAAAATATTCATGTGCAAGATGAAAGTCGAAGGAGGATTAGAAGAAAGAAGAACTAAATATTAGTCTCATATGGCTAAGGATTGAAGAGGATATTAGATATGTTCCATAACCTAACAATTTAAGTTTTTGAGTTGTATTGAAATCCGATTCTATGCATGTTTGACTTGACCAATTTGACTCCAACCCCTTGATTCAACTTTGAGTTGGTTCCACACAAAAGTAGATCTAGTTTTTGTCATAATATTACTCTAATGCATGCTTTCTCGATATCCCCATGAATTTTCTTTTCTTGAATGGTAAATGACGAATACGGGATTTGTTCCTAGGTCCTTGAGATAAGATCTCGAAATGAACTAACAACATATTGCCAGCTAAATTAGTAGCCAATAAAGGAATTATACCATTAACTTAATGCGAGCATGAATAAAGCAAGTTCTTGTATGAACAACATCTTTACTAGCTAATTTAGGGGCCGATAAAGGAGTTACAGTGATAATTAACACGAAGCATTACCGAAGTAAGTTTTTGAAAGGCGAGATTTTATCCCAAGACCTTAAAATGAACTGTCAATTATCATCAAAATTAGTCGCAGATAATGAAATTATACTAATAACTCATAGCAAGCATGAGCAAAAAAAAAAAATCCTTAGTATAAAGAATATCTTCAGCAGTCAGTTTGGTGGCCGACGAAGGAATAATGGAACTAACTTAGAGCACGAACAAGTCAAGTTCTTGTAAAATCTCTTATGGTTTGCGCTGAAAAATCTAACCAAATACACACCGCGAGACGAATGCTCGATGATATGCCTGACAGACTAAAAACCATATCATAGCTCCAGATAACCCAACCAGCGCGTCCAAGTTTAGACCGCCAGAAAATCTAACGATGAAAGATGCAAACTGTTAAATTCAAGGGTCATGGATCAAAATCATGTACCTGGAGAGTTCTTCAAAGCTGAGACCGCCGGTATTGTGTGTGTAAATCTCGTGGAAGGCATGCTCGAGCACCTTCCAGGTCTCCTCGGCGCCAGATTCACCCGACGCTTGAACGCCTCGATATTGAAGTTTCGCCTCTTCTTGGTGCTCATCGGGTCCGGCGAAGCAACCACAGGGCTTCGAAATCGGAGGCGGAAGAGAGGGTTCTCAGACATATATATATATATATATATATATATATATATATATATATATATATATATATATATATATATATATATATATATATATATATATATGTATTCAATTTTAGAATTTGATGAGGTAAACAAAAAAATTGTCGTCAATGGTATTTTGCGTCGTCATGCCATGTCATATAGAATACATATATCTCATGAAAGAAAAGGAAATCAAACTTTTTATTGATATAATATTTTTAAATTAATATTATTAAATCAAATTTGATCGTCAATTTTAACTTGGTGAAATTGATTTGATCTAATCATGTTTCGAGTATTATCGCATCCATATGATATAAATTTAGTGGTGAGAGGTGTTATTTATAATTAATTTTTTTTTGGCTCAAACCTTACTCAGTGCAAAATATCTTTCATTCTTATATGAAGACGGAGAGCATAGTGGGCATGGATTCCATGCCCGTCGCCAATCTAAACCATCCGATTCGACTCGGGTGCTACATTGGACCACCCCATCACGCCTCATTCGACGACCATGACTTGCGATGTCAGATTTGGCTAACCAAATAGATCGCCCTCGATAAGTCGGCCCGGCCCGCACATAAAAAGGCCGGGCCAAATCACCCGTGAAAAAAATTACACAGGCGAATAGCTTTCCCTGCGTTACTTAGTCCGGAAATACTAACCCTACCCGACGACGCTGACCCCATTCGCCCCCTCCCTTGTGAAGGAAGAATGCTCGTGGGGTCCTCTCCCCAATCACTCACAAGGCCCCCTCTAGAGGCTATTCACCAACGTGTACCCAATGTTCGTAAACAATGTGACCGTATATTAACGATGACGATGAAATTTCATTGTGTGTATATATATATAGTCATATGTACTTTGATGTCTCAGTCACGGTGTGTCGAAAATAGGAACAATTAGGCAATCGAGGCCATCCAAATTTATTGCCCACGAGACTGCATTAAATAATGGGCGACAGATCCCTTGTTACTTCTCAGTCAAAGAACAGGCTTCTTCCCTCACGAAACACCGTAACGCAAGCTTAGGTGGTGGAGCCCACGTTACATGTTTGGAAGAAATCCTGACCCTTGCCTGAGCCGATGCGGGAGATCCTCACCGAAGGACAGAGCCGTCTACGCCTTAATTTTCGTGCTCTCTTGGACGTTGGACTTTTTGAGCCGCGCTTGGGGTCTTCTACAGTTGACGTCCGATAGATTATTGGGTGAAACGACGGACCCCGCGGCGGGGCCGACAGTTTCGGCTTGTCTTTTTCTCTTCGAGCACAGTCGTCGGATTGCTTCTTTGTCTCCACTCCGATGCTGGCGCCAATCTCGTGCGTGATCAACAGTCGCGGTGGTCGGCCGGATATATAATTCCCCGGCTTTTGTTGAGGGAATGCATCCAGCTCCTGCCTATTGGATTTTCTTTCTCTGCAAAAAGTCTTGGAGGTTTCTCCAAGGTTTTCCTAGTCATGGAAGATGGCTCTGTTCCGGAGATGGTCTGTAAGGTACCAGAGTTGCAAGATGTGTCCTGCTCTGAGCGTGCAGCACGCCTCGAGCCAACGAGTTTGACCTTACATCGCACGGTATATGATCCTTCTTTTGTCATATTGATCTATACATGTAGTTGTTTAGCGTCAGCTGGTCATCTCCTCTTTATCAATATCACTGGGTTTTCTCTGCCTTCTTTTATAGCCATGCATATCATGTAAGAAAGAAACGATGCAATGGAGAAGCCAGAGAGATGAGCAAGATGGGAGAAATTTAACCATGGACGCGAGCAGAAACTAAGCTACTGATAGGACCTGCTAAGAAGACTAATACATGATAGTTTCTCCAGCCTGGATTGCCATGAAAGAGACAACTCAAGCATGCAGCTGCAATAACATCAAGCACCATGGCGGTGCTAGTAAACTAGCTAGCACTTATTGTTTGATCTCTCTAACCCACAGATCTCGGTTGGTACTGCACTAAAGAAGCATGAAAACGACAGTACAACTCTCCCTAGGATCGGAGGAGGCTCCTGATGATCTCAGCCTGAGGGCTGTTGCTGTCCATGGTCACCATTAGGCCGGAGAGCCGGTCGCTCAGGCCGTCCACCTCGCGGTGCAAGCTCTTGATGTAGCTGCACGTCTCCTTCAGCAGCTTCGACGCAGATACCTGCAACATAGTCCGCAAACAGCACCGTTAGTGGAGTGCACCACCTTCGTAGAGGGACCGATCGACTCAGGCGGCGTGCTGTCTCCCTACTCTGCCTGTGTTCCTGCGGCGGGACTCGGGGAGCAGCGACTGCAGCTTGGAGACGAGCTCGTTGATCTCCTCATCAGTGATCCTGCTGCCTCTGCCCGACATTTCTTCTGCTCTATTTCCTCGCCTCTGAATGCAGAGACAAGCGCAGGGAGATGGCAAACCACAAGGCGAGGCAGTGCATTTAAAGGGCGAAGGAGAAGGGGAAGTGCTTCAGTGAACTGAGCTCACATCCACTGGTCGAACAGTTCTATATCTGTGGACAATATGTAGCTACACAATGGAAAAAGCTTACCCTTAATGCATTAGAGCGGATAGTTCTTTAGGTATTGCACTCTGTACCCAAAAGATGCCTTGTGTCTCTTCTGCTTTTGGTGTAGGACGTCTCCGGTTGCTGGTGGTATTGTCTTGTCTTGTAGGGTTGTGAGGCTCGTGAATCCCCAAATCTCGACACCGCTAATTGCCAATTTGTCATGGTCGTAGATGGAGACTGAGCGGTGCCCTGGGTTGGGTTGGAGATGAGGGAACACCGATGGCTGTGGTGACCGGCCGCCGACGACTCCTCGGCTTTTGTCGACAGGACACCTGAAGCCACGGGGGCATGCATGTGAGGCTGCGGTGCCGCGGCTGTCACTCGGAGGCCCACCATGCTCACTGGCCCCTATAATGGGCCTAAGCCCTCTAAATATTTAGATCCAGCGCGCGCGCGAGAGAGAGAGAGAGAGAGAGAGAGAGAGAGGAGGGAAAGAGATCTCAAGTGGAGGAGGAGAAGGAGCTACTCTCGTCTTACCACATTCACAATCTCTTTCATTACCCTGCTGCATTGTGCACAGGAGAAGATGAATGAATATGATTTAATGTCTCATTTAGTATCCTTAAACGTCTGATGCTTGATTACTTCTTACAGTTCTTCGTATTCCGTGCATCATACTTATGTTACTGTTGTTTTCCGGTTGAAGAAGATTGAGCACCTTCTTCATAAGAGAGATGAACGCTTTCTTCCCTACAAAATGAAGAATGGAGGTATGAGGATTAGTGTGACAAGAAAACAAGCTCAGAAGCTTCCTCCTATGATCCAAATTTTGTAAGCCAAAGAGATGTTTATCTATCACTGCTTCATCATTGCACAAATATTCTTGGTGTTCAGTACTGGTACTGATTCCACAAGAACATGCTTGAGAGCACTAGAAATCTCGTCTCAAGATTAATGTCCATTAGGATTCTTAATTCTTCTTGTGATGGAACAGCAGATCCCACCAAAAGTGCCAGAGTCTCTTCTGTCATCTGCCATTCAACTATCTTTCTCATCAGATTTTTAGCTGCATGCTACTGGCCAAAACGCCATCTATGTCATGTTAAAGACAGTGGTTTCTGTGGCTGCTTTCTAAAACCTTTGCATGTATGCATTTAGGAAAGAGAGAGAGAGAGAGAGAGAGAGAGAGAGAGAGAGAGAGAGAGAGGGATTCTGCTTTTGATGCGAGTGAGGTGGATTTGCCTGGAGTAGACAATCGTGCATGGGATGCCCCCAAAGCGATGTTACACACACGTGGGCATGTCCGAGGTTGAGCGTAGGCATTTCATTATGCCTCTCTCTCTCTCTCTCTCTCTCTCTCTCTCTCTCTCTCACACACACACTCACATACACACTCTCTCTCATGCACATCAGATGATGATAATATTTTTCTTTGAACAAAATAATAATAATAATAATACTCATAATAATAACTTTTTTATTAGTAAGAATTTGAGTAAAATTACACATATATATTCTTTCAGAATTAACGAATTAATACGTATAAGAAATATTACATGTATTCTGATGAATTAGTAATTTTTATATTATTTCCTCTGCATTTATTCTATTTAATGAATGTATCACAGAGTACTTTAAATATTAAATTATAATATTATTAAACTTCCTAGAAATCATGGTTAATGTTGTTTAGCCTGAGATTATTGATAATTGTTAATGAAAGTGACATATATGAATTATTTAGATAAATCTAGATACTTGGAGGGATATATATTGAATCAACATATACCTCTATGGGTAAGAACATAGGAAAACATCACATAAGCATGTCTGGGGTCTAAGAAATATAATCAATGGAATACCCATAAATTATAAATTCGACTAATTGATAGATTATTTCGACTTAAGGGATTGGATAAGCATAGCTGACTAAAATTGTTTTTCTTCTTTAAAATATTTATTTTAGATATTTATTTTAGATATTACTCTGTTTTTTGGGTACCGAGTAGAGAATGGAAATTACACATTTGTTGGAATTTCAAATAATGGAAATTCCACATGTGCAAGCCTTAAATTTAATGTCACATATACATATACATATACATATATATATATATATATACATATATATATATATACATATATATATATATATATATATATAAATGTATTGTGACAATAAAAAAAGACCTGCACCAAAAAGATATATCATGCAGAAACCAAGAAATAATGTTTTATGTTGTAAGAGTGTGTATATATATACATATACATATACATATACATATACATATACATATACATATACATATACATATACATATACATATACATATACATATACATATACATATACATATACATATACATATACATATACATATACATATACATATACATATACATATACATATACATATACATATACATATACATATACATATACATATACATATACATATACATATACATATACATATACATATACATATATATATATATATATATATATATATATATATATATATATATATATATATATATATTGTGACAATAAAAAAATACCTGCACCGAAAAGATATATCATGCAGAAACCAAGAAATAATGTTTTATGTTGTAGGAGTGTGGTTTATTCACTGATGCAGTATGTCAGTTCAACAGGATCTTCCGGATGCAGTCAATTGATACATAAGCCAACTATATATTTACACCATGACCAATTTTGTGGATCCCTGGATATGAATCCAAGAAAGCACCAATTTCAAATTTCTACATCTTCCATTGGCCAAGCATTTCACAGTTCAAGGTAAACAAAGAAAAAAAAAAGAGTAATTCTATAATATCTCAAGAGGCAAAAATCTCGCGATGAGACGACGACCGAAGATCAAGCTTCTTGAAACACCGAGTCTTTATATTTCTTTTACTTGAGAGAAAAGCCACCAGTCGATATCTTTACAGCATCAGAATCCGACAGTGCGACTTTCCTCACTTCGCAGGTCACATAGATTGAATTCAGTTGAAAAATTTTCTGTCTATGCAGAAATTTTCGCTCCAGATAAGTGAGAAAATAATTTGTCTCCATCTGTTTCAGAACATAACAGCTTAAGTAAAACAAACTAAATTCCAGATGGTAATGTCTGCTAATAGTTCAACATGAAGTTGAAAAACACAATAATCTTTAACTGTGAGCAAATAGGGAGTATTATTTCTGCCGCAAATGGCCTAAACATTGACAACCAAATTCTTAAACAGACTTGTCATGGCATGAAATCTAATGGTCTTTTATATAGAAAGTCCTAAACCATACAAGTCTGCTGTCAGCTTCAGTCCAAACTATTCCTTCCTCAGCCTCAGACAGTAGCACATAAAGCTCAACTAACAAGTATCCTTAACAATCAGGTGAGTTTGTGATGATTTTATGCACCATTTTCCTAACATTAGATTTAAAGAATAAATTCTAAGGTGATGTCAGAAAATCAAGCAACCTGGATTTTATTTTTATTTTAATTACTTACGTCCAAAGATTAAGGACCAAATACTTATTTACAAAGATTTTTGGTCGAGTAATTGAAGTTCGAATCTTAGATCTTCCCCTCAGTTTCCCTTTGTTACAGCACAAATTTTCCCCCGAATTTTTCTATGTAAAACCCAATGCTCACTTAAGTTCAGTTGTCACTTAGTTCCAGATACTCTTTTTTCAGTCAATCATTTGCACTGTGCAAGCGTTGACTACCTTGAAGTAAGAACAGTTACTCCTATTAACATATAAATGTAAAAACACAAACAAGGTCGACTACAGAGCACATGCTTGAAACGTATGTTAGAACTCATCAATTTACTTTTGAGATTTTGATTTGTTAGCACAAGCAAAACTTTTCTCCATAAAAGAGTTAATTAACAAATTCAGGCAATGATAACCAAATATTTGTAAGATCATCAACAGAATTTGTTAATTGAGAGGGTGATCTCGAGAGATCACTTAATCTAGAGCATATATATCTGAAGTGAAATGTTTGCTGAATCGACAAATGCAAAAAAAAAACACTTATTTAAGAAGTAAATGATAATATGACGATCTGATTACAGCATTCATATTAAAGCTCAAGGGAAGAGGAGTTTCTCAAAGTGGAAAAGACAGGCAGAAGAGTGATTCCATAATCCAACATAACCATATGTAGGTCGTTCAGGAGAAAAACCGAGTAATCTTACCTTTTTAATCAGATAAACCACATATAATCAACAAAATGGTAACTGAGAGTGGAATGCCGTGTGAGATGAACTGCTGCTGGCTAATGTGGAGATATGTAGATAGGAATGCAACACGTATCATGCACAAAAGAGAAGGGATGTATGTCATGGAAAGGAAAAATGTGGTAACACTAGATCTGAGGCTTGTCATGCTTCAGCAAATCTGGGACAAAAAGTACAATAAAAGCATCTAGAAAATAGTTTATAATGCTGTCTGGAAAGATTTATGGCAGCTGACATCATAATTCTATTCAATTTTGGTCTGAGAGTACCAAAGCATGCATGTTTCCACTATGCAGTCATCAGAAAAGATGTGTGAACTGTGAAAACTGATCACATTTTACCTTCTACCAAGCTAGAGTAGTAACAAAAGGTTTTAAAACGATTTGAAAACTATCTAGTAGTGACATACAATAAAGCATTTAAAACAAGCTCTAGGTGGACCCAAATAAGATTCTTCTTGAGCTCCAATAAGCAGATCTATAACCATACCAGTTTCCAAATTCAAATGCCATATTAATTATGCTTGTCGCACAATCGAACTTCCATAGCGAAGAAAAGAAACTAGAGAAAATTCATAAGCTCACCTATACACGCGCTTGATGTGCCACTGCAACTATAAGTAAAACACTAGAAGTAACATGATGCATTGGCCTAAAAAACGTATTAGTAATTTGAGCATCCAGGTAAACATGTCAATAGAAGTATGGAGATTGTGGTGAAACATCGCTGTCCTAACTCCATCTGGGGTGGTTGATCTAGACGTTTGGTTGCCTCCAATTATTAACCTTACGTTCTTTTACATTCTGACATATCTTCAAAATAACTAACAGGCATCCAAATTCAAAACAAACAAAGGGGTGAGGCTGAAACCAGAAATTATGAAACTCAGGAGTTACATGGGCAGTAAAGCTCTATTGTTATTCAGATGAACTACTTCAGAAAAGGCAAATGTTAACCATTAAGCAGAGGGAGTATTTTAGGCACCTCTAGAAAGCCAATATCATGCATCTTTCCAGGAGAGGCAAAATACAGGCATGATGGATGAACAACAGAAATCAGCAGCCCATCACAGCACAATTATAAACAAAGCTTCCTGAATGCTTGCTTGCCATCATATTCCATATAGGTGGCCTCCCATTTGGAATCCAAGAATTGAGCTCAATTACCCCTCCATGAGATTCTCGTGGCCCACCAATAACTATTAGCCGTGCACCACAAGCACGGAAGGCAAGGCCCCAACCGTTCATTGAAACAGACCTTTCAGGTAACTGCCCCAAAGTTACCCATGTATTATTCTCCTTAATATACTTCCTCACCTCCTTGTCAGCATAATGAGCTGCATAGAGCTCATTTTTCACCACAGCTACAAGTGGAGGCGCACCACTGGCACCATGGAGACCAGCAGACATATCAGGAATCACCCTCCATGAACGTCTCTCGAAGTCATACTCTTCCCCACATGTCAGCACATTCCTGTCAGAATCCATGCCGCCAATGACATAGAACTTTCTATCCATGAACACCCCCGAACACATCTTCCGTGCCCTGTTCATACTGGGCAAGGTCTCCCAAGTCTGTGTCTCAGAATTGTAAAGCTCTGCAGAGCTAAGTACGTCACCTTCCGCATTGGTGCCACCGGCTACAACAGCTTTCTCTCCAAGACTAGCAGATCCAAACAAGCACCTAGGTGAGTTCATTACCACACCAGGTGACCAGGAGTTGGTTAAAATGCTATATCTCAGGACCATGTAGGAATTCAGCTCCTTTCCAAAAACAAGGAGATCGGTGCCCACAGCAAGGGATTCCTTATCCGAGCACATGAAGCTTTCGGTAGGGGGCATCTTAGGAACAGCAATCCAGCACTCACGGTAGGGATCGTATGCCTCCCATTCAAGGACATTGCAGGAGAAATAGACCCAGTGCTCGGAGATCTCCATCTGGCGACGCAGCCGGTAGAGCTCTCCGCTTCGGACCAGCGAACGGAAGGAACTGTTGACGGATGCCACAGTGCCATAATAGGACCGGGAGAGGAGAAGAAGACAGCTCACTGTCAGATCCCTGCCGAGAGGGTTGATGAAGGTGCTGCAATCATTGTAGTCCATATCATTTTCGTGGTGATCAGAATTGTCAGTAGTGCGCTGCACATCTTCTAGATCAGGGGTATCGTGATGCTGTGGCGAATTCTTCCTCTTAATCTGATCTTCTTGTTCTTCCAATTCTTCATCTAATGGGCGCTTGTTGTTGCCCAACGAGTTGCCTTCCAACATAACTCCCAAGCACAAATCAACCCGAAAGACCAAGATTTCCTACCGCTAATAACCGAATCTCCTCTTTTCCTACCCAAGTACGTGAAGCCTCAAATCAGATTATAAACGAGGAAAACCCCTGATTCAAGAAAAATTAGCCCTTGAGAAAGAATTTTAGTGATGTGAGATGTAAAATCATCAAGAATAAGTCGAAAACATGTATCTAAACTGGAGAAAGGTCATCAAAATCGCATCTTTAATGTCTTCGATGAATCACCTATCTGGATGGAGGAAAACGGAACCGTCCCATCGAATCAGTTTGACCTCATTAAGGGCTCTATAGAGGAAAACCAAGTAAAAGAAGGGAAGGATAGAATAAAATACCATACCATCAGAACCGACCAGTCATCACAATAACAATTACCTGGTACAGAGAAAGAACCCAGCTAAAAATCCGAACTTTCATCGCCAACTCACTTCCACTTCCTCGGACTCAGCCCCATGATACCAAAAATGCAAAAGACAGGGGGAAAAAAGAGCAATTCTTGGTGTCCCAGACCAATAAAAACCGCAGATTTTCCTCCAAAACGTCAGAAAGATCTGAACTTTCGGATCAAACGAAGGAACCATACAGACTGACGTCCCGAAACAAGAAGGAAAGAATGGAAACTTACGGACTGGCCTATGACCACGAAGAGATGGAAAGGAAGAGACCAACGGAGGTTCCTTTTGGACGCCAAACTCGCCTCCTCCTTCTCCTTCGTTGAGCCCCGACTCCGTCGTCTCCTACGTCCCCTCTCGCTATCGTTCGCCAGAAGATGCCATTCGAGGCTCTGAGTCGGGCTCTCTCACTCCCTCCCTCGCTCTCGTTTTATTTGCCTTCAGCCCCAATTAAGTTTCGGCCATTCCATTTTCTTCGATTTTTTATCCCAATTAATTCCGTCAAAATAATTCCTTCTGGACTGTTCTTTAATACGGTCAATGGTCAAAATGTTTCTTATTATTATTATTCTTTGACCCATTTTTTCCTTCCATTAATGCTTGATCAAGAAACATATTAAGCCTTAATAAACTTCAGCGTTTTCTCTTATGACTCACTAATTGTCCATATACTTTATATATGTATATATATATATATATATATATTCTTTAATTTTTTAAAAAAAATCCTTTCTATAT
Source organism: Musa acuminata AAA Group (assembly GCF_036884655.1). NCBI lineage: Eukaryota > Viridiplantae > Streptophyta > Magnoliopsida > Zingiberales > Musaceae > Musa > Musa acuminata. The sequence goes on along the minus strand of NC_088338.1, from coordinate 8,610,286 downwards.
GTCACTCTCATTAGTATGTATTCATCCATTCAATTTAAAATAATCATTAATAATTATATTACTAATATTTTTTTAAAAAAATATGATTATTTGATTATCAGTTTCTTAAATTTAGATTTATGAAGATAAATTAAAAATTATCAATTTAAGACGGTTACCAAACCCAATTAAAATTGGACTGTTACGTCTTTAACCGTCCCTCTATATGCTGTATAAAATATAAACAAACAAAAAAACATGGACATACATAAGTATTACATCAAACATCATGTTTAGAAGTTTGTCCGTGATAACTTCGAAAGACTTTCCACTATTTTTAAGGATATTTCGATTTTTACAATTACCATGTGAAACAAAGAAATAATTTTCAATAATAAACAAAAAATACTTTTTTTTCTGAATTTCTTGCTATAGTAGTGTTCATATACCTTTGTATGATTTAAAAGTATATATAGGATGCATATATAACACTATAATATGTAGAGTTTATATCTTTGAGATTTTATGTGAAGTCTACTATTTCCACACCAATATTTTGAGGTATTATAATCTCCATGGATAAATTAAATCCCATTTACCAACAAAGCTATTAAGAACAAAAAAAACTATCATTTCATGGCAATAAATCACTCTATAAAATTATTTTAAATAAATAAATAAATCGAATAAGATTTCAAACTTTCAATAATCTTTCGATAAGTGCGTTTTGATAAACGGATCATTTTATAGAGATAATTGGTGGAATGTCCAAAAGGGAATAGAATGCATGCTAAAATAATATACATATGACAAGCTGCCTTTTATAAGGCGATGTGGAGTGGAGTAGGCCGAGTGTGACGGCGGCCATTAACGCTGAAATGATGAAAGGACTGATGTCTGTGCCTTCCCTTTTAAAAGGGAATGCATGAATTGATGTTGATAATGATATGTCGATGTCACTATTTTCCTCGATACATATATTGGATTTCATCGACGATATGATTTTATTAATGTTAATTTCAATTGATTTGGTATTGAAATTCATCTATCTATATATTTTTCAAAAAAATTATATAATTTTCACCCGCGTTGATAGTCAAATGATAAAAGCGTGCGTAAATCAAAACATAAAAATATTTTTCTGATCATAAACATATGGTGACTCAACTTACGAAAGGGGATTCTTTGACGTTCAAAGGGGTTTATTTCCCTCTCTTATCGTTCGTTCAATTTATAGTTCATCTTAAAAACTTATTTAGATGACTTGAACTTATAAGAGACCCGATTGGGTTCACAACATCTTCTTGAGAGTAGAATTGCAAATATCCTTTCCATCCCCAAAAATTCTCATCATCAATCCGCTCATGTTCGCCTCAAGATTCGTGTTATTGAACGATTCTTATAATACGCTAAGATTCGAGATTGGACCAAGTCAAACATACGAAGTGCACATGTTACATACGATTACATTCTTTATTCGTAATGCATGTGACAAAACCTACAAACGGTGTAAGACATCTAACTTTAAGAAGATTGGCCAACACAAAAAAATCGTTTGGCACACCAACATGAACATTATAAACAATCACCATGGCCATGATCTCAAAGCCCACATAGAGCATATAAAAATGTGGCCATCCACTTATCGTAGCGCAAATGCTCAAAGTTAGAACACCGGCTTGCACTTTCGGTGAGAGTTGTGGAAGCGTGAGCACTTGTCCTAAAACGACGTGCCTTGGTACCTAAGTGTTCTTCAACACATGGAGTGTGTGTCCCATCTCCGAGTTCCAAAGCTCAATATATACCTCCCCGCTTGTACTCGATGCCTACGATTCCAAAGTAGGTGGATAAGGATGGACTTGTGGGCATGGGAGTACTTTAGACGGCTATCTTTTTTGCTTTGTGCTCTGATCTTGGAGAAGATAACAAGCACTTGAACGAATGTGGGCGAGGGAGCAAAGGCAATGATGTGATCCACGTCTAGGAATGGATGCAAGAGAAAAGCCTAAACTTTTGGGCTTGATCGAGAAGGGTTGGTGCGGTGGAATGGCAAAGAGAAGAGGAGAGAGGACAAGTTCTTTAGTAGAGATATTGGCATGCTCACCTACACCACCATGAACTTGATACGTGAAGCTCTTGTCCTCCTTGAATTCTTCTTCACTTGCGTGTATTACCCGCAAGATATATATATATATACACACACTTTTATATGATTTGATATTGATTAAAAGAATGTCACATAATAATATATTGTATTATATCATCTCTTTTTTTTGTTGCACTCATAGATAGATTTACACGATAGATGTAAGAAAAATATTAATGTGAATAATGTAAGAGGTTAAAAAAGGATCGAGGTCACATAGATAATGACTCATTTTTAGGTTATATTGGTGTCTTAGTTGGATTTTGATTATTTTTTTGGATCATTCAATATATCCAATTATATATCATCTATTCTTATAAGTCAACAATGCATTGTAAGATAAAATCTTAGCCTAATTTTGATCTTATTGCTAAAGCAATCCTTTTGACCTCTAAGACATCAAATGGTCAGCTTGTACCCACACCTTCGTCTAAACCATTAACCACTCTTTTGGTGGATTCGCATTCTTCTGGCCAAAAAATAATAAGGTGATGATTTGATTTACATCATGAAAGTTCAAATCTACTTCTCGCCCACCTTAGATACGTTACCTTCACTCAAGACTTGTTCATTGGCTTAAGACTCACTCAATGGGTCTTTGGATGCTACTTATCATCGCAATGACAATCTCTATCACAAGTGGAGATCATAAAGTGGGAGGAAGCCACTCCTACATGGGAAATGATAGCCATGGATTCCTTTCGTTGTCTGATTGGAAGTTGGCGACTGCCTTCCCAAACTGACCTAAAAGAAGAGCTATGAAAGAGCAACAATTCCAAGTAATCAATCACACTGTGATTTATTAGGTCAGCTGAGGATAGGGTCCTATTTCTCAATCTTCAAATTGGTGTTCTCATGGAATGTTTATTTTTGATGTTGATCAAAGCATACTCATTTCTATTTTGTTTTTAGAGAACATGTATCTACTCGATTCGAGTCGGATTAGAATACCCGAGTTTATAATGAGTATGAATAGAAAAATAAATATCTGAATCAAATTTAAAATAAGCTTAGATACTAGTTTGGCAAAATAGGTTTACGAATGGATAATTTTTTTTAAAATTATTTATTTATAAGAATAAAATAATATAAATTAATGTATCATAATTTATAGTCATCAAATTACGGATAGAACGGTGCCTAATGCACCAAATCGATTTTTTCCTCCTCTTTTTTATAGTCATCAATCTATCATCTCTTTTTGTGATGTGAGTGCAAACAGGCCTGTGTTGGTTGTTGCTTAAGAATAGGAAGAACACCAAGAAATTGCTTGAGCTAATCATGCATGGTGAGTACAGTGGTAGGTCTGAACTTTATTTGGTCTGCCACACTTCACATGCATTTTGCCTTCGCAAGAACATACCGACTGCTCTCTCTCTCTCTCTCTCTCTCTCTCTCTCTCTCTCTCTCTACATCCCGTCAGTTTTTCCTCTCATATAAGAGTCGATAGATAGCTTGGTGTCCAAGTACGTAGCTCATCTACATGCAGGTTTCAGCAACCAGATCCGAAGCTTGCACCGTGAAGAAGACGACTTGAGCCAAAGGCTCATGGAACTGCATGCTCCTATGATAGCACCAGCATCGCTGTTTGAGTCCGATGCCGGCGACCGAGCTGCGGAACAAAACCCGACTTGCTTCCATGAGCTAAACTTGGCTGCCATTTGGAGATGAGTACAGCACACACACACGTACTGTGTGTACGTGTCTTCGTCCTTGGATCTCAGAATTCAGATGCGTCACGAAGCGGATTACCCCAGCGTTATACTGGGCCACCATTGGCGGGCTTGGTCGGGTATAGTGTGGGCCGACCCAATGGAAGGTCAGTCCATTCCTTCTATAATAGAAGAATCAGTGGTTTTAATATCTATCCATTTGATTATTCTGCTAAGTTGCAATGTGTGTGTGTATATATATATGTCTCCTTCCAAAGTCAGTAATTTTCATATTTATTTATTTTATTATTTTTCTAGTTTTTGTAGTTAATCTCCATTGGTTGACTCTCATTTGACTGTCGGCATTGAAACATAAAATTTTCTTTTTTACAAAAAAAAAATTTTTTTTTTATGATGATAGAGATTAAAAGAGAATTACTTTGATCCAACACTCTAACACCTTAGTTTGGGTGGAGGGTCACACCAATAAAAAAATTCCTATAAATTATGACGTAAATTACCAAAGTTATTTATTTTTTTATCTTGATGAGATTTTAGTCGTAACAAATTTAGGATTAATTATAAATTATCCCTTATAATTAGTTACTTTTAGTATTCCGATCTCTATATTTTTAAAAGTTACATTGAGGTCTCTATACTTATAAAATGAAACATTTAATCGCGTTTCTTCTCACATTGTCGACTTTGCTTATAGAAATATCACGCTTGGTAAACTGAAGTATGACAAAGAAAAAAAAAGAATCAATTCAGAAAGTATAACAAAATTCTTGAGATTTGTATTCGACGTAATTATAATCAATCCAAATGATCAAATCTTTGATGGTATACAAATTGATCAATGAACTAGAAAGACTCGATCATAAGGTTAAATATCTTACTTTCATAAATATAAATATAAAAATCTCAGTATAAGTTTTAAAAATATAAAGAGCAAAATACTAATTAATCCTCACATTTATGAATCATTCTCAGACCATATAATGCAGCTATATTTATTGTGGACTTTCGATAGTTAAATACGGTATCTATCCAATTCCTTGCAGGTGGGTCAATAGTCAGCGATCACATCGTGTGACCGATACTACGTGTGTGAACATGGAAAGATGAGGTGCACCATAATGGATAGCGCGGAAGAGCGGGATGTGACATGACACCGAGCTAGCAACCAAACCAAGGCTTGTTTGTGGGGGATCAAAGTATTGAAGGCTAAAGTGGGTCTAATCTTCGCCTTAAGCCTTCTTTCGATGCATCAGCGTCAGGAAGGTGATGGATGATTCATGAGAGGTGTATGTGTGTTAGGTAGCAACCCTGGGAGCTCATAGGACCCATCCCTAGATTCCTGCCCTTCCTTTCTCCATTACCATTAGGGCCACCACCTTTACAGATGCCTACAAATTGCATTTCTCGCTGTGAATTCATGGAGCGTAGTGAGATCATGTGTGATTACATGATGATGAGTTGTTGTTCATAGTCAAACAGCTTCCTTTTGCCTCTTCGCATCGGAGGTTGAGGAATTTGACATTACCATTCACTTCATCTTCTGCTTGTTGTTGTTGTTGTTGTTGTTGTGGTAATACGGCGATCGGTTTCTATTTGATCTCTCGCCACCTCAACCTCAACCTCAACCTCCATCTTCATCTTCTTCTCCTTTGCTGGTGTCCTGTGGTGGCGTGATGGCTTCATCCTCCTTCTTCACACCGGATTATGTGTTGCAAATGCAAACACCACATGAAGAAGAAGAAGAAGAACGGCAACTCCTCCGCGCCACCCCGTGCAGCAATCTCCAAGACCTCCGAGGTGGGTTTCTGTACATCTCCATCCATTTCTGACTCCTTGGAAGTGAAACTAAACCGACTGGAATGGTGCAGCCGTGGGTCCGATGCTGGGGAGGAGGTCCATGTCCTTCTCGGGGATCGAGAACGGGGAAGGGATGAACGGGGAGGACGAGTTATCCGATGACGGCATGCAGACAGGGGAGAAGAAAAGGAGGCTGAACATGGAGCAGGTGAGGATGCTGGAGAAGAACTTTGAGCTGGGGAACAAACTGGAGCCGGAGAGGAAAATGCAGCTGGCCCGAGCCCTGGGATTGCAGCCCAGGCAGGTGGCCATTTGGTTCCAGAACAGGAGGGCCAGGTGGAAGACGAAGCAATTGGAGAAGGATTACGACCTGCTGAAGAGGCAGTTCGAGGCCATGAGATCAGAAAATGAAGCTCTGCAATCACAGAATAAGAAGCTCCAGGCCGAGGTATGGCCTCCTAAATTACTCGATTCTCGTATTGGTCTCGACAAGATCTGGTTCGAATTACTCCTTGCTCGAGGCTTTTGAGGAGGATTTCAGCCTTCCAGTGATTGGGTCTAATAGATAGCTCTTCTTGGCTATGCAGATCATGGCTCTCAAAGGCAGAGAAACATCGGAACTCATCAACCTCAACAAAGAAACTGAAGCCTCTTGCAGCAACAGGAGCGAGAACAGCTCCGAGATCAACTTGGATATCTCGAGGACATCGGTCACCGAGAGCCCCTTGCACCCTCACCAAAGCTTACCTTTCTTCCAATCAATTAGGCCTGCCGACATAGACCAGCTCCTTCAGAGTAGCTCGAGGCCAGACATGCAATGCCCCAAGATCGAGAATGGCGTCACCGAAGGGAGCTTCAGCAACTTGTTATGCAGCATGGAAGATCAATCTGCCTCCTTCTGGTCATGGTCGGATCACCACAACTTCCACTGATGCGTCGGTTTGATGTATAAAGAGATCTCCCAATTACTCTCCACCTGCGTGCCCAACTGTGAAAGCTATGCTGCATTAGCAGCACCAGAAGTCTACTACATATATGAGATGTGCATGAGCAAAAAAGATCGCCTTTTGATTCAGATAAGGTTGGAAAATCTGAGAAGACAGGCTTCAGTATTTGTATTCCCATTCTTTTTCCCTTTTCTCGCCTGTGCTGAGTGATACCATCAGTTTTAACTAAGTTTACATGCGTATTTCTGTTGGCTAGTTTCGTTTGTAGCTCCTGTACACTCCATGAACTCCCTCTCTCTGTCTCTGTCTCTGTCTCTCTCTCTCTCTCTCTCTCACTTCATGTTGCTTGTAGTTAACTGTTCTTGGAAGGCTAAGAACATGCATCTTTTCAGATGTTCTCAAGAAAGTTCAGCTACAAAAGCTAAGAGCTTTAGAGCTATTAGAGTCTGTTCTTGGCTGCCACATGGACCATGTATCAAAAAGGTTCATTCACTTTTCTGAAAGCTCTTTCCATCATGACTTGTCGTTTGAACTACTCTTCTTTTCAATGAAAGATCGTCACCGAACCTATTCAGAAGGATAAAGGTTCGAGCAGTATGAAGCATATGCCGCTAGAGAGAGAGAGAGAGAAGAGCATGGAGATATCTCTGAGGAATAGCACGAAAGAAGAGGGGAAAGAAAGAAACTGAGAGGAAAGAACATGAGGAAGAAAACAAGGTGTGTGGAAAGGAGACTGTCACTGGTTTTGGTAGTAATATCTTGCTGACAGTGGAAGACGACCTTTAACCCGTACCCCATTTTGGCCTGAGAGGAAAAGTCCTACTCTTAGATAAGAAAGAGAGGCATGTGACTCACTGTCAACACTAACCTGCAAACTATTCTGATGGTGATGGTGGTGCAACGGAGCAGTCTTGTGCTGAATTTTCTAGGTTCATCATGAACTGTTTTCCTTATTTCGTGGGATTCAGATCTCATTTCTACTGTTCCGGAACATCTTGTTGAATGAACACCGAAAAGAAACATCAGCTCATAACTCACTGTTGCAGCTAACAATCTCAAGAACTACTCATCAAACACTAGAAACCCAGTAGTTCTCTGAAATCATCCTCGACATCACAGGTACTGTTTCCTCGATAGAAACTGCACCGTGTACTGGATGAGATGGTGACCGGAATTTCTGCAACGATTAAATGCTTCAGATTCTCAAAAACATAGAATTCCATCCTCGCCTTCGAAATATGGTCCAAGAATGAAAATTTCTACTTTGTATGCTGAGAGCGAGAGACAGAGACACAGTAGTCAAAACCTTTAGGCATGAAAGTCAATGAGAGAGTAGATCAAGGGCTTGTGATCACAGCTCACGAGACATGGCGTCGTGCTCTCGTTCAGGGAATCAGAGTGGGTGGGTCAGGGCACTCACAATCACAGACATCTCTGTCCATCTGCCTTGCTCTGAGGATGCCAGCAATGATTACTTCTTGGAGTCTGAGAGCTCTGAGTTCATTTTCTTGAATGACATATCTTGCCAGAATTGAGGAACTTCATCGCATAATTAGTCATGTCCAGTGAATTCTTTATGATTATAGCCTATCCAAAATGTATGGAAGCTCTAATCAGCTGCGCTGCAATGGCAATCCTCATCTCGATTGGGAGGGCTCAGTGTGGAGCTGTTCTTTTCATGTTGATGAGGACTGCTATGTAAGTGAAGAGTGGCCTCAGCTCCATGTGGAAGCACACTGACCTAGTCTTCTCTCATGGCTATGAAGCTGCCAGTAATACGCTCTGCTGTTCAGCTATCTCAAGAGAGGGGGAGCTCCCTGAAGGCTTCTCTATGCTGGATCACAAGCTTCCTTGTTTGATGCAGTGGCTGTCTGCTATCAAAAGTGGATGAACCAGAATGAACGGCACAAGAAAACCTATCATAGAATTGTTGCTGTAATTTGATCTGAAAAACACTAATTGGATGGGGAACATAAATAGAAAAAAGACATCAGAGGTGATCAAGAACTGATCCCAGGTAGATAGGGTTTCACATCATGATCCTATGAAAACAAGGTCAGATGAGAACTCAGGTTGAGATTTCCCATGATGTCATAAAAGTCAACCTGGAATTAGAGGGGATCATGCACGTTAGGTGGCATGATAACATGATCACAGCTGAGGATGAACAGATCATCCTCGATTAGAGGTACTGATTCTTCTTTGATCAGTGAGAGAACAAATGATAGGGTGGACCAGTTGACCATCAGATGCTAGTGCTCATGAATCAGCAGCTGAAGTCAACCAGCAATCAGATAAACAAGTTTGCAAGATCCATCGTTACAGATAATTTCTCTGATATTGAGGAGCATGGTGTTGGGGGGGGGATTGCTTTCTTCCCTCACACATGTGCTGCCAACTATTCTGGCCTATCTTCTCGATCAGAATGCCCCTCCCTTCTGTACTCAGCTGTTTGATTGCGCATTGTGTGGCCATGTGCTGAGCACATTGGAGATGGGGCACGAAGACATGTTTGTATGTGGCCTCGCAACAACTCATTACTGAAATGTCCTCAGTACTTCAAATAACTCATACTTGGTGGTCCTGCTGCTTCTTCTTTCTCACAAGATTCCTGTTTGGGATCAAGAGATTGGAACTCCTCATCTTCATGCTCTGTTGTTTGTTCATCCACAAGCCCTTCATGTGGCTGCAGAAAAAATGCTCAGGGAGGAACTGCATCCACTTGAAACCTCTCTCTCTCTCTCAACATTAGAAGATAGATTGTCATTGTGATTCAAATATGGGGATTCAAACTGTGGAAAGTTTCATTATTCTTTGTGATACTAATTCATGCCTGTTTTGATCACATGGATTTTGCTTTGGAGGACATATATATAGGACGTAAAGATTTTGATGTATATGAGAATGTGGAAGTGATTAATATAGAATTAACATTATAATTTACACTAGAGAAAGAGATTGGGATATGGGGTTAGACTGGCGTCGATTTGGGTTTCGAATCGATTTTATGATGGCCCAAATTGGGTTTCCACCCAATCCAATAGTCCAGCCGATCAGGTCAAAATCAAACGAGTCTGGCCCAATGTCTTTGCACGCGGCTTCATTCCGTTCGTGGGTAAGTGTTCGAGTGGAGCAGGTCTTGCAGCAGATCCGGCACCAATAGGAAGCTTGCCCACTTCGTCTCCTGGCCATATAGCTCACGGCTATGGATAAGCCCGCCAAATCTAGAAAGCATGGCAACCGCCGCCGCCGCTGTCCTCCTCTCTCCGCCGCCGTCCTCCGCGGCTAAAACCCTCCTTCCCACTGTCTCTCACCACTCCTTTCCCTCCAAAACCCCGGCTGGCGCCCGACCCCCCACCACCAAGCTCTTCGCCTCCTCCTCCTCCTCGTCGTCGTCCTCCTCCTCTTCCTCCTCCTCCTCCTCCCGGACACTCTCCCCGAAATCCCCTCCTAGCTCCGCCGCCGCCGAGGAGGAGCGCATCTTCTTCGACGGCGGCGCCCACTACGGGGACCTCCTCGCCAACCTCCTCCTCGGGTTCACTCTCCTCTGGCTCCCCCTCACCCTCGCCGCCGTCTCCCGCGCCTTCTTCCTCCGCTACCGCTTCACCACCCGCCGGGTCACAGTCATCTCCGGGTTCACCGGCCAGGACCGCAGCGACTTCCCCTACTCCTCCATCCAGGACGTGCAGGTGGTGCCGAGATTCATCGGCGAGTGGGGGGACCTGGTGATCACCCTCAAGGACGGCACCAAGGTGGACCTCCGGAGCGTGCCCAAGTTCCGGGAGATCGCTGACTACTGCCTCTTGATGGCTGACGGGTCGCAAAGGGGCTCGGAGGAGAAGAGAGGCGGCGGGCCGAGAGGGTTTTGAGCTCAAATGCGGGATCTTTCATGGACCTTTGGGGTTTCCTTCTCTCCTTCCTTCCTTTCACCTTTACCAGCAGGTTTGTGACATCAAATCCATTGGGAATTTTTGGTGGTGCAGTGGCTTTGAGCCTCAAAATTCTGTCTGATACTGAGAGTTGGATCTATCTACACACAAAATTATGGATTTAATTGCAATGTTAAAGGTCTTCCTGATTGTTTTCTTTGTTCTAATGTTTATATACTCACTGACTGAAATTGTTTGTTCCTCACAAATAGTAACTCAAAATTCTGCAAGAAATAGTAGAGCTTCAACAACAATTGTTGATCATGCAGAGAAATTATCCCACAATGAATAAGATCATTTCTCATTTAGATGGATTGACAGGTACTGGAAAGTAAACATGGCTATCAACTTCAGGTGTATGAACCTTATCTTCATTCAATGGCATCATCTACAATGAGGAGGAACTCTGTGATTTAGAATTAAGGCCATGCGGTTGAAAAGTATAAGGATATTGCTAGAAGCATATATTCTATCTTGATTCTCAATATTTGCTGTTTTCTCTGTCTTGGCTTTTAGGCTAAAGTTTGCTTTACTTGTTTTCAATCTTATAAGATCCTATGTCAATATATTTTAGCTTTTTCTTTAGTTTATTCATAGTGACCATACATGAAGTCTGGTTTTCTGTAACTGTGATGCTATCCTTGAAAGAAATATATCATATCTATGTTGCTGATTTAGGAAGTTTGTCTTCCATTCATTGGGATATATCCAATTTGCTCACCTTAAGGACACCTTATTAGAAAGATATTGCTGTGCAAGGTGGATTGTTGGTGATATGTCCTACTTCTGCATGGAGATTATGGTGGTGGAGTCTACCTCTGTAGTACCTACCAGAGATTTTGAAGGTGAATAACATATATTGTTCTGAAATATTGTTTCCATTTCATTATATATATTATATTTTTTTTGGTCGATGAACTCTTTAATCGATTTATAAGAATTTAATTAGTATATTATTATTAATTTTAATTTAAGTATCTTAGGCCATGCATAGTATTAGAGTCGATCTAGCATTTAAACATCGTAAATACATTGTGCTTTAACGAGGGTATCAATATAGAGACTTCGAGTCATATTTAGAATTATTAAATAAAAATATTAAATAGTTAAATAAATAATTTATATAAAAAATCTAATAAGATAGAGTTTTTAATCAATTATTTGGATATTTAAACCCATAATAGATGCCAAGTAATAATACTTACAAAAGTATTCGGGTCGTCAATTAAAAATCATGAGATGAATCTAATCAATTTGGATCCGATCCGACTTATCAAAACGGTCGAGCCCTCCACTACGATCGATTCGAATAGTCCAGAATGTTTGCTTGAAATGAGCCGATCAATTCTACGAAATGAGCTCAGTGGGAGAACACAATTGCTTGATAGATCTGATGTTGGTCGATTCGGGTTCGGTCCGTGCTGAACCGGTACGCCGCTGTCACCCATAAAAGCGCACACCGCGAACCAACTTCCACGCACGCGCGCGTGCTCGTTATGATATGGCCTTATGAGCTCTAAATCGGCAGCGTACGACCTGCTTCCGAGAGCCCAAAACCTCGTGCGTCTTTTGCAGTCATGCATCTCCGATCGAACCCACCGCCGCCGCCTCCCCCCCATCCACGCCCAATCCGTCGTCGCTGGCGTCGAATCCGACCTCTTCTTGAACAACCTTCTCCTCAATGGCTACTCCAAGGCGGGCCGCCTCCGAGAAGCCCGGCAGCTGTTCGACAGAATGCCCCGGACTAACCTAATATCTTGGTCCACGATGATCTCCATGTGTGCGCAGCATGGACGAGAGGAGGAAGCCATTGCCCTCTTTTCGCGCTTCCGGAGGTCCTCCTTCGGGTGCCCTAATGAGTTCATCCTCGCCAGCGTCCTTCGTGCCTGCGTCCAGTTGCGTGCGGACAGTTTTGCCTGCCAAGTTCAGGATCTTGTCGTAAAGACTGGTTTCTGTTCGGACGTATTTGTGGGTACTGCATTGATCAACTTCTATGCGAAAATTGGATGCATGGATGAGGCGATGTTAATATTCGATGAGCTGCCGGTGAGGAACTCGGTCACCTGGACCGCAGTCATCACAGGGTATTCTCAAGTAGGGAAAAGCTGGATATCGTTGGAGCTATTCGATGAAATGAGGGAGTCGGGAGTTGAGCCCGACAGGTTTGTTCTTTCGAGTGTCATCAGTGCTTGTTCGGCTGAAGATTTTCTTGAAGGCGGAAGGCAAATCCATGGTCATCTGTACAGGGGCGGAACCGATATGGATATTTCGATCAACAATGTTCTCATTGACCTGTATTGCAAGTGCGACAGAGTACGAACTGCACGAGGGCTGTTTGATCGGATGTGCGTCAGAAACCTTGTCTCATGGACCACAATGATTGCTGGGTACATGCAAAATTCATTAGATTCTGAAGCGATTGATTTGTTCTCAGAAATGACCCAATTAGGATGGCAGGCAGATAGATTTGCTTGCACAAGTGTTCTCAGTTCTTGTGGGTCCTTGATGGCCTTACTGCAAGGGAAGCAAGTGCATGGATATGCCATCAAGGCGAATTTGGATGCCGATGAGTATGTTAAGAATGGGCTTCTTGATATGTATGCCAAATGCAATTCTTTGGATTGTGCGAGAGTCGTCTTTGATGTCATATTCGAACATAATGTGATCTCTTTTAATGCCATGATCGAAGGATATGCCAGGCATGAGAAGCTGGTTGAGGCGGTTAGTCTGTTCAACAGGATGAGATCCGGAACATTGAATCCAACCCTTCTGACATTTGTGAGCCTACTTGGTGTATCTGCATCATCGTCAGCTGTGGATTTGAGCAAACAGTTTCATAGCCTTATGATCAAATTTGGAGCAGCATTGGACTTATTCGCAGGTAGCGCTCTGGTTGATGTTTACTCTAAGTGCTCATTTGTTGATGATGCGAGAGCCATTTTTGATGAGATGGAAAACAAGGATCTCGTGGTGTGGAATGCGATGATTTATGGGTACACTCAGAATGGGCAAGGGGAAGAGGCCCTCAAGCTCTTCCATCAACTCCAAGTTTCCAGTTTGACACCTACGGAATTCACTTTTGTTGCACTGGTCACTGTAGCTAGTAATCTTGCAAGCCTATTCCATGGGTTACAGTTTCATAGCTTGATCATTAAGGCAGGAGTAGATTTGGATCCCCATGTCTCGAATGCGCTTGTTGACATGTATGCAAAATGTGGTTGCATCATTGAGGCATGGAGATTATTTGATTCAACGCGTGGAAGAGATGTTGTGTGTTGGAACTCAATGATCTCAAGATATGCACAACACGGGCAAGCTGAAGAAGCCCTAAAGATTTTTCAGCTGATGCATGATGAGGAAATTGAACCAAACTATGTCACATTTGTTGGTGTGCTATCAGCATGCAGCCATGCAGGGCTTGTTGAGGAAGGGCTGCATCATTTCTATTCTATGAGAGACAAATATGGGGTTGTACCAGGAATTGAACATTATGCTTCTGTTGTTAGTCTCTTGGGTAGAGCAGGAAAGGTGCACGAGGCTAAGGAATTTATTGAGCAAATGCCAATTGAGCCAGCTGCAATTATTTGGAGGAGCTTGCTTAGTGCATGTCAAGTGTCTGGTGATGTCGAATTGGGAAAGTATGCAGCTGAAATGGCGATATCAGCGAACCCCAAAGACAGTGGACCTTATGTGTTATTATCAAATATCTTTGCTTCCAAGGGAATGTGGGTCGATGCGGAGAAGGTTAGGAAGGGAATGGATTGCAGTTTGGCATCAAAAGAACCAGGATATAGTTGGATCGAAGTGATGAAGGAGGTACATGTGTTCATCGCAAGAGGTAGGGAGCACCGGCAAGCAGACTTGATCTACTTCATGTTGGATGGGCTAACAAAACTCATCAAAGATGTTGGATATGTACCGGATATCACCCTACTGTCGACCAATGATGGAAATGATTAAGGTCATCATGAGCAGAGTTGTTTACATCTTATGCTGCATCATATCCGATCCAAATAGCTAGTCGTGTAATATGCATAATAGATGTACATTGGATAAGGAGTTGATTTCAATTCTGGGATCCTTGTATTATCGAAGGGCACAAGTCCTCAAAATTTTGGGATAGGGGAGTATGTCCTTTAGTTATAATGGATTGTGTCTATAATTTTTCCTAGATTTCAATGACAGGCAAAATATTCTTGTATCATGTTCCCATAAGTTCAGCAGGCAAACATAAATGAGTGATTATGAAGTATCATGAAAGAAGACTTCTCACTGAGAATTGCAATCATCTTACATCCCTTTTTTGTGTTTTCATTTCTGAACACATCATATTACATATCATGTTGTCAAATTATGACTTCTATAAGGGATTCCTTACAGAATATTGTCTGATGATTAATCGATTGGACGACAAATTGACTCCAATATAGACTCACATGAATCAAAGAAGTAAATATGATCCCTTCAAATTAACCTACCAAATAAGTAATCGGTCAATGATTACTTATTGTAATATCAAAAACACTTAAAAGATGAAAAGAATAATAACACCGTGTACGAGACATTAACAATTCTCTTCTAGTAATCTATTTGTTACTTTAAACTAAATAATTACATCACTAATTAATAAAGCCTTGATTAAGAGAGTATCTACATTAAAGCAAAAGATGATTCAATCCATAAGAACAAAAACTCTGGACGTATCAACTCCTTGTTACATGTTATACAGGAGATCCATAACAAATCTTTGTATACATGGGCAAACTTCAATCAACATATTTCAAGAAAGCAACAGGTTTCCATGACGGCTGATCTGCACAGAGGTTATTGCATTCTTGAAAGCACAAAGCCTCACTTCCCTTTCCCTGTCATCACCGACAAGTTCAACTAAGCTTCTACCGATCAATATACATGCGGTGATCGCCGGTAGGACGGAAGAGGAGATCCGATTGGTGTTGGGCGCAGCGGTGAGCGAGGGGGATTCCTCATAGGTGACCTCGGTATCGTACTTGACGTCTTCGGACGAGTAGCTTGGGGTGGCAAAGCACCAAATTTTGAGTCTTGCAGTTTCTCCAGGGAGGCCAAGACCTCGGACATCCGAGGCCGACGTTTAGCATCCTTGCCGATGCACTGGAGAGCGAGGATGCCAAGTTCATGAGCTCCTTTCTTCAGATACTTCCCCTCCAGCCTTGGGTCCATGATCCGGTATAACTTACGCTTATCACCCAAGCTAGGCTTTGCCCAGTCCACAAGGCTCTGCTCTGTGCCAGCTTTTGTCTTCTCAAGGGCTCTACGTCCGGTGAGCAGCTCCAGTAACACAACCCCAAAGCTGTAGACATCAGCTTTTGCAGAGAGCCGCCCTGTAATCAAGAAATTATTTGGTTTTAGGAAACCCAAAAATACTTGATGTCATGTGAGAGGATTTAACATAGAGATCCAACCTGTTGCAATGTATTCTGGAGCAGCATATCCATGAGTTCCCATCACTTGAGTTGAGACATGAGTTTTATCACCAGTAGGACCATCTTTTGCCAATCCAAAGTCTGACAGCTTTGCATTAAAATCCTGCATTGTGGAAGAGCAAAATAAGCTGTAGGAGTCTGCAAACCAAATTCCATGATACTTCTGCCCATCTCCCATTCCTGCCAACATACCGTGTCAAGAAGAATGTTAGAAGCCTTGACATCTCGATATATGATTTGAGACTCATCATTCAAGAATGAGAGCCCCCGTGCAGCTCCAATTGCAACTTTGATCCTAGTTGCCCAGGGTAGTGGCTCAGCACCTCCTATAAGAAGACCATAAAACCAATGTCAATAACCAAGACTACTTGATAGTTGTAATTTTTTTCCTTCAGCATATAAGAAGACCAGCTTTTTTTGTTTCGGAAATGGATATATTTTTTACACTTCACATTTTGTTGAAAAATTCTCACAAAAAGATGGTGGACATCAAAAAATCATAGAGGAGACACTTCAAAAACTAACCATGATATTAAAAATGAAAACTTACAATCTCTAGTACACCTTTAATCTCCGCAACTCTTTTGATTCTACTTTTATCTCTTCTTTCAATTGTATATCTAAAGTATTACATGGACCCTTATATTTACAGAGGGATAAAATCAAGATTTTGACTCCAACTATAATATGAATTCCAAGTCTCAAACCAAAAATTTATCTATTCACAAAGTTTGATTTAATATTCCAACATTGATTCGAGTTTATATCTCTTAAAATAAGCAATAAGCAATGTTGGATGAAGAATTGACAGTTGTGACTCACTTCTGAAGAGATGGTTTTCCAAGCTGCCTTTAGGCATGAATTCATAGACCAGAAGTCGATTGTCACCCTCAGAACAGTAGCCGATCAGCTTAACTAAGTTTGGATGATGAAGCTGACCCAGATAGTTAACCTCTGTCTGCAATCAATCACCAGAAAACGTTAAGAACCAAGGAATGCATGGCGCAAAGAGAGAAGAAAACCTGTCCTACCAGCCATTCCTTGTGGCCTTGGAATCCTTCAGGTTTAAGTTTCTTGACAGCAACCACCATGCCTGATCCCGGCTTGGAAGGAGCAAAGTTTTGTTCATTGATCCAACCTTTGTAGACATAGCCAAATCCTCCTTCCCCAATAAGACTGTCGGGGCGGAAGTTTCTGGTGGCATTTCTTAGATCATTAAAGGTGAAGGCCTTCAAATTTGAGTTAGACAAGATCTCCCCCTCAGTTCTTGAAGCAGGAAGAGCACCACCAGTCTTTTCCTTGTAGGAAGGTGTAGAAAGATTTGACGACACACTTCTTCTGCTGGTACCAATGTTTGAAGGATCTGTTCAATGGGGGAAAAAAGATGGAAAGATTACATCAACAACCCAAAAATTGAGCAGAATTCCGCGAGGAACAGATGCAAGATGACAACTTTAAGCAACAAATCGAACCAGAAATAACAGGTTTCGACACTCACAGGAAGCGCGATGTGCGGAGTTCTCGACCCTCGATGGACAGTTGAAGCAATTGCCCATGGCCTCCGCTCCACCAAACAGTAAATCACACGCCCATCAAGGAATCCCGCGGCTTCGTAAGGGACCGGTAGATGTAGGCGATGGCGATGAGGTGGGGAACCAAAAGACTGGAACTTTCTTCTCTCTCTCTCTCTCTCTCTCTCTCTATATCGTTCCTCCAGACAGTGACTGGTGAAAGAAACAGAGGAAGGGGGTGGAATACGGTGGGGGGGAGAAGGAAGACGACGAAGGCATCGTTTGACGCGAGGAAGAAAGGAGGAAAGTCTGCACCATCGTCAGCTTGAGGTTGGATTCGTGGCGGCCCATCCGACCTCCAAAATACCCCCTCACCGTGGTGGAAATGTCGGAGTTATTTTGACTTTTGAGTTTGACTTCTTTGATGAGGAAAAAAAACAGCAATTTCTTATTTGAAGTTATTTTACTTTGCATTGGACTCTTTATTTTAGAATTTATTTTGATGGGTAAAAAGAAAATGGAAGGCAGATGAAAAAAGAAAAGATGGAGAGAGAGAGAGAGAGAGAGAGAGAGAGAGAGAGAGAGAGGAGTTATCAAAGAGATATAATAGTGTCTATTATTAGACATCATGCTGCTGCCCAAATCTACCATAGGACATGATGCTGTGTCACACTATCACATTGCATATTGTTTATTCCCCCAAAGGAATTTGATTGTGGTGGTTTGACCATCCCACCGTCTTTGATTGATGGGCTCAACCGGCTGTTGTTCCCACCTTATCATCAATCATGACTTTTTTTCTAAAAAAAAATTAATTTTTTTCCCTCGTAATAAATCAGTCATTGTCCGTCGTATAAACATCACTTAACGTCTAAAGAGAAAAAGGTCCAAATGATCTGTCACCCACTTACTCACACAGATAAGAGTCCAAGAGACAATTTAAGACGCTTACGACATAGACTTACAAAGTTAATCTATGGACTAACTTAAGCGTCGAAAAAATCGACTCGAAAAGATTCTCTTAACTTTGATTTTTGTACCGGTAACATACCGAGAAGAGACGTTTTACGTCTTAGTCGATTTTGCATATATGCATCAGGATACTGTCGAACTAACAAAAATATTATAATTTTTTACTTAACAAAACTCAGACTCGCAAAAGAAACAAAGTTTATAAAGAGATTTAGGAACAATAAGAAACCAAAAAGATTAACAAACAAAAAGTCTTTTACGTTGATTTTCTGATTTTTTTAAGATTTTATTTATAAAGTAAAATAAAGTAAACAGATAGTATTAAAACAAAAACAAATTCTTCATGCATTGTCAATGACATGTCTGACACTAATTTTCTTATAATTAAGAACAAATAAATTAAGTTTCATTGCATTCTTTAGAGTGTAAGTGTTGTGAGTTTGATGTACCAAATATATACTTATCTTTTTTTTAAGGGCAATTAGCATCTTGTAAAAGTTATAGTTTTAATATCAGACTAATTATAGATTATTTTTTATAATTAATTATATTTAGTATTTCAATCTCTATACTTTTAAAAGTTACATTAAATTTTTTATACTTACAAAATTAAAATATTTAATCTTATTTCTCCACGTACTATCAATTTTACCGATGAAAATACCACACAATCCTATTTCTATTTACTAACTAACTCTTTTGAACGAGCACATCTTACAAGCTAGCAAAATTATTATCAAGATAAATAAAATAAATAAAAAATAATCTTTTTTTGATGTTTAAGTCAGATTAATATGTATTAATTTAATTATAATAAGGAGTTGACTTAGCTTGAAAGACTTAGAATAGTCGACAAAATAACATCAAATGGTGGGAAGGAGGAGTGGAATCTAACGTCGAGAGAGTTGATGCAGGTGATTTCGTTGATCTAAAAGAGAACGCGCGGGGCTTCTTCTTGGACATGTCCATGATTCATAGACCGCATGGCGTAACCCTAAAAAGGTTGGCCTAGTCATTTGCCAAGTCCGGCCAATAAAGACATGATCGAGTTGTCAGTCTTTTACGTTACGTTAGGAGAGGGAGAGGGAAAGGGAGAGGGAGAGAGAGAGAGAGAGAGACCCTTTTGGCTTCTTCTTCTCCTCATCTGTTGCCATCCCATCCACCCTCGTTTCAACGCGCAAGTCCAAAGAAAATAAACATCAATATGGAATGCTACGTCAAAGTTGGTGTAAATAATAACATGTAAATTAAATAATAATCTAATTATATCTCTGTTAATTATACGTACAGGTACGAGTACTCATATGGATCCATCGCTAATGGGGCGGAGATAAAAAAATAACAAGAATTAAATAAAAATAAGGGTCATTTTCTATTACCCATACGGAGAAAGATACAAAGAGTATTCTATTCATTCTTACTTCATTTTATATTATATATTATCGATAATAATATAAATAAAAATATACATATTTAAGTATTCAACTCGATATCGATAACTCCAACATTGGAACAATAACTAAAAAATCAATCTTGTATTTAAATTTATAAAATTTTCTATTATTAATTAGTCTTAATGATATTTTTATTTTTTAAAATATAAATTAAATTAATTAATAAAATATGGAGAAACTATGGGTTCGCCACACCCGATGGTGATTCTCACCGCCGCATCAGAGATAAGATGTGGGCAAGGATGAGAAAATACTATTTGTCGCTATCCCATATCATTTACATCCCTAACATATCCCTTCCATTATTCTATACACAGATGATACTATTTCCTTAATTGCATGATATTTAAAATATCATCCATGATTTAAAC
Organism: Musa acuminata AAA Group; assembly: GCF_036884655.1. Taxonomy (NCBI): domain Eukaryota; kingdom Viridiplantae; phylum Streptophyta; class Magnoliopsida; order Zingiberales; family Musaceae; genus Musa; species Musa acuminata. The sequence goes on along the minus strand of NC_088338.1, from coordinate 8,590,045 downwards.
TAAAATTTAGGAATCAAAATCGGTCAAGTGTTTTTTTTTTTTAAGGTATTCGGGTTTACAGGCTCTTATTCTTGATAAGGTATATTTTGGGTCAGGGTCATGTCACAATCAATGCCACATCACGCCATCGCCAAGTCAATTAGATGAGCACCCCCACGCGCTAAGCCAGAATCTGTACCAAGGTATTGCTCGGTACGTCCCGTTCCGGAAAGATTGGGATGGTGCCATATGGCGTCGTTCCGCGCGTCCGGGTATGACAACCACATAAAGGTACCATCTCACCTCTCGAGGATCGATCGCCACATCAAGTCCGCGTACGGCCAACCCTCGTATAGCAGTATAAAAACCCTTGGCCGACATCTGGCCTAGAGGAGGGGAAAAAACAAAAACCCATACTAAGCACTGACTTGATCGTCGAAGGGGCCAAAGTCGGTAACCAACTGACGAGAGCCTTCTATGCAAGAAAGCGACCTCCACAGAGCCACAATCATCATCCCGATCGAGAGATGCCAACACTCTATTGCCAGCACCCCGTCATGAGGGTATGACAAACTTCGACGACCAGCGAAGCTGACCGTAGACTCCCGACATCGACCCGTGGATCAGGCCGCGCTGATTCATCAGTCACGATGCATCGGTTCACAAACAATTATCATCATCAATTATTATGCTTGTTGCTGAAAAATTCACATTTAATAGGCATTTTTAATTTTAAGAAGAACCATTTTGCAGGAATTGGATAACAAGTATCATTAGTCAACTAAGTTGTTGTAAGCTGCTTCTTATAATCAATTAATTTACTTTACAACATATCATTAAATCATGATTAATTCAACCATTAGGAGAATCCATCATAACCAAGTAAGTCTTACGTCAACACCTCCTCATTTATAAGTACAACAAATCCCAGATAAAATAATTATTGTGCTGTGATAATTCCAACACAAAAAAGTCCACTCCTTAGGTAATGACATGGAACTCATCCACGCAAACTGCAACCAAAGTCAGATGATTTGTTTGTCTTGTATGAAAGGACTTCTCCAATTTCCTGGTGACTTCTTCCTTTGGAAGATTAATGCCATTATTTGACCTTTTGAGCCCTCCAATCCACACGTGTTTTGGCACATTAATACATGACATTTTTCCTCCACAAGCTCCCAACAGGAACTTGACATGGAACATACAAGTGTGGAAGTCAATTGTGGCCTTCACATCCTTTTAGCATTAATAGGAGGTAAAATTTCTCATGGCACACCTTGGACTTCTGTATTTGCTCCACACAAGTCTTTGTCATCAGCTGATGACCTCAAAACAAGTCAATCTGAGCATGTCATCCATCAACCTTTACCTCCTTTTGGATACCTAAAGTCAATAATCATCATTAAGCGTATGGAATACCTTTGGATCTTTTAATCCGAACACTAAAGAAAACAAGTTTGGTAGTCATCACTGAGACTAATAAATGTGTGTCTACGTAATATAAGTTGAATGGGAAGCATAAAAAGTGCATCAACTAAGTAAAAAATTCCAACTTTATGCTCACATTATGCTACTGATAAGGTCAATTCCATCATGAGATCAGTGACCCTAAGTGACCATGATAGCCAATGTCATAGGGCTCAATGAGTGTATCATCACCAGGGCATATGTGAGTTTTGGATGGCCATGCAATCTAGGATAAAATTCATGAGGTAGCATCACAATAAACTACATACTTTAGATATATAAATTGTGTAATAATACGACAATATGATTAACACATCTATTAGTGTGTGTGGAAGGTCGGTTCACTTTAGTCTTTATTTCTATACTAATCCTCACTATAACCTATGTAGTTAATCTTATAGCTATGATTTTAGGGCGGCACCTGTAGGGCGGCAGCATTAACAACATCAACGTCTTTAGGCGACACCTACCAAGGGAGCAACTCAGAGGCAAATAAGCTTAAGGCGATGGTGCAAGAACGCTTCAATCCCTTGGACATATTTAATTAGTCTTGACCATATGCCATCACCTGATGATGTATTGGTGGGTGGTTGACCAATCCAATTTGCTCCTTTAGTTTTGTCCAAAGGGCTTCATAACGCTCGATGTTTTGTCGAACTATACTGATACTAATGGTGGGTAGGGTTTCCCGACGTAATCCCTATGATGCTCAAGTCAGACTCTTGAAGCACTTGCCTTTTATAAATGGTCCTCCCCTAGTTCTATGCACTTGCCTTTTATAAGCGGTCCTCCCCTAGTTCTATTTAATCTTTTTCTATTGACGTGGATACCACGTATTGAGTTCAGGTTGAGGGTGACCTATTAGGTATTATTTTCTAATCGAGTAGATTTCTATGTTCTGCACATCCAATAACTAGAAATCTTATTGTTATGGTCAAAAGCATAGTTTTACTGAGTCTAATACAATTCTGCTTTCTTCTTTAAGACAAGATTTTATTCATATCAGAGCTTCAGGCAAATCAGAACAATTTGTACTTCTTCAATGACAGATCTCAATTAGATCGCAAGAAGTTCCAATCATCTTGATAAGAGACTGATTTCAATTTTCACATTATAAATCAAGAAACAATGATATATACATCTTAGGGTATAGTCATAGAATATTAGATGGAGATTTCCCCATGACAAGGCGACGAGAATTCTATGTACAACTAAGCAACTCATACAGCCTCGTCATCGTCTGTATCGAGCTCAAGGTCTTCTGCAGCTAAAAGTTGAGTGATGTCCCTTGTGTTGTCATCTTCGGCCTTTTCTCGCATCAGATCTCGCTTCTTATAGACGAGTATACACCTTTCTAGGGTGTTGGAGAAGTACTCCATGGATGCCTTCTTCTCCTATGCCAAAATATTTCTCTCTTCCTCGAGATTAATCTGAAATATGCTAGAATTATCCACAAGGAAGATGCATCCCAGAAGTGCTAGCGAGACTAACAAGAAGAAAAGTGATGCTTCCAATAAACATGTAAAATGGCGGTCATAAGGTAAAACTGCGGACTAGAAGACAGTCACACAAGGGATCTTTGGCAATGCAAAACAGTTGAAGGATGCAGAAAGGTGCTAGTAAACATAAATGGAATAGTAACACTGAAACAACGTCTGGATTACAGCCAAACAAAAGCTGAAATTTAATGTTTCATAGTGCTTCAACACAATGTATGACAACATGACCCCCACTGCCTCAGTGACCATGGTTTGCACAGTTCAAACCATGCTGCATACTATTTTGCAGCTGATATGGTAAGCCTAAAAATAGAACTTCAGGGAAGGAAATAAGAGTAGAGTGGGTTAACGCTATGACAAAGTAAAATTTTTTAACAGAGTTACCTATCATAACATGTACACTATAGTTCTAGATGGATTCTCGCAATCCAGGAAAAAACATAAATAGTTAAGATGCTATGCCTTGAAAGTTGTTCTAATACTATCTATCCAAAATGTACTTTACTCACGGTAAGATCCTATCGAAGCAAGTTCTTCTCAAGACGCTACCCATCCAGAAAGCATGCATAGAACATATGAAAATATGGCTTAGTAGCCGCTCTACTGATAATATCCAGAGTCGTTCACAAGTTTCAGAACAAATTAAGAAACAGATATCATTGAGTGTCAGGAGTAAAACCATCTAAAAGCAAAATAAGATATAAAGTAAATCAATGATATAACTAGTTACCTGATTGGAGAAAAGGAATTAATTAGGCAGATGTCAAAAGAATTTAACAAGTTCAATTAAATGGCATGCAAAGAGTTTTGTCAAGCAACACCAATTAGTTCCTTTTTTTCAATAAAATACATATTCAGTGATATATAAATGAGGCATTAGACAATATAATCATCTGACAGTAATCAAGCAGCTCCAAGGCAAATTCATGTCGAGTAATGTAACATGCTTATAAACCTTTGATCAACAGAGAAGATGTGCTTGGAGGTTCATCTAACATTGTTGTTGTTCAGCCTAAGCAGCAACTGCCATATATCCACGCTGATCAAATGCTAACATATTTGTCCTTAATTACTTTATTCGTTCAAACAAGCAGATCTTAAAAGTGTAAAAAGATCAAATTTTGAATACAAAATCTAAGTTACTTTCTGGACAAGAGCCGAAGAAATGATCTTTGGGGAAATTACCAAGAGTCTCATGACGTGATTTCTCGGAGTTCCAATTGGAGACCCTGGTGATCGTCCTCCTCGGATTAGCGCGCGACCCCGGCCCCATCCTCGGGGCGTGATCGACGACAAAAGGAGATGATGCAAAACAAGGGGACGGGAGCCGGAGATCAGAATACCCCGCGGATGGCGCGAAACCTAGGCGGCCGTGGCTTCTGCAGCAGTAGATCGAGGAGATGACGGCGTACCGGCGGCAAATTGCTCTCAGATTGCTCATCCTGAGAGCAGGAAGAAGGGAGGAATAGAGTTAGGGTTTCGATTTGGCGGAAAGAGGAGCTGCCTCCGGCGCTCAGCCGCTGGGAGTTTCATGACGGAAATATCTCCCACGACGGCGAGAACGAGAGGACCGGATCAATTGGGTCCCATGTCGTACGTGGCAGTTCTTTGTTCGATACGAAGGCTGTCTGATGTTATTGGTGGAAAACGATGAGCAACGTTTCCGGATCTGGTGTGGAGACTGCGTGCAACAAATAAAAGACGAGGACCGAATCAGAACGCCGCATGCCTTCCAAATCCGAAACTTATGGAACTCAAACGCGCATTTGGATCCCGCGAATGTTTACCGGATTCGCATCTGGATTCGGATCCTGACCCGAAGAGTAATCGAATGCGTCCATTTCGCGTCAACCGATATAAGGAACCAAGGCCGGAGTTCTGCGCCGCTACCTATTGGGACTTTTAGGGTTTGGTGTCGTTCTTAGTCTTTCGATCTGATTGGAGCTCTAGCGGTGGCGATGGCTGCGGCGACGGTGGAATCGGTGCAGTGCTTCGGGCGGAAGAAGACGGCGGTAGCGGTGGCGCACTGCAAGCGCGGGCGCGGGCTGATCAAGGTGAATGGGGTGCCTATCGAGCTGGTGAAGCCGGAGATCCTCCGCCTCAAGGCCTTCGAGCCCGTCCTCCTTCTCGGGCGGCAGCGCTTCATGGGTGTCGACCTCCGCATCCGCGTGCGCGGTGGTGGCAAGACCTCCCAGATATACGCCATCCGCCAGAGCATCGCCAAGGCTATCGTAGCTTTCAATCAGAAGTACGTTGATGAGCAGTCCAAGAAGGAGATCAAAGACATCCTTGTCCGCTATGACCGTACACTCCTCGTTGCCGATCCCCGCCGCTGCGAGCCCAAGAAGTTCGGTGGCCGGGGCGCTCGTGCCCGCTTCCAGAAGTCTTACCGTTAGATCATCGGGGGTTTGCACTCTGCGCCTTTTCTTCCCAAGTTCGAAATTTTGGTGCATTTACTTTCTGATTCTCCCTAAATGGATCGTTAATGTTATGGCTATAGGTAAAGTTTTATTCTTGATATTATGGGGATTCTGGTTTCTTTTTAAATTAAGCTTATAAGCGGACCTGCCTACTAAACTTGACTATGATATAGAAATAAATGCGCCTGTTGTTGTTAATTTCTAGTGCGGTATTGTGCCTCTAAGTTATGTATTTAGAACATTTAGCTAGCGCAAGTTGAGACTGCTTGTCTAATTTAGTATGTGATTTTTACAATTTATGTTACTATGTTTTGGCCATCGGTCATTACTTCTGAAACAAAGGTTCCTGTAATAGTCAAAAGTTTTCAATTTTTGTTTACCGAAAAAAGTTGTGGAAAATCTCGTAAGAGTTTCCAATGCAAAATGATATTACAATTTATCTTCATTATGAAAATTATGCTTTCAAAAATTGGATAGGTTTTTATACTATTGGATCATAATGCATGAGTTCAATAGATAAACTGTAAATTAATTTTGCGAGTAACCCTTGACATAAGGAATATAGATTGTCATGGAAATCATGGGACGTCCCGACTGTCTAGGGTATGGGTCTAGATTTTGATTCTGGTATGTCTTGAAAATATCATCTTGTTTGCTTTCGAAGTTATAGGCCTGTTCTGTCCTACCACTTAACTGACTACATGCTTGCAAATTGAACAATCATACTTTTTTACTTCCTCCATTTAGATCCATTATTCTATTTCAAATGCTCTTATCTACTCTTTTCTTCCTGCTGCAGATTGTATTGATTATTGCTCCTGGGCATATCGTGACTGTTTTCCTGCTTGAGTTTCTTCTTTGCTTGTCTAATTTGACAAAACATTTATTTGATATTCTGCATACAAGTTTATCTAATTTCATGCATCGTCTACATTTTCCTGTTCTAGACTTAATATTGTCTAGCAGCAATTAGAGAACTTTTGCAACTTATGATCATTTAAATGTAATTTTTGGACAACCTGAAACTTGGGCTTGGGTTGACCAAGATATAAGACCCTGGTCTTATAGAAGGAAACCAAGTCTGGCTCCAGCAAGAAATGGGTCAGATTCATGAGAAGTGGGATTATTTGGCCCCTTAGATGGACCTGGCTTTATGGTGTCCAAACCCCAAACTGCCTCTGAGATCTGGCCAATGAGGATCCTTTATTTTCAATTAATCTTTTATCCTTCAAATATCCCTCACAGTTATTTGAAAAATTCTTTTGAATACATATATAATAGGAAGGAAAAAAGTTAAAAGAGAGGATATCCGAGGTTAAAAGGGGAAAAAAACCTAGGGGAAGATTGTTTTTGTTACTCAAATCTTGACCATTCATGTACTGGAGAGGAGCAATCTTAGCATGGTGTTCCGACAAGGTGGTTTCTCATGTTGACGTTAGAAGATCTGTGGAATGCAGATCATCATCCTGTTGAAATTGTCTGGTGGTCAACCAAGTCAAGCACTGCTGATTTGTTTGGGCTTGCTCTCCGAGCTCTTGTACATCATCACGTGTGCTGTCTCTCTCTGCAATCCTGAACTTTCCAAGCTAGCTTAGGAGATTACAACATCTAAAATCTCAACAATCTGATCTTTTTATTCCAAGGAAACATAATTGGTCACCAGAAGCTTGCAGCTGTACAAGTGAGACAAAAGCCATACCAAATCTAGAAAATTTTGTTGTGTTCCCATATTGAGGAGCACATGTTTGACACATTTACAATTCTCTACTTCTGTGCTCCTCCCTTCTCCCTCTATATCCTCCAACAATATACTAGTAAAAGAAAAGGTAAAATAAATAAAGAAAAGAACACAAATGGAGGGGACTTTTTTTTCTGACCTACCCAAAATGATCAGATTAGCATATTGATATTAGATGAATGAACCATGGTAGACTCATTTTGGATCACTGAACTTGCATCCTGTCCTTGTGTCATCACTGAGCTTACATCTCAACAGTGAAAGCTGTCATTTCAACCTTTTTCATCAAGAAAATTTGCCCAACATCCATTTCATTTCATTGGAGACCTGGATCACAGGCAAACCGGACTACTGTTGTGTTCCTTTCCATTATATCAAACATTTGGAGCCTCAACTTTTTGTGGCTCTATGGTCCTATTCCACTGTTCCACAAGAAATACCAACAAAGACAAGCAAAAGCAAAAGGGCAGTGATAGATAGGAAGAAAGAGAGAGGAGGATATAAAAGATGATTCCATATTATTATAAAGTAGCTTGCTCCATGTTCTAAATGGATGAAGACAGAAACTAAGTGAGTTCTGGAATGTTGAAACTGTTTACAGAACACCAGTATCATCAAAAGATAAACAAACAAAAATGTCGACAATAGTTTAGAATGACACTTGCAGCTCCAAAACAAAGTGCCCCAAGACATGACAGATTAGACCCACAAGCGAAGCAGCATTGCACATTTCAAATCAAGCTATTTTTTCTGTGTCTCCATCTTCAATAGTATCATTCAATCAGGGGGGGTCCTCTAGAAGTCATTGTCAGATTCTACATTTATATTCCAATGTTCTTTCCTCATCTGTTTTACAGTGAACAGATACCACACTCATTCTGAGACATTCATCCTTCTCAGATCACAGATACCACCATAATATGACTCATGGATGACTCTTTTTTCATCCTTCAACTTTCAATCCTAGTTTGAGTGACAAGCTTAAAATCTCAAATATTTCTCTCCTAAAAAGGGGTAAGATCTCAACTATATTTTTAACATTATCATCTTAAGCAAAAATAATAGATATCTAATCTTTGTTTCTAAGCTTAAAAACTTATACAAAATTGAGCTAGTGCACCTGAAAATATTTAACAATTGTACCAAGGAACACCACAAGGAAATTTAAGTGATACTGGTTTCTTTTCCTTGGAAACATATCATGTCTATCCATTTCTTTTGCACATTTTTCACCACGAGAATCAATTGAAATGAGAAATGGAAGGAGAAAAGGGGGAGGCTAATGTCAAAAAGGTGATCCAGTTTTGGTCTTTTATGTCACTTAAAAAATTGAGTGTGTGATGGAAAGAGAGGATGAGATTAAAAGGTTGATCCACTTTTGGTTTTTTCTTTCCTTGATGGTAAGCAAAGATGCAAAGATTCTTTGGTCACCACAAATATATGTGCACTCAATATTCAGAAAGTTGAAAAGGAGATATGGGAGAGGATGAGATGTAAAGGGTAACTCCACTTTTGATCTTTTGTCTTCTGGGGTAAGCAAATGTTATAAAGCCTCATCGTCACCTTAAAGTCGATGTACATCATTCTTTTAGGAGGTTTTGTTTCTGGACCACCTGCCACATTCCAAGGCAAAACAGTCACTCCATTTCTGAGGTTGTACTGCCACAAAAGATTTATGTGGTTGAGGAGACTCAGCAATGTCAGGACGTGGAAATTTTCTCAGTTATTTCCCTTTAGGAATCGATGGGTATTCTTTAATGTGGAGGTATCATAAGGGACTCTTGAAAACCAAAGTTGGTAGACTGTCTGTCTCATGAAATTAGTGAGCAAGAGATGTTCCAGTGTGTTGAAGGAGGACTCCTGATGTATTTTGCATACTGAGAGACTAATCTAGGAAAACACTTAAAGTGCATATATTTTTATCTTTTTCCACTCAGTTCCACATCCCTCTATTTGTTTTGATTTGGTTGAACTTAATTTATATTAAGTTGTTTCTTAATTAACTTTCTTGTTAGATAAAAGAAGTTGCACCTTCTCTAAATTTGAGGCTATAAAAGTTGGTTCAAGCACAAATCTCTTGGGAGCTATCTTGAGAGCAGGTGTATCAAACTCTTCTGTTGAAGAGCTTATAAAGGCTTCTTATTATCTACAGGCAAGTGCACATTGTTCCTTTATGATGAAAGTATCATCATCTGTGCCCTTGAAACAAAATATTACTTATATATATATATATGTGTGTGTGTGTGTGTTGTCACTTGTGAATGCAATTTGGCTTAGTATGCAGGTGGTGATTTGGAGGCAAGTAGGAATTAAGGGGAAAGGAACTCACACTAGAGGAAAAATGTACGTACGCCCTCCACTTGGCACTTGATGGGTTCGTCCAATCATGTGGTCGACCGCTCGCACGTAGCGTCGGGGACTGGCACGTGACTTCCCATGCCCCACAGCGCGAGGTGTCGCCGCTCCTAACGGCGTCAGCCGCCTTGAGGACATTCCGTTCGGGGAGCTCATCACCACTTTCGTGGCGCGTCCTTCGCGCGGGCTGGGACGACGCGTGCATGACCCGACGTGTCTGGACGCTCCGCCACCCGCATACGACCCCCAGTTCTCGTCCGTTGGATCGCAGGCCGCACGAAGATCTCGCATGCGGATGTCTGCGAAGGCCAATGAAACGCCTCCGCGTGGCGGGTCGCTTCTCTATAAATAACGACCCAGAGGGATATCGCTTCTGCCCCTAACGGATTCAGGCCGAGCGAAGCCCTTCGTTTGTAGAGAAGTTTAAGGTGGAGGAGGGGAACGGCTCTCTGCAAAATATGTTTATAGAGAAGTTTAAGGTGGAGAGCCCCAACGTGCGGTACGCGGAGGACGAGATCGAGGCGGTGTACCACTACGAGACCACGGAGCTGGTGCACGAGAGCCGGGATGGGGCCTACCACTGGATCGTCAAGCCCAAGACCGTCCGATACAACTTCAAGACACACACCCGCGTCCCCAAGCTCGGGTACCATTTCGGTTTCACCCGCCTGGGTACTCGTACAGCCCACAATTTTGATTAGCTCAATGTTGTGATATTTCCATTTAATTATGGATTAGTGTGATGCTCGTGGGATGGGGCGGGAACAACGGATCCACCCTCACCGCCGGAGTTATTGCCAACAGAGAGTAATATCTCTTCGGACTTTCTTCTTGTTTTCGATCTTCTTTTTTTCCCCCTGTGGTTGTTGGTGATTTTTAGGATGTTGATGTTGTTTTCTTTTGTGATTTGCATATAAAAAAAATGAGATTTTGACTTGGGGAGTGGTGTTGGGTAGGGGGATCTCTTGGGCAACCAAGGACAAAGTGCAGCAGGCCAACTATTTTGGATCCCTGACTCAGGCCTCCACCATCAGGGTTGGCTCCTTCAATGGCGAGGAGATCTATGCCCCCTTCAAAAGCCTGCTTCCTATGGTAAAAATTAACCTCTTTTTTTAAACCTTTATACCACCATTTTTTGTGTGATAGAATGCTGTCTTTATTGTTTTCTGTGCTATTTATTAATTGAGAAGAATGGTCTTTGTATTTTGTTGATTCATCCATGTTGGTGTGACTTTACGCTTCTTCTTTTTTTTCTCTCTCTATTCTCACTTTGTAGTGTTATGTGATTAGGTTTTTCTTTTTTTGTTGAGTTTATTAGGTTAATCCAGATGATATAGTGTTTGGGGGATGGGATATAAGCAACATGAACCTGGCAGACGCCATGGCCAGGGCCATGGTTCTGGATATAGACCTCCAGAAACAGCTCAGGCCATACATGGAGTCCATGGTGCCCTTGCCTGGGATATTCGACCCTGACTTTGTTGCCGCAAATCAGAGTGGCCGTGCCAACAGTGTGATCAAAGGCACCAAGAAGGAGCAGGTCCAACAGATCATCAAGGACATAAGGTGCTGACCGACCTCCTTTTTTTTAAGCTCATTCCTCAACAATTAGTTCATAGCACATGCTTGGCTTGGATGAAGGCAAGAGAAGTAGATGTCAGAATCTAGTCGCTGAAAAATTGACATTGGAATTGTTTTTGATAGGGAGTTTAAGGAGAAGACCAAGACCGATAAGGTCGTTGTGCTGTGGACTGCAAACACTGAAAGGTACAGCGATGTAATTGTGGGGCTCAATGATACTATGGAGAATCTCATGGCTTCACTGGAGAAGAATGAAGCTGAGATATCTCCATCTACATTGTATGGGATAGCTTGTGTGCTGGAGAATGTCCCTTTTATCAATGGGAGCCCTCAAAACACCTTTGTGCCGGGTATGGTGCTTAAGCTTTGAATGGTTGCCTCAGCAGGTCATGAATGAAAAGCTTTAGTGGCTGGCTATGGGAATATCCTACATATTTCAATTCTGTATTTGTATGCAGGGCTCATTGAAATGGCTATTCAAAGGAACACTCTTATAGGTGGAGATGACTTCAAGAGCGGGCAGACCAAAATGAAGTCTGTCTTGGTTGATTTTCTGGTGGGAGCAGGAATCAAGGTGTCTGATCTTGGTCTCTTGTTTCTACATGAATGTTATGCTAATTCTTTATGTTTTATACACTTGAAATCCAGTTGCATCTTATATTCACAATCAACTTGTTGTTTGTTTGTAAGAAATTTTGTTCAATCTTTCATTTTAATTTGCATTTAACATGTGTGATGCTGTCTTCTTTCATGTTGTTAGCCAACCTCCATTGTTAGCTACAACCATCTAGGAAACAATGATGGGATGAACCTCTCTGCACCACAAACTTTCCGATCCAAGGAGATCTCGAAGAGCAATGTTGTTGATGACATGGTCTCGAGTAATGGTATCCTCTATGAGACCGGGGAGCATCCTGACCATGTCATTGTCATCAAGGTTTGCAAAAATATGGACTATATCTTTTTCATTGTAGGCTATATCATATTCTAATGTTCATCACTTGCTCTACTGCAGTATGTGCCATATGTTGGGGACAGTAAGAGGGCTATGGATGAATACACATCAGAGATATTTATGGGGGGAAAGAGCACCATCGTTCTTCACAACACTTGCGAGGACTCCCTATTGGCTGCACCCATCATATTGGACTTGGTTTTGCTGGCTGAGTTGAGCTCTAGAATTCAGCTTAAATTTGATGGGGAGGTATCTATAAGCATTACTTTTTTTATTATGTGTTCTTGTATAAATCATGCTGTGCTGACGTCTGGTTTGGTTGTCTAGGACAAGTTCCATTCCTTCCATCCAGTCTCTGCAATCCTGAGTTACCTCACCAAAGCTCCACTTGTAAGTGAACATATTATAATTCTTTTATATATTTTCTTTGGACCCTCGAGAAACTTGATTCATAAAACCTTATCGTTTTTCATAATTATCCAAAGGATGAGATGTTATGATATGCACACGTCTTTACAGTTAAAGGCCAATTTCTGTAAAATGTCAACAGAACACAGACGATTTATTAGAAACTATCAGTGGCCCAAATATATGATGGAATATAAGTTTTATGCTGATTCTTGTATAAAGCCAACTGTCAACAGGCTGTTAACTGCATAAACAAAATTAAAACAATATGCAAATTGGCTTGTGACACATCACTAGTGGTAATTCAAAATTGTCAAATGCACAGATTAACAGAACTACCTTTGAACTAGTTGTTATTGTTCTCGGTGTAAAGATGAGATCTTAATCTAATTATCTTGTAGAGCTTGTGTTGTTTATTCCTGACAAGACAATTGTAGGCAGCAAGCATTTTAATATATCAACAACAACAATTTGAATAGCAGACTGTTTCGGCTGGTACTGAGGAATTAACATCTGCCTTTCATTACCTGTTGTTTGAAGTCATAAATGGACCCTGAAGAGTGTAATGTTCGGTGTTCATTCTGAGTCATGGTGTTTACTTCATAAAGTAAAGGAAAAAGAATGGAACCTGACCTTAGAAAAAGTATTATAATTGTCGGAATGCTTTTCCAAGAGAAAGATGAGGGATAAGAAGATGATTTAAAGACCAGTTCGAAAGAAGGAGAGGCTTGATGCACTGAAGCCTTTATATAGAGAAATGTTTAGGCTACTAGGCTGCTTGAAAGGGATAACGATTCAAGCTAGAAAAGCAAGGCAGTTAGATTGTTCTTCCTCTTGAACTCTCTTCAATGGACAAATTGAAATGTGTCATTGTAGTGGTAACAACCCTGTTCTTTCAGCTAACCATTGATTTATATGGTTAAAACAGGTTCCTCCAGGCACGCCAGTGGTGAATGCTCTCTCCAAGCAGAGAGCCATGCTGGAGAACATTCTCAGGGCTTGCATCGGCTTGGCTCCCGAGAACAACATGAACCTCGAGTACAAGTGAAATCTGCTAGGAGAGAGGAGGGATAGGTGGGTCTGCTTTGGCTTATGTCGACCGTTCACCTTGTTGCTTGTAGTGACAGTTTACGTATTTCCACTTTTCGATATGCTGATGAGATTCTATTTAAGCTGAATGAATGGTTTCTCTCATTACATCGGTTTATGATCTTTTTGGGATGTCTTGTCTCTAATTCATCAACATTTGTCGTGGTATGTGTTCTTGAAGGACTACTCTCGGCTTTAATTGTCATCCCCATTCATGGCCTCCGCTGTCCGCTGTAGATGCACATCTGGCATCATCCTTTTCCACGTCACAGGCATCTTGAAGGACTAATATTATTTGGTCGATCATGTGACATCTTTTGATTCCCTCTATTTGTTATTTGGGGATTTGCGATCCGTAGATTACGGTCCAAGGAAAGCAATGGTCCACATTCCAAAGTTTAAGAACTCGTACATGGCCAGCCCCGAGTCCGGTGACTCGGCAACTCAGAGTGAGTTGGGAGGCTTCCATTTTGAAGAAGCAGAATTGTCATCGGAATACATATGGCTAATGATATTTTATCTCGATCTCTATGTTTTAAAATTTTATATTAAGATCTCTATAACTAGTGAAATATCTATGTCCTTTTATCGTAACGTTGTGATTTTACCGACGGAAACATCAAAATAAATGATAAAAATATAATTTTAATATTTAAATTAATGATAATAGACGATGTCGGTGGTGACAAACGACAATACTATTAAGGGTTGCGGATGACTCTCATGGATGAGGAGAACAACGGTAAGAGGTAAAAACTATTATGTATCTCGTTACCATCGATGCAATTGTCAATCGGTGAAAGGGTCATCGATGTAGATGTTGGGTGGTGTTACTCAGCATCGACGTCGATACAATTGCCAAGCAACGACACTCTATAGCTATCCGCATCGATATAGTTGCCAAGCGGCTTCACTTTATGTTTGCATTGATGATCCTTTCGTCACTCGATATTTGCAATTACGTCAGTGTTGAGCGATCTTTTCATTACTCGACAACTACGCCAACATCGATGCAGTTGTTGAGCAACGAAAGGGCCACTTGCATTGCTATCGACATAGATGCAGAGCACTACTCATCTCTTGTCGTCACTCTCCTCATCCACAATACCGACTCACGGCCTTTAGCGACGTTGTCATCCACTACCACCGATACCATCCATCACAATCAATTAGAATGTTAAAATTATCTTCTTATCTTTTATTTTCATATTTTCGTTGATAAAATTAATAATATTATAATAAATAGATCTAAATATTTTTATTTTTATAATTATAAAAATAATAATATAAATTTATAAAGTATAGAGATCGGAATATTGTATAATTAGTCCGAACACATGTAATTACTAGGTTGAATTTTTGGATCTCGTTTGACTCAGCTGACTCGTGGACTCGGTTCAACTAAAAGCGAGTCGCTTCGCCTTTAATCTCGCTCGCTCACTCCGCGTTTTGCGGTGCAGCTACCCCACCTCACCTCCTTTTATCTGTCACCGGCGCAATTGATTGCCCCACCGATGCCAGCTGCACACAATGATACCTCCAGTAGATTCTATCACCGAATTAAACTTACCGCACTGCAGTCAGACTCAGCAGACGCTTAAAATCTCCAAAATCTTTTACTTATCCAACTTAATGGAAATGCCTACTATTACCGCGAGTGACGATAACATCATCCCGGCCATTAAATCTGGTCCTTTTCCTGATTGCGGCACCGCCGTTTGCTTCCTCGAGTCCTCTCACCACTTGTCAGTCACTTTCCTTTCGCTCTCCACCATCGCTTCCGCGACCATGGCCAAGCATCTAATCTCGGCGGTCACGGCCGTACTGGCGGTGGCGTGCGTCCTCCCGTCGCTCTCTGTCGCCGCGCGCAACGTCGCCGGCGGTAAGCAAGGGTTCGTCGTCCAGGGCCGCGTCTTCTGCGACACCTGCCGCGCTGGGTTTGAGACGCCAATGTCGACCTACACAAAAGGTGAGGGTTTCCCGGTATAGCACTCTAGCGTTCAATCTATGTCTTTTTTGTTGGATTTTGGGCCGTCTGATCTTGGCGCGGTTCGGATCTGGATGTGTTTTCGGCCATCGATCTTGTTGCTTGTTCTTTGCTAAGGTTGAAACGCTCTAAGAATTGGTTCTTGTTCATAGATCAGGCGATGAGGTGATGTGTTATACATGTTTATTTAACAGATCTTCAGAAATTCTACCGTCAAAGTAGATTTAAGATCAAATGCATTCCTTCGGATCGGTAGTGCAGATCGAACCATAAATCTAAAGAAGGTTACATTTATGCAGCTTTGTGCGTTTTCTGTAAGCAAATTTGATCATTTACGTCCTGTAATTAATTAGAAAAATGCTATTTGAAACAGAAATCTTGAAGTAAAGATAGTTCATATGTGCTAGTTATGGTCTTGATTTTATCTTTGATATGGAGATTTGCCTTGCCTTATGGTTGGCACCTAATATGAAAATGGATGAAGAGCAAAGCCCAAGTTAGAAATCACAAATTGCATGCACACGCTAAATACGGTAAGTCTTTGTTGTCAACAGCTTAGCTATCAAAATTGAACACTATCTTAACTCTCTATAGGATACTGTTATTATGTTGGAAGTAAAGAAGGTTTCATCATCAGACCAAAAAAAATATAACCTTTAGGTAATTATCGCTGTTCTGATCTACTAAATATTCATCGTGCCAAACTTGTGGGCATAGGGTATTACTCCTAAGTATACATTTTAGCTCTTATGTCAATTTGTCTCTCGGCTGTGGCAGAAAGTGAGTTGGAACATTGGAGTTTTCTATTCATACTTGATTGGAGCAAGATGTGGCTACATAAATTTGTGCATGCTGCATAATTGTATCCTTTATGAATTTTGCTATCTGGTTTCCCTGTTGGTCCTCATTTTTTGAGAACCAATAATTTGTGTAATTATATGAAGCAAATCTCGAACTGTTTAATTTACGTATATTAACCGGAGAAAAGTTCTTCCTGGCCAAGAAATATCATTGACAGGTTTTGTGTTAGTGTCTTCATTACTTGCTAAGGATATATTTTCTTCATGCAGTATTAGTTACCCAATTCTAATTTGTCTTCATTGCACATCTGTTTTTTATTCATATCAGGTTTTTAGAAATATCCTTATGATATTCAGTGGCTATTTAATATTCATGTCTGAATTCATATATAGAAATTAATAGTTGATATAATTATTGCTTCTTAAATATCTGACTGGTTTTTCCTAGTCTGGACACAACTTTTACAGTATAGGCACTTCCTATAATGTTTATATGTACTGGAATTGAAATGGAATAAATAAAAGCTACTTAAAATTTTGGTATATTCACACTTATAAATGCATAAAGTTTTCGCATTTTTCAGAGTATGCATGCCATCGTCTTTCTGGTACATTCACACTTATAAAATTTTGGTATATTCACACTTATAAATGCATAAATTTTGGTATATTCACACTTTTCAGAGTATGCATGCCATCGTCTTTCTGGTACTCCAATGTGTTAAACATAGGAGAGGCTATGAAAATTAGGGTGTATGGTTATGAAATAAATATGTTAGACATAGTAGTGTGTTAAACATAGGAGAGGCTAAGAAATTTCCGAATCTAATTTTATCAGCACCAATGAATCAAAGGAATAGCATCGCTGATAGGCGCGTATTAAATCGTTGTTCTGTTGGATCATTATAACATTGTTATTTTGCTACCAGTTAATGAACATATAATGCATAATGATATCGATATTATTAAGGATATTTTTATATCGGCTTTCAGATTGGATTTAAGATGCCTTATTTTCAATTTATCAAGTTGACAGTAGCTCTACGTTCTCTGCAGGTGCAAAGGTGAGGATCGAGTGTCGATCCAAAGCCACTGGTGCCAAGACATGCAATTTCGAGGGCACGACTGACCACACAGGTACCTATAACATTCTAGTTGCAGACGAGCATGAACACGAGATCTGCGAATCTATGCTTGTTAGCAGTCCAGAAAGTAGATGCAAGACCCCACTCCAGGGTCGTGAGAGGGCTCGTGTGTTCCTCAGCCACAACAATGGCATTGCCTCCGACACCAGATACGCAAACTCGCTGGGCTTCCAGACGGACACTCCCTTGTCGGTCTGCGCCGAGCTGCTCAAGACCTATGAACAATATGAAGTTTAACCATCTGGTACTGTCTGCAAAGGATGCCCTTTGTATTGGTATTATGTGACATTTACTGTGTTCTCTAAAACTGCTTGTGGCTATCTATAGCATTTGCTATCTGCTTTCATTTCTGATATCTGAACTGCTGCTTTCATTTCAATAACTTGGTTACATAGTGATAGCTTAGAGCAAGCTTGTCACAGAAAATTTGCTAGTAAATTTGTTTTCCATATAAATTTCAATGTGATCTATGATGAGTACAAGTTGTGTTACCACTATCAAAATGAGATCCCTACACAAGACATTAAATTGGATCAAGTATCTATCTCTCTAACCCTTACACCCATGCATGCAACAGTTGAATGTTCCAGTCCTAATGAGGAATCAAATGAGAGGGAGGAAGAAGAAGAAATACACCAATTCGAAGAACCAAAAACCTTAGTCACAGTTAAAGCTTTGTGTTGCAGTGCTGTGAGGAGATCTGTGCCTGCTTCACCATTCCAATGACTTGAACATCGCAAGTTACGTCCATACTCTTAGCCCACATCTCCAATCCCCCAACCCTCGGCCTCACCGTGAGCTTAGCCATTAGACTAATGTCAACGGCGTTCTTCGAGCCCTTCATGCTCCTGCCGTTCTCTTTCGGCAGCAAGGCATTGGAGCCACGAAGAACCAGCCGAATGGAGGTCGTGTTGCCGTGGCCTTGGACGAACACCGGCGTCGTTCCCGCCGCGATTTCCACGGTGCCGTGGGTGATGACCGCCCTCCCTCCGGCCTCGTAGGAGAAACCCATCCCGCGACTTGGATTCCTGACGCTCATCGTGAGATCATACTCCGGCTTCGGGTGCGCTTCCGTGGTGCTGCGGGGGCTCTTGACGAAGAGACGCTGGACTGTGAACGTCGGAGCCCCAGGCCTTACCACGACGAAGAATATGACGGTGACAGCCACGATGAGTAATAAGACGAGGAAGGCGACACCGAGGATCCATCTCAGGCGGGAAAGGCAGGGGCTCCCCCGCCGCCGGCTCCTGTTTTGGTTGCGGTACCGTTCCGCTAGTTTGGCGTTCTCGGGCGGAGGAACGCGGTAGACTTGGTCCTTGGGCACTCGGACGACGTAGGTGCCAAGGCGACGCGAGGGATTGGGATCGGGATCGGGACCGGGATTAGGATCGGCCGGCACGGGGACAGTATCAAGGAGAGCACTGGGGGCTGGCTGAGGCTCCGGCGAGGGCGGTGTGCAGGGCGGCACCCGCTCCACCATGAGAGGAGACGGACTATTGCAGAGTGGGTAGAAGAGAAAAGAGAAGGTGGTGGTGGCGGAGTTAGCACGGAAGGGGAAAGGGAAGGGGAGAAACACCCGCACACACGTTAAGGACATGCTCGATTCCCGCCATTGGCCGGCTTTGGACACTGCCTATTCTTGCAGTGTTGACCCATTCAAATGTCCATCACCTAATGTTCTAATTAATAAGAATAAACAATCAAAATAATGTTCGTCTACCTCAGTCGGTAGAGCGCGAAGCTCTTAAAATGATCTTTTATATATATATATATATATATATATATATATATATATATATATATATATATATCCTTCATTCAATCCCCTTAGCCGGATTGGGATTGAAGCTCTCTCAAGGGCTTATGTTTCACTCTCTCCTGCTTCGTGTTCACCTTTCGTGCGCGAGTGTATCGATCACCAACCATGAGCGGGGGCTGCTCGAGCTCTGAACATTGAAACACGTCACTGGCTGAACCTACGACATTAGTGGGTCATATTCTTGGATTATATTTGATATAATATATTTTGACATTCACACCACACGACATATTAGCTATCACAGCAACTCGGCATGACATCTTTAAATCGACGTGTTACATCGAGCCAACTCAATACGATGAGTCTGAGGCTAGCTAGTCACCTGACGCCATCCCCCCGTACCGACTTCGCTTGAGACTGTACGGGATGACACAATCATGTACCAGGTTACACAAGAGGTGGGAAGCAAAGTCGCACGAAACTAAATCAAGCAGATCAGATGGTGCTTGCACCCAACACATGGGTCGATCGCTTGCGATGTCAACGGGCATTAAATACTTACGTACGATGATGACCAGGGATCGTTAAAACTGCTACGTACGATCGCACGTATGAACATGTATAAAAGCCACATTAGGAACAATGTTGAAAGTCGGACCTAATAACTCTTGCTAAATTAAGCATCGGAGGGGTCGAGTCGAGAATTCCACTCTCGACCTGTGTGTAGGCACCCCACAAACAGTTAAAGGAGTAATCTTAAGTCTCAACCAGACCTCGAGTTAATACGCTCCAGCTCAAAGTTCATGCTGATGATCTTATGCACTCGGGATGGGCCAAATCGTGCTGATATCTCAGCCACAGCATAAATATGCAAAACAATACTACTGATAGATCCTTCGTCAAGCACACTTCATGTTGGTGAGCCATTTCGAAGAATGGTTCTGCTCACAGCATTAAATTCTCAGATATTGTCCTATGGCTAGATCTTTAAATAGAATGCCTAAGGAGCTCGAGGATAGCCCCATTGGTGGGTGTTTGCATTTAACACAGTGGGAGCTATGGTTCAGTGGGAGAGAAGAAGACTCTTCTTGCTTTAAAACCAGCATTGATGTGAATTCAAGAGGAGTTAATTGTGGCAGCTGGACTCAAAGCCATCAACCATGGGCTTTCTTCTTCTTCTTCTTCTACCAGCTTTTAATGTTAATGTTGTCTCTCTTTTCAAGCATAAATATCCTCTCCTCTCTCCATTACTTCTCAACAATCCAAAACCTACCCTTCATTAAAGGGTAAAATTCATGTTTGCTTAAAATATTTTAGCAATTAAGTGTCGCGAAAATGAGTTAAAGAGTACCCAACATCTGATGATTCACCTGCTTTTGTATATAAGATCACTAATTCCTAGCCAGATTCTAACGATGTCAACCTTCATTCGCTATGCATATACTTTTAGATGCATGTAAATTTACGTGTATATGTATGTTGTATGCACATAAACATGCGAGAAGTCGGAGCCTTTGTCCAATGATATCTGAAGCGCTCCACTGTATCGAGTCAAAGTAAGGTTGGCAGATGAAAGAGACAGCTTCGCCTTTCCTTCTCATCGGCCAACCATTTCTTAGACTCTCAACGGCAGTGCTTGTAACACAATGTTTCCTTTCGAAGGTTGCACGGCATACCGGAGGAGGTAGCTTCTCATGCATGCCAATGGTTCACAATCCAAGTGTAGATGCAGTAACTGGTAAGGGAGTGGAAGTGAAAAGGAGAAGGGAGGGAAAAGAAGCAAGGCAATGAATGGGGGTATCATTAAATAGGAGAGAGAAGGAAGAGGGTGCCTTCTTACATCACCAGATGTGATCGTTTTAAATTAGGGTTCGAAAATGGGTGTTGGCCTGCTTTAAATATAAGTTTATTGGTTGACCCAAATGTGGATGTTGGAGTTAATGGAAGACAGACGGCATTCAATCCCTCCTCAACTGCATGCGCTTCTCCTTCCTCGCAACATTACTGCCCGGGCTTTGCTCCACCCTCCTCCTCCATCCCCCTCTCTCCCTTGTGACTCATTTATAGCTTCCACACCAACCATGCCATGGCATTAGTTGCAGCAGAAATGCGATTCAATTCGTGCCAATTCCCACGTCACTTCTTGTGCATGTATGTGGTCTTAACTCCTGCACCGATGTGTAGTCAGAGCTATATAAGTCGGAGAGCGAAAACCATGTTGACAGGGATGGATATAGTTGAGTTGATGGGGTCTTCTTGGGGTGGTAGAAGCGTGTCATGATGATGTGGGTGTGGGTCCTTCCCGGTGCTCTTTTATAGCACCCTCGCTTAGATCCTTGCTTGCAGTTTTGTGCGCTTAAATGGCCCTTCTAATCCCGCCTATATAAGCAGCTCAAATCCTTCATCGGATGCACGGGGGCAGAACAAGTATCGGAGCTCGAGTTTCCTTTGTATCGACATCCATGGTGTCCCTGCAAGCAGCCCTTTCTCCGGAGGACAGGAAGGCATGCCCCGACCTCGAGAATTCCCTTTGTAAGAAAAGGAAGTGCAGAGATGCAGAAGCGAGCGAAGATGATTGGTTTGTGAAGGAGGCCAAGTTTGTGAAAGCTGAGGAGGACGACATCCGGCTTAATCTCGACGCCCCCTTGCCTTTGGAATGGCAGCGCTGCCTCGATCTCAAGGTAGACAGACGCTTTCGAGAAGGCGAAAGCTTTGGCATGTATAATTCGATTCAAGATGATAGTTTTACAGTTTATTACTTAGATCTAAGAGCTTTTCATGTACGCGTGAATTCATATTTATGCGTGCTTGAACTATCGATGTTGGACGGAAAGGAAAGCAGCTGATCTGTGAATTCTGAACTTTGCAGTCGGGGGAGATTCACTTCTACAACACCAGAACGCACAGCAGGACCTCTAGGGACCCCAGGCTCAACTTGGAACCACCGAGATCGCCGCTAAGCCTGGACCTCGAGCTCAACCTCGCATGCGAGCCACCGAGAAGCCACATCGATGGAGGAGGAAGAGAGGAGGAGCGGAGGAAGCAAGACAATTCCGGTGGCAAAGCGTGCTCCTTGTCGTGGGTGTCCCTCGACGCCGGCCCCGAAGAGATGATGGCCACGGTCTGCATGCGTTGCCACATGCTGGTGATGATGAACAAGGCGACCTTATCATGTCCAAACTGCAAGTTCATTCACCCACCGGATCACGGCTCCTCGACGTCGATCAAGCCAGGATTCAAGCTTTTATGTTGCAAGGATTAGCACTTCAAACTGATGGAAGCCTTCCTCACTGTTCTTACATTCGATGGGTGAAGACAGATACAAGGAATGTGGACTTTTGTCATGCCTATGTAAATATTACACCTTGACATAATGTTTAATAGATTTCCCATTCTCTTGGAATCTGTAGCTGAAGCAATCAACATCTCAGTGCTTGTAACTTTCTATCTTCTGAAATAAGAACAGTGGGTTTGCAGCAGAGTTACTCTATTGGCCTTTGCTTCTCAAACGAGTTCAGTGACAGTCTTTTTGCATCCAACACAAGAAACTATAATCTTCTACTTCAATGATGATGATGTGGGAGGCTAATTTAGACAAGTCTATGACTGAGAAATACCTTGTTGCAGTGCTGAAGGCATTTAAGATATGGATGCAGCAGCTACAAGAAGTGTACTTTCTTTTTGGGGCCATTAATGTGAGTGTGGTCGATGGTGTGGTTCATATCAAAACACGATGGGATGCAGGTAAGTTGATGGGATCACATGTTTGACTGGGCCTGCTAACCACCATTGCACCTGACATGGAGTGCATGTGAAATCATTGATTAGGTCTTGGATTGATTGCCTCATCAACTAATACACCGAATTAAGTGTCCTAAAGTTCTTCAAGAGACTTTGGCATCACAACTTGTTGAATTATGTGAGCTATTTACGTACATATAGTCTTTGGTTTAATTCGAAAAGAAATTGAATCAAAATCTTGTTATTACTGCATTGGACACATAATCAATCTTGCGAGTCACATTCCAAGAAACACTCGATTGGTACGAGCTATTATTCTTCGAATAAGCTATATTGTAATTCGAGCTTTCGAATGATCTAATAAGATAAGTTATCCAACGCATCATATTATTATATCTTAATTTTATGTTTATGGTCAATTCTATTCAAAGGGTCGCGTGGATGGAAGATGGCATCTGTTCCATCATAATAATTAAATCCAAGCGAAGACAAAAAGCGTGCGATCCACGTGGTCCCACGAAGTCCTCTCATTGGCCGGTCGCACAAAGAGTCGTAGTGGAAGTGACCGACGGGTGATTGACTTTGGGATCGGTGGGTGTAAAATATGGATCCTGTCTCCATCGAGACAGCCGAGCCGACCCGCAAGCAGAAAGACCGTGAGGCGATATCAAGTTAATGAAGAGCGTGACGATCCCCTCCAATTCTCGGTGCATTCTATTCCTCCAGTTCATGTGTATCCTATCAGCACCCGTCCATCTTTCCTTCCCGTCACCGATGCCTGCGTGAATGGACGGCTGAAACGTCAGTTGGAGCGCGGTGCCCCTGCTTGTCGATTGCAGAGGATCTTAGCAACATCGAAAGGTCATGGTAGTTGCCATTGCTCGACGACTGTAACGGAAAACGACGTCCGACGTGACCGCAACCAACTTCCCCACGGACACGTGAGACCAGTCTCCTATGCTTGGAGAATCGGCCGGACCCACTCGTGGGGCCCTTTCGTGCTCCAATATCAAGGCAGGTAGAGAAACGGTACCGGCCAACCGGTAGGGAGTGTTTTTGGATCCCGTGGCGACGCGTCGGTAATGCCACCGAGCACGGAGGGGCGTTTCCGTCCGACGGACGTCCCATAAATCGCCTCGTTCTAATCCGCCGTCGTCGTCGTTAATGGCCGTCTCCAAAGACCACTTCCTCCTCCCCGTGTCCAACCCGGCGGGTCGGCTCGCTTCCTTGCTTTTCTCTCGCTCGTAACTACTCGAACGTTCGCCCTTTTGTCACCATCGGTCTCAGTCTTTGCCCATCAACAAGCGTACCTTTTGATCGGTTTCTTGAACCCTAATTGGGGACCTTCGAGGAAGATTCGTTCGATTCGGTATTAGATTGGGAATCAAGCGGGCTTATCTCTCACGCTTGTGGTACTCGTTGGTCGGATCGGGCGTTCCGAATCCTTATGCTGCAAAATCTGTGGTTTTAAGGAACGAGTCGGCTTTAGGTGGGCTCTTGTGTTCGGGTGATTCATGGCGTGCGCCAGGAAGGGTGGATCGACCTCTCAGTTAGGTGTGTGTGGCTTCAGTTTTCTGCTTGTTTGTTCCTTTTTATTTCTTTACTACCAATTTGCTATTTGGATGGGCTAATCTGTGGTTCGATGCTTGGGTGTGATATCTCTTGTTTTCGGTAGGATTCGATGGCACCGCTGTCTCCTTCGTGTGCGTGCGTGTTGATTGGTGTCGGTGTTTGGTTGCGAATTTCCTTTGTTCGTTCGGTTCATTTGTAAAGCACAGATTGTGTGGCTTTATGTTTCAGAACAGTTTACTAAGCTGTTGTACACAATAAATCGTTGATGATTGTTTCACATAAATTTTTAGAGAGATGAACATATGTCAAATGCCCATTTCTAATATTCATTCTACTATTTAGTTATTGCATGTAACAGCATTTAAATTCTTATTTCAAGTAACTGGACACTTATACACTTGCTCGAAATTCTCTTGTTGGCAGTTCCTTGGGTTATATCCTGTTTGCTCTACTCATATGTTTTTGGAAGTGTTTTAGTTGTTATTGGTTCATGACAATGTTTCATTCTCTGAAGACAACATCTATGACAATAAAATAACCATTATAATTTAATTTCCTTAGTTTTGAAATACAGTGATTTGGTTTTGGATTTTACTTATGAGAACTGGAACTTCTATTGGCTAAAATGACCGTTCCTTGAATGGTGCAATCTTATGATTGTATACTATTATGGTGTGAGGACCCAATCCTTCCTATGCCTATTTATCCATTTCTCGTATGTTCTTCTCTGTTATGGTGGTTGGTCATATTTTTGTTTAGTACTATGCAAGTGACCAGTACCAATTGTATGATTCTGTCCTAAATGTTTATTTAGCCAACATTCTAGTCTCTGTTCGACTATTATTTTCCAGTGATACACTGCAGTTTATTGTTTGATATCAACATTTGTACTGGTCCTGGAGAGACCAGTATGCCCATTTTACTTCCATTCTTTTGTACATGCTTGCTCTTTTTCTTTCTTCTTCTAATGATCAATTGATCGTATTTTGGATATACAGATATTGAGCAGATACTTGTGGAAGCACGACGTCGATGGCTACGTCCTGCTGAAATTTGTGAAATACTCCAAAACTATAGGAAATTTCGTATTGCACCAGGGCCGCCAAATAGACCTCCTAGTATGATTCATTTCAAGTTTTATTAATGTCACACTCGTTTTTGAATAGGTTTATTTTTTTTTGCAAATCTTTTATGTTTAGTGACAGTTTATGAACTCCATCACTAACTGAAATTTGTGTTTGCTTAAATCGGTCATTTATGAACTTGTTCATCACATTTACAAATATGTTGCTCTGTTTACTATTTTAAAAAATTAATAACATGTATGCATATATACTCCTCTCTGATTCTATATAACTAGATAGATATGTAAATAAGAAAATGTGGTATGTGCTAGGATATGTTCAAGTATCATTGTCACATCAAACTAAATGCAGAAAAAGTCGTGTCATTTTTTGTTTCTTTCTCTACTATAATTAAGTATACAGTTGTTAAATCGGACAAATTTTCTTTCAAGTTACTTTGTCCCAATTCATCATAAACCCTGTTGTTAGTTTTAGATGAACAATATGCCAATGTTGGAGATGGATATTATAATTACTGTCAATATAGAGAAGCATTGATCTACCATGTTTTCTATACATTCTCTGTATTGGATAACCTTACTTGTCTTTTCTTTGCTTCAGGTGGGTCTTTGTTTCTTTTTGATAGAAAGGTGTTAAGGTACTTCAGGAAGGATGGGCATAACTGGAGAAAGAAAAAGGATGGGAAGACTGTAAAAGAAGCTCACGAGAGGCTAAAAGTAAGTGAAATTTGTAATTATGTATTTTTTTTATGCCCTTTTGATAGGTCATTGCGATTTTAACCAAAACATTGTTGTGTAAAACGTTGAATATTGTGTCTTCTATAACATATAATTGTGTATATAAGCATGCTGTATATATGAATGGCTGTATATACATAATGGTATCTAAGTGGAACAGTTTCCCATGTCATTACTCAGGAAATGATGTGGGCATGCCACAAGCATGATTCATGGGACCCACTTTGATCTACTTAAATGGCCTTTCTTATATACAAAGAACAGAACTTTAACATGGCAGATGTATCTAAACACTGCATGTTATTTTGAAACAAATGATACCATCAGAACATTCAGAATATGTGGAGGAAATCAAAGAAAGCTATATAAACATAGTTGTTTATGGGACATGAAAGCTTTTTGTTCCTTATCTAATATCATCTTCTGGATCTACCTCTATTACAAGCATCAATATTTAGACACAGCTTGTTGTGTTATTCTAGAAAATGTAAAGAAATTCCTTGACATTCCATTGATTGTCTTGACAGTTTTAAGCAAAAATGCTCCAGCCATTTTATTTTCTATAGTTTCCACCTTAAATTCTATTAGCTATTTTTTTAGTCAATAATTAAGTTCCAATTAAACTGATTACTGTTCCAGGTTGGAAGTGTTGATATGCTTCATTGTTACTATGCTCATGGTGAAGAGAATGAAAAATTTCAAAGACGAAGTTATTGGATGTTGGAAGCGTGAGTTTTGGATATTATTTTTCATATTTATAGGTCATAAGTACCAAAATCATGTTCGTATTTTAATCCTCCTGCTATGTGCCTTCTTGACTGTTTCTTTTTATCTTGCACCCTGAGATCGAGCTTGGAAAATATAGTGATGCATGCTCTTTTATGTATAAGTGACAACTTAATATAGTTTAGGAATATTGGTGAACAAATAACAGTGAGGTGATCGTTATAAACTGAATTATTATATCATATGATATTCTATTTTATGACATCTGTTTACACATCCTAGTAGTCAGTGCACTGTAGCATAGTTGAGAGGCCTTAGGTTGTTCTTCATGTGAGAATGTTTTGTATGTAGTTTAATATAATACATTAATACTTACTGAAGAATTTAGTTTTTTACAAAAAAAGAGAGTATAAATTGATTTAGCATATAATGTTGGAAATAGATATTAATTTAAAGCTGAAACTATTTAAGTTCTAAAAAATGGAACTTATCGGCAATGATTTGGAGTGATTGGCATTTGACAACAATGGCCTGTGATGAGCACAATGAAGAACAGGATTTGGGAAGGACTTTGGCACGATGTATTGTCGACCGATTTTCTCTTTAATTTGCTTATCGAATTATTTGTAGACATTGAACTTTCACTTGTAGCTGAATCTTTGGCTGATTCAGCTAGGATCACTGTAGTCTGACAATTTAGTTAGTTTTGCTAGTTTTGGGGAACTTATGTACTTCTGTTCTAGCTTCAACAGTTTTGGTGAAATCCAGAAGGATTAAATTTGTTTGCAGGTAAAAGATTAAACATCCATAAAATTGCTTTAGTACTCAAGTTTATGTTAGAAGAAATTAGAATAAATTACCATGTTTGTGAAAATAAAAAAAGATCCTTAACTATTTTTAATGTTTTGGCTATTTGAATTTTAGAGTACTATTAATATTTTATGAAAGACAGCTGTGGTCTTCATACATGTAGTTTCAGCATGAATTATAAATTTTCATTGCATATTATCAACTTTTAGAGCCTATTATTCTGAAATAAAAAGCTTTTATTATTTTCTCCTTCATATCATGCTTTCTATTTCTTCAATAATGCCGCAGATGACTTTCTGTAAGACAATTATTAGTCTTCAGATGTCATATAAATTGTTTTTAGCTAGATTTAAAATTATTGTTTTGGTTACTTTTTTCTTTGAAAATTTGTGGTTAAAAGTACTGAAACTCATTTGAAAGCTGTCAATTGAACGTACTTTTCTATTTGTAATTATACAATGTTGTGTATGGATATGTGAACAAAAGAAACTTTACCATTTTTTTCTAATCTGCAAAGTGTTTGCTAATCTTCTCCATGGACATGGATGTTTGCAAGTTGATTGTATGACCCAAATACACTGTAGGCTTAGTGGACATCACTCAGTTCACGTACACCAGTTTGTCCTGAATATCATCATAATTTTAATCTTAGACTGAAACGATTATTTTTATTGATCTTCTGTTGCAGGGACCTCATGAACATTGTTCTTGTACATTATCGTGAAGTCAAGGTTGTAATTCACTTTACTTTTCAACTAATTGCATTTGTTCTTTTCTGTCTTCAGTCTTTTGTAATGAAGGTCCTATAAATTATCTCGTCCATTCGATGTATCAGCTGGCATATATGATGCTTCTTCTGGTTATCCTTTTGTGTGTTAGAACATCATGAAAGTTCCACATGTTGAGTGGTTTCCTTTCTATTGTTTATCTTATGTCAGTTCTTACAACTGACTTGTATCAATATTTTGCATTATTATTTGTTCATGTGATTTGTGCACAGACTAATGCTTCTCTGTGACATTTATCATAACCTCCCTATATTTAGTGGCTTGGGCACAGCTTTTCAGGATATTTGTTTTGACAAGTATAATGGTTATATCTACCTCTCACTGCTGTACTTTGGGCACAGCATTGTTTTTTAGCTACTTTGTCCTGCGTTAAGTCTACTTGATTTATTTTGTGGCCTAAATCCTTTTGCTTTTCTAGTTCTTCTTAGTTCCACTATAATTGATTTAACACTAGACATAGGATCTTAGTGGGATCAGTTAGTTCAGGTGGAATCCCCAAAGTTCTAGGTGCTGCTGGTTCTCCCAGTTTCAGTTGGAAACTCACATGGTAAGTAGTATTAGCACAGCATGGTAAAATACCATGTTGACACAAGGTCGAACCAGTGTGATTGTGATCTATATAAACCTTGTGAGCCCGACATATATATTCTGGAAACATTGATATTGATACCTTGCGTTTCAAGTAATTATGTTGCCGGCATGATATGTTTCACCCAATATGTGAATAACATACAGAAAGTAAAATCAATAGTCTGCTGAGTGAGTCTAGTTAATATCTCTAGGATTGGTCGGAATCTGGCTTGGTATCATCCGGAACCGGATAAGTTTTGGTTGAGTTTTTTGAGTTGGTTGGAATCCAATGCTATTGCTAGTAAATTGATATGAATAGGAACGGGTCTGTCAATCCCAATGGATACTAATATCCTTAAACTAAGCTCTCCCAACCCAAACAATTAGGAATTTTCAGCCAAAATGGATGGATCTCAGATCGGCCAGCTTTTAAAAAGCTGAATTTACCATCTTGTTGGTAGGTTGATTCTGTGACCAATATCATAATACGTGGTTGATTTTAATTTTTCTTGTTTTTGCCATCATGTTATGTGACTTCTGTTACAACTTTCTAGGTGGTTGTTTAACTGAAAGTAATTTATATTGAACATGTTCCTTCAATTCTTTTGCTTCTTTGGTATGTTCTTTTCATCTTGTAAATCATCATTTATACATAACTCTAATTGGCTGCTTCTCATTGACCCAAAGATTTTTACTGAATTAATTCAGAATTTCTTGTTAAAGGATAATCTTTTAATCTTTATAGCTTCGTTTGATGTTTGATTTGTTTTAGCTATAATTCAACCTGGAATTGTTAATGCCTGATATGTGTAACATGGTCATGTGAACTGACTATCATTTACTTGATTGCAAGCTTCAGGATAAAACAAGTCGAAGCCTTACTAGAGACGTTGAAGAAGTTGTGCAAGATACTCAAATGGATAATCCTATCGTTGAAGAAGTTGTGCAAGCTATGCAAATGGATAATCCTATCACTTCTAATTCTGCCACAAGCCAGAGTCAGCTGGCTTCACAATCTTTTGGCGTTGATAGCCCCAGTAGTGCACACACTTCAGAATATGAAGATGCTGAATTGGGTACATCTCATGCTACATTATCATATATTATGCATCATACTAATAGTACAATTTATTCAAATGTGCAACCTTTTCTTTTCCAGCATATCTAAAGCCAAATTCATTGCACCACATAGTTATCAAACAAGTTCCAGATACCACACTTTCATTGAGATGTGGCAGTATGATGATCGATGAATGATGGTTTTCACCTTTTGAACACATGCTGCTGTTCCATTGATAGCTTATTGGAACATCCTGGAATGAACTCCCGTAACATTGTCCAACAGCCTTCCAGACAACTTTTCAATCTTTGCACAGGCTGCCCAGATGGAGGTTCAAGACTCGAATCTTTGATATCTGGCATTTATATACATGTGGTCTCAGTGCATGGATAATGTCACCAGTTCACAAGAAAAATTACTTGGCAGGTATTACCAATATAAATTTTTGGCAACGTTTTACTTCTGCATATAACACCAGTATGCAGGAGTTTTTTCATTATTATGTTTTCATGCTTTGACTGTCTGCTGTTCTTTAGACTACTTGCTTTTTTTTTTTTTTTCCCTTTGAAGAATGTCTTCCTTGGCTTCAAATAGCGCCTTTTTTGGTCTAAATGTATATGCGCAAGTTCCAACTTGTGGGGGCCCAACATGCTGCCACTAATTATTGCTAAAAGAAATGATAGCATCACTGCCTAATTATTGTTATACTTATTATGGGAATCTTATACATGTGTTCTTGATAGAAGGAAAGACTGGCAATTGGTATGCTCTTGATTTTTTTTATTTTGTATTTCCTGAAGTAGACCAATATTTCAGATTGGATCGATTTGTTTTTCTTATTTTGTTATGAATCATCATAAACAGTATTATGACTTAGGGCATGTACATGCATGTTTGAGGAAAGTTGAATTTCCAGCAGAACTTTTATTAAGCAATAAAACTATTCTGTATCATCATGGAGTTTTAATGCCAGTCTTCTGCTCACTACAAGAATCAATCAGTTGTTTGCGGCATTATTGTGTGAGAAACTGCATGGTTGGCTTCTCCAAAACTAACAGCTGGTAAAAGCCTCAGCATCGTAGATGAGAAAGGGTTGTTTGCTAACTTTCTCATTTAGCAGCAGTCCTCAGCATAAAAATGAGAAAAGATTTTTCTTTTTGTTTGCTATTCTCTCATCACCAAAGAGCAGACTGTTCTCATTTCTATGGGTGGGTTCATCAGCTGGAGCAGTGACAGATACAACAATTCCCGAGAACCCTTTTTCAAGAATACCTGCATATTTAGCATCTGCATATTGGCAAAGGGCATTTGCTGATTCATCTTGATTAGTTATGTTTCAGATGTTTCAAAGGGCAGTGACATAATAGAGAATTCTGACTGCTAGATGTTGCAGAATTGTGCCCCGTCGAGGTGGCCCATCGTGATCCTTCTCTATCTGCAGCTCGTATCTACAACTCCCACCAGGTTGCCTGTTATTTAAATGTCTTTCATATGTATTTACCATATGCTTGCATGTTCTTCGACATAATTTCCCTGACCCTTCATACGTTATGTAGGATATGCATGAAAAATGGTTTGTCCACGAAGCTGGAGATGACGGTGGTGGTGACTTCATTGTTGAGCCGGGGACCTCCGTGAAGGCTTGGCCTTTTAGCTCGTGTGATTAGGCTTTTGTGGCCTTCTGTTATTAAGTATCAGGTGCTCCGACGGCCACGTACAAAACATGTGGTGGACAATCTGATCAAGAAGCGAGATGCTGCATTCACATGATCCTCAAATTAAACCATCTCCTTGTCGAAATGTTTGCTGTAGATTCTTTCGTTTCCTCGGGCCACTGGTCATCCGCCGGAACTCTTTCCTTTTACACGCCAAAACACACTGCTCTTAAGGAGGAGTTTTCTTGTTCCAGGCAATGTGACAGTCAGTAGTTGGGAGATTAAACATGATGCAACTTTGAATGCATATAATTCATCATAATAGCAAACAAAACAAAGGAAGATAGATCCTCCTTTCTTTCACCTCTCAATTGGCTGCCTCGCAAATGAATTCAACAAAGCTTCAAGACAAACAAATTCTTCAGTGTAAAAAGCAGATTAACAATGCTTCTAAGCTGCGCTGCTGAACTACTACTGCTTATCTTCACATGGCTCCTCGATGGCATCTGATACATTCATGGTTTGCACACGTTCTTCCTCCGGTATCACAGACCAGTTCGGAGACTGCACCGCTCTCAACCACTTGAAGTCATCCACATTGGCCCAATTCCCCGTTTCCTCCTCCAGCCCGGAGTCTCTCAACTCCTCCTCGATCCCTTCGTAGAACAGCCGATACGGTGCAAATCTCACTCCGCTGCTATCCTCGATGATGGGTCGACTTCGGACCCGGAGATAGAAATCGGTCGCTCTGGCATGGTGGATTCTGATCTGGTGCGACGCCAGCATGAGCAAGCAATCGTTCACCTCTTCGATGAGGATCGATCCCAGAACAGCACCAGCAAAGACCCGGCAATTGGTAAGCCGGTGAATGAAGAGAGCCCGAAGCCGACCTCGAAGGTAGATCTCGCAAGAATTGAGGTCGGCGAGAGTGAAATCGCCCTCCCCCTCTTCGGAAACCCTAAAATGCTTGATCAAGATCGAGCCCTCCTTGTTCCGGAATCCTGGTGTCTCCCGGACGACCGCAAGATCCGGCTTTCCCGGCGCAGAGACCTTCGCCTCTTCGACTTCTTTGACCAAAAAGGTTGGATCCTTCTTGGGAGCCTTGTTTCTGAAAGAGAACTTTTTCCTGGGCAAAAGCTCGGAGTTTGCCGCCTCCAGTGACTCTTTAAGAGCGGAGATCGCCCTTAGGGAGGATCGGACCTCGTACGACGGCAAGAAGTAGGAGTTCTCGGCGACAAGCCGGTCCAGGTCGGCGATGGAGGCAGCCAACTTCTCCAGCTCGGGCTTCAGGCGGGCCGCCGACGCCGGGTCGGCGGCGATGGCGCGGCAGCCCTGGAGGTCGGTCTCTATGGAGCGCCTGGATTCGGCGAAGCGGTCGAGGAAGGCGGACACGGACTCGAAGGCGGGCGAGGCGGCGGCGGCTGCGGCGCTTCGTGCGGCCGACTGCTGCAGGCGGGACTGGTGGAGGGTGGCTAGGCGGTCGAGCATCGCGGCGTGCTTCTTCTGGGAGACCGGATCTATCGTTCCGGCGGAAAGATGGTGCTGCTTCGATTCGGATCCATCTTCCCCCTCCATCCCTCTCGATCAAGATCTCTTCGGCAGGCGAGGAAGGAGCGACAGCGGCGGCTTCGAACGAACCGAGAGAGCTTCCAATGAAAGCTTGTCACATATAAACTGGGCTATCGGGGGGGCTTTATGAGCGCGTTGTCGAGTCGTTAATTCGATGGATAGAGCTTTAAAAGCTGTGCTGGGCTCGTTAATAGGACTGACACTACGGCGGCATGCATAGGCTTGCGCTTTGGGCTTTCTCGGCTGCATGGGCTCATATTTTTGATGGAGAAAGAGCTTTGAAACCTGTGCTAGGCTTCTTAATGATCCTACAGAAGCCCAATTTGTGGCCATCAGTTATAGATTGGGCTTTTGTAGTGATTTTTCCGATGAAGAGTTAGCTTGACAATTGTAGAGGGCTCCTTCCTTAATCGGCCTAACGAAACTCAAATTATGGCTGTCAGAAATAGATTGGGGTGGGCAAACTTAATATTAAGGAGAAATAGTGACTTAAAAATAAAGGAATAAAAAGAATGTGGAAACAAAAACAATATTGGGGTGAGAGAGGCTCGAACTCTCGACCTCAGGATAACTCTTAAGCTATGAGACCTACGCGCTAGCCAACTGCGCCACCACCCCTTGTTATAATTGCTAAATTTATTTTATATATATCATAATTTTAAAAATATTGTAACATATTTCAATTAATATAGTATAAAAAGATTCTCCTTTTGTTTAACATATGAGCAATCTGATGTCATATCATATCCTACCAAGCACTCGTTATCATCCCAATTTCTCAATGGAGAATCCCTAACATCAATATTAGTCATGTGCTAATCGATACGTTCGATGTTTTAGTGGATATCCCATTAACAAAATAATGATTTCACATAATTACTCTTTATAGTTTTCGTGAGTAACTTAAGCTTACATAGCTTTTTATCTTTTGAATCTTCTAACCCTAGTAACTAAAAAACCAAAGTTGTTTTGTCGAGTTCATCTCCGATATAAGTTTTGCGTGATCGTTTGTTGAACCTTATTTTCTTCCAATACCAAACATTTGATAAGCTCCGATGCTTGCCCTAGTTTAGTTCTGAACCTCTAACATGTTAATTAGAATATATAATAATATATTGACATGAAAAAAATGACTTAAAGTTTTACCAAATCATTGGAAGGATCTTGCTTCGACGAAAGTGACCCCGATTTTGGGAGTAGCCACGAGGAACTCTTTTATTTCAATCCATGAAACTTCTATTATAACTTTGGTTTTCATACAACTTTTGAAAAAATTGAGTGTTATTCCTTCCTCGATCAATCCTCCCGAGGCTACTTATCTCACGTAGGCTTTCTACCAACTTGTCTCAACAAGTTCACAAAAGTGATACAAAGCATAATATCTTTTTTATTTTAGCTCTTACAATAAGGAACAACTCTAGCGATGCTTACATCGGAAGTCAGAGGTCACTCGAGAGGTACTTGATAAACTAGAATGTGATTACAAAGCCCGATTGGGACTATTGAATACAATGTCTATTTATACAGGTTAGAGGAGAGGATTCTCCTCAATTGATCAACGAGATTTTCTCGTGCAGTTTGAAAAATCTTATCTGCCATCATGCCCCTATAAGATTGAGCTTTTAAGGATGTCGATCTTGGACTGATGCAATAAAAATAATTTATGAACGAGAAGCTTCGTGAATGAGTTTATTAGTTGATCAACCGTATGTACGTGAGGAACACATAATTGATGCTTGACAACTTGATCTCGTACGAATTGGAAGTCGATGGCAATGTGTTTCATGCGTGAGTGGAACACTGGATTGGCGTATAGGTATGTAGCTCCAACATTATTATAATATATTATACGAGTAAGGGTAAAATTGACGTTAAGTTCCTTAAGTAGATTCGTGACCTAATTGAGTTCTGCAGCAATGGTGGCGATGACATGGTATTCAACTTCAGTTATAGACCGCATGATTATTTTTTACTTTTTAGAACTCCAACTGATTGGATTGGCTCCAAGGAAGGTAATATATCCCAACGTGGATATTCTATTATCAAAGTATTCTACACAATTAACATCAACAAAGACATGAAAATGAAGTAAGAAGCGTTTGCGGAGGAAGAGGCCATGATTGAGGGTCCTTTTAAGATACTGTAAAATTCATTTGATTATAGACCAATGCATAATAGATGATCGATGTATAAATTGTGATAATTTATTGACTGTAAATGAGATATCTAGACAAGTAAGAGCTAAGTATTGTAAGGAGCCAAGTACTTATTGGTATTGAGTAGAGTTTATAGTAGGGCTTTCATCACATAATTTGAGTAATTCACTAGTAGAGAGGGGAGTTGTAATCTCTTTTACATCTTGTATGTTTATCTTTGATTAATAAATCATGAATATACTTTCTTTGTGATAGAAAGAGACCTAAAGATATAAATATTACTTTCATTTATAGAAAGTAGCTCAAGATTTCTAGATCTTTGAACAAGAATCAATCAGCCAATTTCTTTAGGAATACTTGAATCTCCAAAGGATCATTGCCTGTGACAATAATATCATTCACGTACACCAAAAGATATATTGTATCTCCATTTTGTTATCGTATGAATAACGAGATATTAGACTTAGAGTTGATGAAGCCAGTTGATGTCAGAAATGTGTCAAGTGCTAGTCATAAGTGTCCTACAAGTCAATCACGTGAGTGATGACACATACTCTTTTTGTTCATTATTATTATGTCATTTTTTTACTTTATATTGCTTGTTGTGTATATATATTATGATGTCCATGAATCTGTGTAATGAGAATCGGATCGTAATGTGATCACGATAATAAGATCGATTCGCCTTTAAACACAAACCATAAATAATTCCGATCATAGGTTACTCAAGAGGGACATTGAGATAACCGGATAAATTGATGTACTATATACCCTTCTATATGATGGAGGCGGTTGGTCTTATAGCTGCTCGTATGAGGATACTCGGGATACAATTTAGATACTCATTAGAGAATGAGTTCACTGATTGATCCGCTCATTGAATGTTAGATGGTTGATGATGTCTCATTGTTAGATAGTGATTTCATCATCCCAATGGTGTATCTGGTCCTTAGACTTGAGATACTAATGATGTCCTATACTATTATTCCACTCTTTGATACCAGACTTATAGGTCTAGAAGTTTCAAATATAGTACAATTGATTATTGAGAGTGACAACTAATCTTACTATGATTATTGAGTGTTGATAGAGAATCATCCACTTTCGGTGTAATAAGAAGAATATCTCATGTGTTCTTACTCAGACAAATCCCTTTATGGGGTTATTCGGATGAAGAGAGAAATAATTCTTTGGGAGAATCTAATCAGAGCGATTCTCGAGTAGAAAACTGTATGAGTCTGATAGCACAATGCCCAATATACAGTCTTTGGGGTATTAAATGGATAAGATACTACATGATAACTGAGGATAGATAGGAGGAAACCAAAGGGCCATAGGTTAGACATTTTTTGTTGTCACTTCATATTTTCCTCTCCCCTTCTCTTTCTTAGCCAACATCCCATATTTGGGGCGTTTGGAGATTTGGGTAATGATTTGCTAAGTTTCTTCGTAGCCCTTGCTGTGTGGATTAGCATTAGAGAGGATGATAGTTGACCTCCTTCATCCTCTCCCATGAATCTATAGGATTTTAAAGATATTTAATCTCCATAGGTAAAACACTATATCACATGTGATTTTTCAGGCTTACGATTTTTGCACATCAATTTTCGCACGATGATGAAACATTTTTTGTGAAAATCTGGGATTTTTCTTTTTGTTCTTCCACTACACATGTGATGTAGCCCCTAGATTTTTCAACACCAAGTTCAATATACCATGCTTTTAAAGCTTGACGAAGTTCATAAATAGCTTTGTATAGTTTATAAACATGCCTTGGATACTGAGTATGAACGAATCTAAGAGATTGCTACATGAAGACGTCTTTATATAGAGTCCCTTATAAAAAGGTATTGTTAACATCTAATCATCGTAAATGTCTGTCTTTTGAGATGGCTAAACTCAAGATAAGTCAAATTATTATGGGTTTAATAATGAGACTAAATGTCTATGTGAAGTCTAACACAAGGTCGGTGATGAAACCCTTTAGCTACTATACGTGTTTTATACTAACAACGGATTTGTTTGAGTTTTGCTTAATTCGAAAGACTCATTTACACCCGATGAAATTTTGTGCGTGATGAAATGGTACTAAAGTCTATGTAAAATTATGAATGAGTGCATCATATTCTTTACACATGAGTGCATCATAGTCTATGTAAAGATTATTTAGGCTTACAGAAATATATTGGGGTTTTGGGCTTTTATGGAGTTGTTTTTACCACTATCAAAGTTTTTGATAGTTCGAGCAAACCTAATATTTAGAAGAAATAGTGACTAAAAGTAAAGGAATAAAAAGAGTCAAAAACTTAAATTATAGCTGTCACGACTATCATAAAAGTCGGTGGTTCCAACAAACTTAAAATTTAGGAGAAATTGTGACTAAAAATAAAGGAATATGGAAACAAAAATATTTATTGGGGTGAGAGAGGCTCGAACTCTCGACCTCAGGATAACTCTTAAGCTATGAGACCTACGCGCTAGCCAACTGCGCCACCACCCCGCTTGCTTTATGTGTACCATAATTAAAATTATATTATATTATATTTTAGTTAATATAGCATTAAAAAATCTCCTTTTTCCTCGTACAAAGTGTAACAATCCTATGTCACATCATAATCGATATTTTGATGTTTTAGTGGATATCCCATTAATAAAATAATAATTTCACATAATTATTTTTTATAGTTCTCTTGAGTAACTTAATTTTATGTAGCTTTTGATTTTATGAATCTTCTAACTCTAGTAACTAAAATACCAAAGTTGTTTTGTCAATATAATATTTGCAAGATCTTTTGTCGAACCTTATTTCTTCCAATACCAAACATGCCACAAGCTTCAATGCTTGCCTTAGTTTGGTTCTGAACCTCTAGCATGTCAATTAGAATCTATAATAATATATTGACATGAGAAAAATGACTCAAAGCTTCACAGAATCAATTGAAGGATCCCACTTCAACGAAAATGACCCCGATTTTGAGAGTAGCCACTAGAAACTCTTTTCTTTCAATCCATGAAACTTCTATTATAGCTTTGGCTTTCATATACCTTTTGAAGAATTCAAGTGTTATTCCGTCCTCGATCGATCCTCCCAAGGCTACTTTATCAATGAAGGCTTTCTACCAACTTGTCTCAACAAGTTCACAAAAGTGATAAAGCTTGCATCGGAAGCTATAGATCACTCGAGGGATACATGAAAAATTAGAATGTGATTACAAAACTCGATTAAGTTTATTAAATACAATGTATATTTATACAGGTTAGAAGAGAGAATTTTTTTTAATTGATTAGCGAGATTTTCTCGTGTTGTTGAGAAAATCTTATCGACTATCATGCCCCCACAAGATCGAGCTTTTGTTAATGATGTTAATCTTGGACCGATGCAACAAAAATAGTTTGCAAGCGAGTGGCTTCACGAGTGAGTATGCTAATTGATCAACCGTATGTACGTGAGAAACATATAATTAATATTTGTCAACTTGATCTCGCACGAAATGGAAGTCGATGGTAATATGTTTCATACGCGAGTAGAATACTAGATTAGTGCATACGTAGATAGCTCCAACATTATCACAATATATTATATAAGTAATGGTAGAGTTGATGTTAAGTTTTTTAAACAAATTCGTTACCCAATTGAGTTATGCAATAGTAAGTTATGCAACAGTGGTAGTTCAGTTGTAGATCGTGTGATTGTCTTTTACTTCTTAGAACTCTAACTTATTAGATTAGCTCCAAGGAAGATAATATATATCGCCAAGATACGTATTTATTGCCTTTGAATAATTTATAGGGGATGAGTGCTGTAGCATTGATGATGATAAGACTTGTATATTGAGAAGTGCTATGGTTCCTTGCGGGGACAATAACTGGAGCATCAGAGGTAGATGATAAAGACATTTTGAGAATATGTATATGAGGAAGTAAGTTGAGAGTCGTTAGCTATACAAGGAGGGTAGAAGATAGATGTGACAAGGTGTAGTGCTTCTTCCTAGGGCACGATTGCTGTAGTGACGATAATAGGTCAACGAGGTGCAGAGACAACAACGATCATGGAGGAAGAAAGCATTAACACAGATCAATGTCACCAAAGATAGGTCAAACAGAGGAGGAAGCCCATGACGATGTAGATGGATCGATCGAAGCAAGTCTCTCTAGACACTAGGTAGCAGTCGCTGAATCAATTACTAGAGCA
This sequence comes from Musa acuminata AAA Group, assembly GCF_036884655.1. Classification (NCBI taxonomy): domain Eukaryota; kingdom Viridiplantae; phylum Streptophyta; class Magnoliopsida; order Zingiberales; family Musaceae; genus Musa; species Musa acuminata. The sequence continues at coordinate 8,550,202 of NC_088338.1, read as the reverse complement.
GCAACACCTAAATGTGCTTTGGTGTGGGCTGTAGCACGTTAGAGGATGAGGTGGCTACAACTGGTGCCATCGCTGGCGGACGAGAGGGTGGTAACTATGTGCACACCAATGAGTGCGATGCAAATTGGGCCCAGCGATCATCATTAACGGAGAGGTGGGTATAGACGAGCGTTTGACTTAGAGTTAGAGATGTAGATTAACGCCTTGGTAAGAAAAAGAGATTCTATGCTAGTGATCCTCGACGAGGTAGGCTAGCGATCATTTAGCATGGATGGCCATCTCCTGGCGACGTAGGAGTGATCGAAAATCAAAGACAATGAGTGAGAAGAAGAGAGTGGCCCATGATCAATGGATCATAGCTGTTGGTGGAGAAGGTGTGGATCTATTGGCAAAGTGTGTTTCATCAATGAAGAGTAGAGGCAGTCGCTTATGTAGATACGATGACGAAGATGGGACGAGTCGCTTCGCTTGTGCTAGGCGTCATAGCAAGGAGATCGATGGAGGAGGAGCAGCTCCGTCATAGGTAGGGAACCGTTGCAGCTCTGCTGGTGATGAAGAACAAAAAAAGAAGAGGAGGAGGCAAAGGAAGTTTGTCAGAGTTCCCTGTAATAGAAGGAGAAGACAAAAAAGAAGAGCACGGTGGAGGGGCAAAGCCGATGCACGAGGAGCCGCAAGGTGTCAAGGGAGAGCTCCTCTGTTGGAGGAAGAGCCTCAAGGGATAAGGGAAGAGGCGACAGTAGAAGTCACCTCGTCTAGGCGACCAGGACCTATAGTGGAAGTTGGTTGTCTAAGCGATCGGGACCGATGATTCATCTAAGGGAGTAGTGGCGATGGATCTCCAGAGTTCGGTGATGGGCTTTGCCAACTTGACTTCTACAACAAGACTCAAACGAGAGAGAGAGAGAGAGAGAGAGGTGGAGACGAAGTCGCCTCGTCTAAACGATTGAGACCGAAGGTTCATCGATGGAGAGGAAGATACGATAGTAGGCACACTAGTGATAAGGTGGATGCAGAGGATCTCGTTGATCCACTCCTCATCGACCTTGTAAGTGTGATGTTGTCTTATTGTTAATGACACTGATAGAATGTGAGTTAGTAGTCACTAGACAACAAGGAAGGGAAGAGAAATCTTGCTTTAACACAAGTGCTCTAATATCATAATAAATTGAAATGTGATTATAAAGTCCGATTGAGTTTATTAAATATAATATCTATTTATAGAGGAGAGGATTTTTCTTAACGGATCAATAAGATTTCCTCGTGTAATTATGAAAATATAATTACAAAGCCCAATTAAATTTATTGAATATAATATTTATTTATATAAATGAAAGTAGAAGATTTTTCTCAATACATTCCCCTCACCACTTCCCTGAAGAATAAGTTGGATCCATGAGAGTTGAAAGTGCATTTTGCTTAGCAAAATTTGAGATGAGAAATAAAGTGCATTTTGCATCGTCGAAACCTTACTTTTTGTCTTCATTTATATGAGATTTTTAAGATGAGTTGATTTTCCTCTCAATTTAGAAAACTTTTGATGGAAGCTTCGATCCAACTAAACTAAACAAGCTGCGACGTTCGTACGCAATATCTAACACACTCATTCATGTGTCGATCTTTTCCCATAATCTTCTGCGATATAACCCGCACGTACATCTCATCCAACTCGATCAGTTATTTTAGTTAGCCATTAAGTTTAAACATAACTTATTTGCTAGCAGTCCGAAAAGAGAAAACGAATCTCTGTTGGATTCGTTTACCAACTTTTGCATGTGATAAAAGAAAAATAAAATCAATCCATTTTAGTATTTTAGATCACATGCAAGAGTTGTGCATGGATCACAAGATCGGCATCTTCCAATCCATCTCTTGACACGTGAGCATGGGATCGAACGAACATGGGAAAAGCAAGCATCCAACGAGGGATGGCAACTCATCTCTCTCTCTCTCTCAGCATTATACGTGGATATTTTAATTGTATTACAACTGCAGCAGGATGGCGTTGGTTACAAGTTGATATGCTTTGATGAAAGATTGCTCCTTTGTAAATTGGGTTAGTAGGATGCCTCTTATGCAGATTATCTCTCCAATTTAATGCTTATGTCAATAGGTGAATTTGAAGGATTCAAATAATTGAAAACAATATTAGAGTAAGTTCGGGTACTTTACCATTTTTTATAGTGGTTTTCGATAATTGATTGAAGTAAGTTATATCTATTTGTGGGCCAGTTACGTGAAATTATTGGACGTGGAGAAGTCGATCGAACTATCGGACATTATGATCAACACCTTTGTCTATTGTAATTGCATTGATTTAATGAGCGAAAATCCGTGAAGGGTAAAAATCACGAATCAAACTAGAAATAATCCACTATAAAAATAATGAATATACAATTATCAATCTCTTGCCCAAAACCTTAGCAATAATCACAAAAGAATAATTAGGATAGATGGATCACGTCACTGTACATAATATTCAAATTCTTCCCGAATAATCATAATAAGAATCTACTATAGATCTGATCAAACCTGAGATAAAAATACTACCTAAATGATTGAGAACAGCCTCTCTGTGTTGTCCTTGTTTTCTTTCATTTTCTTCTAATTTTTGGAATCACATAGTTGCAGCAAAAATCTGTCTCGTTGCTATAGTTTTTCTTCCTAAAAAACGTAGCCACCACACCCTCTTTAATTTGGATCTAGGATTTAGAAAAAAGAGGATGGACGGTTAAAGCCCACCCTGAACCTATGGGCTGTTAGCCCAACAACATGTTGAGCTAATAAAACGTTTGAGTTGGTGCAGAGTTAATTGTGATTGTCATATGTCATTTATTATCTTTCTTTCTAGATCCCAAATTTCATATAAGTATGAGTTTCTTCAATATTAAATTAACATGGACAAAGCTTATGCACTAAATAATCATCATCTTTTTTCTTTCTAGTAGTCTTTTGCTGTGAGAAAATAGTAAGTGCAGAGGCAAAAATGAGACCACCACCACATGGAACACATAACGGCTAAGCTCAGGAATCTACATCTACACATACTAATTATCTCTTCACGAGAATACCTTCAATCTTGCAATTATTCCTCGTGCAAAGCATGGGATTTGTCGTCATGCGTTTGAATGGTTTCATGTTTAGACTCATTATGTTGGTTTTTATGGTTAAGAGTCCTATGAGAATAAAAAAATCATGAAGCAAGATTGTTATTTTATGACTCGAATGATTAGATTTCTCATGCATTAGATTAATCATTTGTACAACTCATAGATCAAGCGAAGTTGATAACTTGTAGTGAAAGTTTTAATGAATCATCACACACTATTAATATGAGGAAGCAATTGATAAGGAAGATAATAGGTAATATATAACTTAAAAATGAATGATTTGACTTTTCCTTTTCCTACAACAAAAAGAAACGGAGAATCATATTTTGTATCGTCTGTCATCCTAAATTTCTAATTGAATATGTTTCAATTATTAGAGTATTCACTATTGATAGAAGAAAACAATTACTAAGGAATATGATTTATATATGCACACCAAACCCCCCACCCTCCTCCGCACGTGATTTATACACGCACAGCTCCGAGCCACACCACCGAACACATCGGCTCGAGCGACCCCCTCCCTCCCGTCGTGCACAACTCGGCGAGTGATTGGCGCGTTTGGGTCCGTGACGCGCCACACCGACATGGCGGATGATTCGACTCGGCGATGTACAAGAAGTGGGCCCCGAGATGACTCCTCGCTGTGTCCAATCACAATTAGGTGGTCGACATGCAGCCTGACGTCATTTCTCATCAGGTCAACGACTTAAGGTACGATTTCGAAGAAGAAACGGGTGTGGTCTGTGGTCATGCCCCAAGTGGATTCTCGTCACTTTATTCGCGTCAGAGGCAAAGATGGTTGTTGGAGATTAATGCACTTTGGAAACTTAAACAGAGTATTATTAATGCAGGAATTTATTCCTACTGCATACCAAAAGTACTTTTTTATTTTTTAAAATATGATACATGAACCTATGTTATGTATATATAAATAAGTCATATGTGTAAGCATTATGAATCAATTTCTGGTTTTTTTTGGGGACGGACAATTCGCTCTTGCCTTCGGCCAGAAAAGCAAACCTTCACCCTTATATTCGGTCAACGATTAATGTCACTATAGCTAAATTTCTAAGAGGCTCCATGATCAATTCTCATCTTTTTCATCATGATAGTCTTCGTTGATCTGTACCTGTGCCCTCACAGCAACAACAATCACAACAGAACTCAAAACATAGCTCAGCGATCCTCCGGTCGTCGAGCTATGTTTTGAGCTTTGTTGTAACACCTACATAGAATCGTTAATATGTGTTAGCTTTAGTGAGACAGGAGGATCGTTGAGCTATGTTTTGAGCTCTACTCAGGTGCTTACATGACACGAGATTTCTTCTGTCAGCAATGCTAACATGTGTCACGAAGGATCCCCTACGCCAACTACCACCTCACCAACCCCCACAACCTTCGTTCCCCCTATAAAGTGCCTTTGCCACCCGCTCTCCTCCCTCCATCTAACTCATCCCCCGGCAGTAAAGACAAGCTACTCTCTCGAGGATATGGCCACCCTCTCCCCTGCCACCAACCTCCTCCACCGTCTTTCCTCCTCCTCTGTCCTCTCCGCCACCGAGCGAGGCAACCGCCAACCCGGCCTTGCTTCCTTCCTCCCGAAGACGTGTCGGATCAGACCTCGCCGGTCCATCTCCTCCGTGCACGCCGCGGAGCCAGCCAAGACGCCGGTCGTGACCAACAAGCCCAAGAAACTGGACACGGCTCCGGCACCGTCGACGAAGTGGGCGGTGGACAGCTGGAAGGCTAAGAAGGCGCTGCAGCTGCCGGAATATCCGGTTGAGAAGGAGCTGTCGGAGGTGCTACGGACTATCGAGAGCTTCCCGCCGATCGTGTTCGCCGGGGAGGCGCGCCACCTAGAGGAGCGCCTGGCGGACGCGGCCGTTGGGCGGGCCTTCCTCCTCCAGGGCGGCGACTGCGCCGAGAGCTTTAAGGAGTTCAACGCCAACAACATCCGCGACACCTTCCGCGTCCTCCTCCAGATGGGCGCCGTCCTCATGTTCGGCGGCCAGATGCCGGTCGTCCGGGTAAGGCGGTGACAACCGAGATCCGACGAGATCTGGGCCGTGGGCTGGGTGAGGGTTCTGGTGCATCTGATGGTTGAATCGCCGGTGGCGATTCGTTGTGCAGGTGGGGCGGATGGCGGGGCAGTTTGCGAAGCCGAGGTCGGAGCCCTTGGAGGAGCGAGACGGGGTGAAGCTGCCGAGCTACAGGGGAGACAACGTGAACGGCGACGCCTTCGACGCCAAATCCCGGGTCCCGGATCCGCAGAGGATGATAAGGGCGTACACCCAGTCGGCGGCGACGCTGAACCTGCTGCGGGCGTTTGCCACCGGAGGTTACGCCGCGATGCAGAGGGTCACGCAGTGGAACTTGGACTTCACCGAACACAGCGAGCAGGGAGACCGGTGAGTCCCTTTTGCTCTTTGCTAGGATTCTAGAGCTTCCACTGTCTTCTAAAGATTCTACTGCTCTGTTTCTCTGCCTGATTCGTGCCTAATAATGGACATCTAGCGATCAACTTCGATGAATTGTTGCAGATATCAGGAGCTGGCACACCGGGTGGACGAGGCACTGGGGTTCATGGCTGCGGCGGGGTTGACGATGGACCACCCCATAATGACCACGACCGAGTTCTGGACCTCCCATGAGTGCCTTCTCCTCCCCTATGAGCAGGCTCTCACTCGACAGGACTCCACCTCTGGCCTCTATTACGACTGCTCCGCCCACTTCCTCTGGGTCGGCGAGCGGACCCGGCAGCTCGACGGTGCCCACGTCGAGTTCCTTCGTGGTGTTGCCAACCCCTTGGGCATCAAGGTAATTAGCAGTTCCTCTCTGCCTTTATCAGATTGGAAACTACGTCGAAGAGGCGAGGTGCTGATTCATAAGCTAAGTTGGATGGATGTAGGTGAGCGACAAGATGAATCCTAAGGAGCTGGTGAAGTTGACAGAGATTCTGAATCCCCACAACAAACCTGGAAGGATCACCGTAATCGCACGGATGGGAGCAGAGAACATGAGGGTGAAGCTTCCTCACCTCATCAGGGCTGTTCGCTCTGCAGGTCAGATTGTGACTTGGGTGAGCGATCCCATGCACGGCAACACCATCAAGGCCCCGTGTGGCCTCAAAACTAGGCCTTTTGACGCCATCCGGGTGTGAATCCGTCCTCCGGTCATGTCTCCTACCGCATCGAACTTTGGAACCTCAACATTAACTGCCTTCCTTCTGTGTGGCCAGGCGGAGTTGCGAGCATTCTTCGACGTGCACGAGCAGGAGGGGAGCCACCCGGGCGGCGTGCATCTGGAGATGACGGGGCAGAACGTGACAGAGTGCATCGGCGGGTCTCGCGCCGTCACCTTCGACGACCTCAGCTCGCGGTACCACACCCACTGCGACCCCAGGCTCAACGCATCCCAGTCCCTGGAGCTGGCCTTCATCATCGCCGAGCGCTTGAGGAAGCGGCGCATCCAGTCGCTGCATCGGACCGGCCCGAGCTCTTCGCCACCCGAGCCATTCTGACGGAACGAAATCGGAATCTCTGCTCTCGACCTCAGATCTCCATGAATGTTCCTCCTACATTAAGCCACGAGAGCAGATATCTACTCTGTTTCATCCCTGCTGTGGACAACATGTCTTATGAATGTTACTTTATGGCACATCAACTTTGCCTCTCCTGTTCTCGCCGCCCTTGGTAGGTGTAGCCAGAGGCAACGTCGCTTGCTCGACACCCCCTCCATCGACTGTGTTTACTGCTCCCTCGCCTTCTCATCCATGAACGCCGCAAACCTCCGTCGCGTCCACCGCGTTCTTCTCCTTTGTCTCCTCCGCAGCCCCTTTCAACGAAACCTTCAAGGTCAGGACCATCAAGGTGGTTGGGCTCCAGCAACCACTCGAATAGCTATTGTTGTTTCCATCGATGACCCTCGCAAGGGTCGTCCGCCCTCTGTAGTCGTCGCCCACGCATGCTCAGATCACTATCGACCGAATCGAAGAGGAGGAAGAACACGAAGTGAGCATTCATGTCCATTTTTAGAAATATTAATTTTTTTTAATATTCCTAATTATAATCCCTCGATTACGAATAGATATTTTCTTAATAAAATTAAATTTTATTAAATATAAATACTCAATTATCGGTCATATTTTAATATTTTTTAATTAATCTAAAATATGATATCTTTCGGATTAATACCTAATTCCATCGTGATGAAGAAAGATATTCCGATAATTAGGATAAGAAAAGAAGAGTAAGAAGAACGGAAAGAAAAAAAATTGCACAGATGGAATGGAAATAGGGATAAAATGCTAAAATTACCGAACTACCCTTCACCAGAATTCTTAATTTAGCTATACATTTGGGATTGAAATAGAAATGTATTTTGCGCGAAAAGTCCAAAACAGAAACATTTTTCTATCGGCAGCTCCCAGAAATGCTTTGCCCGTGCGAAATGTTACCCCCCATGTTTGTGCCAAGTGGCCACGTTGACATGGAATAAGACCGTGTGCGATTCGGCTTCCTACGTGGGGATGACAGCCGCGTGGCTTTCGCGTCGGGGTAACGCGGATAAGTAAACCAAGCTTTTTAAATGCTTGCTCCCTTCCCCCAACGCGATCCCGTCACAGCCGCTTAGCAGCGAAAGCGGAGGGTAGAAATCCTCGCCCGTTCAGCCCCCGAGCGTTGATTCTCTACGTGTATCTTTCTATGGAGCCGATGATCGGAGATGGGAGGCCCGACGCCCTTGGCACCCTCCGTGTCCTTCCCGACGAGACCCTTTGCACCATCCTCGATCTCCTCTCCCCGACCGATCTTGCCCGCCTCTCTTGCGTCAGCAGGTTTTCTTCCGCCTCCACTCGATTCCTTCTCTTCCTCTTCACTTTTTCTTCTTGAATTCCAAACTTAATTTGTTGAAGATCGTGATATGGACATGTGATAATGGTGAGATTTAAGATTGTGGGAGAATATGGCTTCCATGGATAGGGGTTCTTGATGACCTAGGTCTCTCTTCTTTTATTGAATGAGAAGAATTATAGGTTGGTACTATTGTCAGTGTTATCTTGATTCTAAGAATTAACAAGTGTGAGTTCATGTTATTCCTGTGCGTTGGGGGGGATAGTATGAAGCTTAAATGCTCGATTGACATTCCATGTTTTTTATGCTCCTTTTTTAGTTTGAGTATTAGGTAATTTGACTTGTTGAATCTTATAGTGTTATGTATATACTCTGCAACGAGGAGCCACTGTGGATGAGTCAGTGTCTTAGAGATGGAGGTCTTGTTGAGTACAGAAGCAATTGGAAGAAGACAACTCTGCACAGGCAAGTAGATTGGCTTTGTAGCCATGGTACGAACCCACCACTTTTTTTTTGCCTTTCTTGAAGAACTCAGAAACAGCCAAAAGACGCTGCTGACAAACTTTAGTTTTCTTCATTATATATGCTCCAGGCAAAACCTCTATACCAAATCTGAAATTTGTGAAAAACCTCGGCAATTTGATGGTACTAACATTTTCATTCGTAGCTCTTGTTGTTTTAAGCTAGCTATCTTATCAGACAAATAATTGTCATCCATAAATGAAGTGACTGTTCTGCTTCTGCAGGATTCATCTCTTGGTTTTTGTACAAAAGATGGTACAGATGTTTTACCACTTTGACTGCATACTCATTCGACGTTGGAGATATCGAAAGAAAGAAGAGTCTTACCTTGGAGGAGTTTCAGTCTGAGTACGATGGCAAAAGGCCAGTAAGTTTCAGAACAAGGTCTTTTTCAGTTTTGCAAAAATTATGTGTGTAAAATGCAGAGAAATTATTGTCATTTCCATGATTGATATGCAAATCTTGTAGATTCATTTTATGTCTTGAGAAAGTAACTCATAAGATGAGTCTCTAAGAGTAAAATCTTTATAGACAAGGCTTGTTTCTTTGGTCATGATAGTTGGCTAAATTATGTGCATGCACCATTTGATCATCATTTCTGCGTTGTGTAACTATATATGTATTTTTTAACCCTCCTGTATTCTCTCAAGACTGTATTTCGCCTTTCTCATATTTTGTCCATGCTAGCTTTTAACAGTTTTGAATTTTATGTAATTTTAGTTGATATGGGACTTCTAATTATACTTCCTTTTCAGGTTTTGCTTACTGAATTGGCCTATACTTGGGCAGCAAGAACTAAGTGGATGGTTGACCAGCTATCATTGAACTATGGGGATGTTGCATTTAGGATATCTCAAAGGAGTTCTAAGAAGATTACCATGAAATTCAGAGATTATATCTCATACATGGAAGTTCAGCATGATGAAGATCCCCTATACATTTTTGATGAGAAGGTAGCTCCATATTTCTCAGTCTTGTAAAGAGTGCTATGTGGTGCTGATTGAAATTTTTTAAATGGCACTGTTTTTCCAGTTTGGGGAAGTTGCACCATCCCTCTTGGATGATTATAGCGTTCCCTATCTCTTCCAAGAAGATTTCTTTGATGTCTTAGATCCAGATAAACGACCTGCATTTAGATGGCTAATTATTGGGCCAGAAAGGTCTGGAGCATCTTGGCATGTTGATCCAGCATTGACCAGTGCCTGGAACACACTTCTTGTTGGACGAAAAAGGTCAGTTTGCTTCTAGAATAATTTGGGTTATTGGCTTATCTATTGCTGTACTTAAATGCTACCTACTTTGAATATACTTTGAGGAGTTGTTTATAATTAGTAAATCATATACTTCGCTACACTGATTAGTCAACCATCTTATCATCAACTTTCAACCCCTAAAGAAATCATCATATCTTCACCAAAAAGAAAGAAAAATGAATCAATCATCTGGTAGTGTTCCTTCTTTGGTTGCATAATACTCCATGCTAGGTTGCAGGATATGTCAGTATTTTCTAAAAAAATATATTTATATGTAGTTGCACAGCTAACAGAGTATCATGTCTGTGTAGAAAGTTTTTGAAAATTTTGTCATGGCTACTAATGTCATGGACTTCCACAGCTGCATGATTTTAATGAATTTCTCCACATGATACTTCGAGATGTTGACTGATCTCACAGATTTAGTTCTTGGTAGGTGATTTTAGTATTATAGCTGTGCACTTGTACTTGTTTGCTTCAGCATGCTTTCGTCTCTTCTGATGAACTACTCATATATGACTAATACTACATTATTTCTTTACAGATGGGCACTTTATCCGCCAGGTAGAGTGCCTGCAGGTGTTACTGTACATGTGAATGAAGAAGATGGTGATATTAATATTGAAACCCCAACATCCTTGCAGGTAACTAGAATTATTGTCTGTGAAACCAGTATATTATAACCATGTTTCACTCATGTAAAAATAAGTTTGCATTCTGCAGTGGTGGCTGGATGTCTATCCTCAGCTTGCTGATCATGATAAGCCATTAGAATGTACTCAGTTGCCTGGTGAGACTATATTCTTGCCCAGTGGTTGGTGGCATTGCGTGCTAAATTTAGAAACAACTGTTGCTATCACACAAAACTTTGTGAATAAAACAAACTTCGAGTTTGTATGTCTGGATATGGCTCCTGGTCATCGTCATAAAGGAGTATGTCGTGCTGGATTTCTGGCTGTCGAAAATAATTTTCTTAGAAGTGTAGAAAGTGATGGGTTTCCTAAAACAAGTTCATTGGACGACCCTGATATGCCTAGGAAAGAAAAAAGACTCAAAGGTTCAGGTCTTGGGAGCAAACCATTTCAATTCAATGACAGTTGGCGTGCTGAAAATGCACTGTCCCCGCTCCATAGTAAGATCCAGAATGAGAGTTTCTCTTATGACATAAGCTTTTTATCTACATTTTTGGAGGAAAATAGAGACCACTATAATTCTGTTTGGAGCCCTAGCAACTCCATTGGGCAAAGAGAAATGCGAGAATGGTTATACAAGCTCTGGATTTCAAAACCAGCAATAAGAGAATTAATATGGAAGGTATTATTTATTGATATCTTTTTTGATATTGACAGAACAAAGTATATGGTGGAGAAAATGGAACTTCTATGGTTTATTTTTAAATTTGTGGATATTTAAATTGTCAACTTGTTCTCTCTCACAATTTTTAGAAATGTGTGTTCTGTTGCTTCTAGGGAGCACAAATAGCTTTAGACATCGACAAATGGTATGCACGCTTGATAGAAGTTTGTACATGCCATAATCTGCCCCCACCTTTGGATGATGAGAAGTTTCCTGTTGGCACAGGTAGCAATCCTGTAAGTAGTTTCTTTATAATCTTTCTTGGAACATGCATAAACAAGCTTTATGGTAGTTTGCTTTTCCTGACAAGACTTTGCAACATATATTAGTATCAGATAGGTATCAGATTGATTCACTGAGTTCTTTGTTGCTTCTAGAAATTTTAGTTTATGAACATTTAGATTTGGTCCTGAACCTTTTAAATTTGGTAAATGTTTCAGGCTTGGGATATTATGTGAATCTGCTTTTTCTCTTGTTAATTTAGAATGATCCCAGGCGTAATCTGCTTTGTTTACATGGACAAATTATTCTGCTTTTGCAGGTTTATCTTGTTTCTGACTATGTAATAAAACTCTTTGCTGAAGGGGGTCTGAATTCTTCTATTCACAGTTTGGGCACTGAGGTATCACTTCTTGCATTGTTCTGTTATTATGCTACTCTTTTGTAATCTTTCGTCAATTTCTGTTTCTTCTGCTTTGCCAGCTTCAGTTCTACCATCTTCTTCAACATACCAACTCATCTCTGAAAGATCATGTTCCTGAAGTTTTTGCAAGTGGGCTTCTCTCCGAAGAAAATGGCTTTCTTAAAATATTTCCATGGGATGGAAAAGGGGTCCCTGATGTGATTGCCAATTGCAAACTTATAGGAGATTGCATGAAGGATAGTTTTCCCTTTGGTATATGGAGCAAGAAAAAGATCGAACTTGCTGATGCAGGATCCATTCCATGCACAAAGATGTGGCCTTACATAGTAACTAAAAGATGCAAAGGGGATATTTTTGCTAATTTGTAAGTTTTTCAATAGTCAGAAGTTTTAATAGGTGATCATTCTACTTACTAACTGCTGAATATATGCCTCTGCATTATCATGGAACATTGAGTATTTTAGCAATAAAGTGGATACTGATTCTCTTTCTGTTGCAGGCGGGATACACTCTCTAGGGATGATGCCTTACATTTGGCTTCATTTTTGGGAGAACAACTGCGAAATCTTCACCTCTTACCCTTACCTTACTTCCATTATAGAAACAAATTAAATGTCAATAATGCTTCAACACAAGTGACTTCTGAAGATAATAATATTCCACTGGACTGGGAACTTATTCTTATGGCTCTGAATAGAAGAACAAGGGATGTTCAAAAACGTCTCAGCGTGTGGTAAGTGATGTTTTGCTTTAGATGGTATAGCAATGCGAGTTACTTAATTTGGTTATGTTATCATAAATATTTTTGACCGGAGTAAATACTTGTTAAAGTCTGGTAGATGGTAGGGCCTGGGAGCAGGTTATAACTTGTAAGATAAACTCGTCCCAGTATTTGTTTGAAGAGCAACATAATTCATTCGTATTCACTAATTATTATTCACTTTGTTAACTATATGACATCAGGTGGCCCAGCAAGGTCAATTCCTATTTTAATAATTACATCTATGCATTTGGAAATATGATATGGGTTGCCCTCAATTCTTTTAGTTAGGCTAGGGGAAAGTTTTTGATAGATAAATTTTGTTTACCTAATATCATTCTTCTTGATCATTGCATTCTTGTTTTAGTTATTTCTCATCTATTTTTTCCAAATGCTATACTATAACATCATCTATAAATCCTTAATTTCTCCACTCAGATTTTGATTATCATGACCCCACCTGTGTTTTCGCTCCTCTGCAAGACTATTGCTTTCAGCTCCAATACTGATTCATGTTCATTAAATTATTGGAACACTTGAAGAATAAAGTCAAGCACCCTATGAATATATATGCTGTGTTTAGTGGTTTTGATTGAAACATGATGTCATATAACATTCTATTCAAATATTCAGGGGGGACCCTATACCAAGACATCTAATAGAGAAGGCTGATGCATATATTCCACATGACCTCACGATGTTGCTGGACTTAACAAAGGTCATTGTCTTGGTTCTCATTCTTTTCTTCCCTCATCTCTATGGTACAAGTATCCCCTTTTAGCTTATATGTCTTTTTGGATGAAGCAGGATGATAATGGCTTGTACAAGGTTGGTGTATCTCCTACTTGGATACATTCAGATATCATGGATGACAACATTCACATGGAACCATGCCAACCTATTCCTTGCTTTGAGCATTCTTCATGTTTAGCTCTAGCTGTTAATGGAGAATTGGATGCTCATGAAACAGAAGGAAGGCTAAGGAAATGGCAGCCAACTCACATTATTGATTTTAGTGACCTGTCAATAGGTCAGTAATTTTCTCATGAAAACCTATCTTTTATAATTTATGCTGTTGGGGGTCTCAGTTGCATGTAATGGATATTCGAAACTCAATTTTTAAATCATACTAGTATCATGTATGACATAATTGACAATAGCTTAAATAACCATAGTAGACACCAAAAAGAATAATGTATTACAATAGATTGACCAAATTTTACATGGGAGAAAGAATGCTCTGAGTTTATCTTTGTACCAATCATCAACCTTCAAGATTTTCCTTTTTAGTCGGCAAATCCTATCTTCTTTTTGCCTCTTCTGGAGACCTATATTGAAGAGTCAACTTATTTAAAGAGGCATGTTAATGTCCATATATTCAAGCTGCTTAAAATGTGGTAAGAATCATCTCTATTCTATACACCTCTGGACTTGATATATGATACAAACAAAATTAACTGTTACAAACAGAATTAACTGTCTTGAATTTTTGTTAATCAAGATTAGTAGTCAAATTCTATTTTGTTCAGAATCCCTTTCTTTAATAACTTACTTGTACTGTGGTTAGTGATTGTTTGACCAAAAACCTTTTCCCCCCTTCTTCTATTATATTCTTCTTATTTGTGGCAACACTTCCACTTAAGCCCTTCTACAAGGTTGAGGAAAAATACTTAACAAGATTTTCTATCACTTCGTTTCAGTAGTTGAAATTCTTTTTCCTCTTGATGACATGCACCTGGATATCTATGATTTTCTCAGAGAAATCTTCTAAAAGTTACTTTCTGTTCCAGTTAGTCAACCCAGTTCCATAGTCATATAAATTGAAATCTGTAGTAGTGTCAATCTGGAAAACTTTCAGTAGTATGTCACATTTGATTTTTAGTGTCGACTATATAATACTTGTTCCGCTGATATATGGAGATAAGTCAGAACATAAATTTCGTAGCGTGGGAAAGTACTAGCACATTTGGCTTTGGGATTTACAGCCTATGCCAAATATAAATTCTTCACTTGTTGGAAAGAATTATGTGAAGTGCCTACATAAGTACAGGCTGTAACTTGTTTTCATGTTGATCTTCTTACTTTTACCAGCATCTCTTTCATGTAACCTGTGCTTATATATGATTAGTAAGATAAAAGAACTTTTGTTTTAGGTGCGTTCCTATGCCATCTTAGCATTAGGATAACATCTCTCTGATTTCTACAGTTTGTTGTTCCCACTGCTTTCATATATGATATTTAAATAACAACTCTTTTGGTTTTTTGGTAATATTGAGAAGATGACTAATTGAGAGTATTGCTTCTGTGAGTATAGGAAGCAAACTTTCTTGTGTGTTCTTTATCTTACTAATCATATATAAGCAGAGGTTTCATGAAAGTTCTTTATCTTACTAATTAAATACAAGTTCTTTATCTTACTAAAGTTATCTTACTAATCATATATAAGCACAGGTTACATGAAAGAGAGACTAGCAAGGTAAGAAGATTGATTCCTATGCCATCTTAGCATTAAGATAACATCTGTCTGATTTCTAGATTTTGTTGTTCCCACCGCTTTCATATATGGGAAATAGATAGCAACTCTTTTGTTTTTTTGGTAATATTTGAAAACATGATTAATTGGGAGTATTGCTTCTGTGATTATAGTAAGCAAACTTTCATGTGTATTTCTGTGTTTCTATGAATTGCATATATACATATTCATACACATGCATACATTAATGGTTTTTAGTTAGTCCAGTGATGAACTAATTTACTGACAAATATGTTGATTTGGTATCCTAATTTCTGATATCATTTACTAGTTTAGTCCTTATGTAGACATTGAGAAAGCTATAATTGTTTTAGAGAAAAGAAACAGTTTTGCACCATTTGTTAATTTAATCGTTTGTGCATGCATAATCATTTTATTTGTTGTCCAGGTGATCCTTTATATGACTTGATTCCAATATATCTGGATGTTTTTAGAGGAGATGAAGTTCTTTTTAAACATCTTTTGAGAAGCTATAGACTTCCCTTGTCAAAAGCATCTATACATGGTGCACACTCTTGCAAAGTACCAGAGAACGAGGCGAAGTTCAAAAGACTGTCATATCGTGCCATGTACGTACACTTTGTAACTTTGTTATATGGTTTTCTCAGATCCATTTATATTGTTGTTGTTGTGACCACTCATTACTTTTATCTTGTTGAGATATGCTAATTCACAACAGAAGGGCTGACAATAAATTGTCCTAGAACTAGGCTGCAAGTTGAGATGGTTAATCCGACCCCCTAACTCAATCCAATCAATGCATTTTCCTTTTCGGGGGCTTCGGTGAAGTTGAGAAATCTTAACCAGGAACCAACTTTGAGTTGATTGGGTTGAGCCAATATCCAAGCCTTGGCTGAACCTAAAGTAGTTTAACCAGTTCAAACTGAATCAAACCCAACCCAAATAGCCTATATTGAAGAGTGGACTATTTGTAATTTAGAAGTATGTTTTCTATCACTAGCCCTTAGGTCAGAATAGCCTGAGTTGTGAAGAATTTGATTGTCGGGATGGATTGGTTTTGACCGAGATCAAACCATCTTATGAGGATAATTCATGGACATGACAAGAATTTCATAATGGAGAAGTATATGACAGACTAATCTTCAAAGGCTTTCATGTATATGTTTCTTGATCCAATGTCATAGTCCTTACCCAATCGATTGTTACTTCCAAGTTGCATTGAATTGATTTTGATCACTCCATGTAGGCTGAATACTGCTTTTATTATTTTGCATCATGTATGGCAACACATGAATTTCTGATGGACCGTAGGTTTCTCTTTTCTACTTGGGCTGTAATTGTTAAGGATAGATTACATCAATTCAGTATTTTTCAGTTTCAAAAGACTAGCAGTGGCCACAAGTAATATCTTGTTTGTTTTATCAGGTGCTACTGTATCTTACATGATGAGAATGTGCTGGGAGCTATATTTAGTTTATGGAAGGAATTAAGGACTGCAGCGTCTTGGGAGGAAGTAGAAGAAACAGTTTGGGGGGAGTTGAATAATTATCAATGTTCTTATTGAGGAAACTTATCGGCAACTGAATCTGCCTGATCAATCTCGAATCTCCAGATTCTGGTTACATTGTCATACGATCAGGTTCATCAAATGAGAGACTCCGGTTACAGTGGCATACGCTGGGCTATATTATGTGAAAGATCCATATCATTTCTTTTTGTAACATATACTTTTTTTTTTGTTTATTACACATGTTGAGTTACAGGATTAAGATGGCAAATCGGCTCCAAGGTGAAGTTCTGTGACTTCATCTCGTAGTTCTATTTGTGCAACCGAGTTATTTTGTATCTGGGTAGATACATTGTCATCATTGTTGTAGCTCCAAGTTTAAGGTGATTACATCAGTATTTTGCCAGGGACAGATTCTGTACCTCTTTCCATCTGCATTCGACACTGAAACAGGTGAAAGTGCAGATTCAGCAAATCAGGTGGTTCTCGTTTGACTGTAAGAAGTTGCCATCAGCAAATTAAGTTAGGAACTGTTCGGTGAGAATGTGATTTAGGTCTTCTGATGCCAGAGTAAGTTGCATTACTAATGTTACTGTTACATCCACGAAGGCAGTTAAAAAAAAAGATTTGTTTCTTTATTTTACATATATTTTTTTGTAATAAGATAATTATATTGGTAGCCCCCTATTTTAATAAATTTTCACATTCCGAGGATATCTCTTTAATCTTCTCTCAGGAAGCTGCCAATAACAAGCTTCTTCAAGTAGGGGATGCATTAAACATTTTCTTCAGTTGTTTTGAAATTATTGGTATTGCTATCAAAGGCCTTTAATAATGGGAGATGAAAGTTTGTCGGGATCGACTCCTGGATATTTTAGAGAATACCGACCAACTCAATGCAGGGGTCAACCTATGCTTCCCTTAGTACATCAAGCTCTCCTAATATAAAAATGAAAAGAAAAAATATTATTGACGTCTTGGTCAGCCTAGCATGATCCGGACTATATGTGCTGGGTTGTTCGATATACCTTCGATGTGAAAACACTAAGCTCTTGAGGTGCCATCTGCATAAAAACCAAGATCAGGAGAGGTTTCCTGATCCGATCCTTCTTATACTCAAGTTAGTAACCTTAAGTCTCCAAGTGTGAAGACTAAGGTTATGAGAGATTTCTCGATCCGATCTCTCTTATGCTCAAGTTAGTAGCTTCAAATCTTCGAGTGTAAACGTAAGTGGTCAAAAAAAGATAAGTTCATCTCTCGTTGTGTTAAGGATATATTTTTATATCTGATTGCAAGGGATAGAATATTTTATGATAAGAAAGAATAATATATTTTATGAAATATTATTTGGACTATTGTCTATGCAAACAGAGAGAATACTATATGAAATATTATTTGGACTATTGTCTATACAAACAAACAGATGGAAGATGATTTCACGTTATGATTAACCGATTATGTATGAGGTATATTGATTAAATGTTCACGTTATGATTACACGGTATGCAAAACGATAAGGAAGGAGCGATGAAGAAACAGGAGAAAGAGAGAAAAAAGGGGAAAGGTAGCGGAGAGAGAAGAAAGAAAAATAATAGAAGGGAGGAAGAAGATAGAAATGGAGGATGAATAAAAGACCAAAGAAACGTAGCGGTGAAAGAGGAAGGAGAAGATGAGACGAAAGATAAATAGTGACGAATGAGCAAGCGACATTCAACGACAGACAATGTTGTGAGAATAGGTGGCAAGCTTTTGATATATATATATATATATATATATAATGGACCATCCGAAATAGAAGCAATCTGAATGGTAAAATATGTAGGATGATCCTTTGAGAAAAGAATTGACGAGCCAAACAAAACAAAAAAAATCAACTGTTTCACTATTTTAGGAATAAATTATTCTTAAAAATAACGTTTGAAGAAAATATATAGTTCAAAATTACGATTCTACGTAGATGAAGACATTAAAATAAAAAGAAAGATTAAGAACTTCAATAATCATATCCGATTTCACTGAGCCCACATAAACTCGGGCTAGAATTATCCAATTCAATTATCAGTTCTTTCAATCATAAGGCAAAAGCGTCAATTGCAACCACGTACAGAAAGATTCACCACTAAAGACATCAAAGTAAAGCAAAAGAAATTAAGCTAAAATCTCGAACTGCAAAACAGCCGTAGCCAAAAATCTTGATGTCAAAAGTTTAGGCAGCAACGGATGGCTTGGATGCAGCAGAAAGCTTGGACCTCCTCTTGGCCAAGCTCTCGCTCCTGCGCTCACGCTGCTCCTTGAGCCTGGCAGCAAGAAGCTTCTGGTACTCGGCTGCTTCGGACTTTGCCTTGGCAATCCTCTTCTACTCTGCAATCCTGGCTAGCTTCCGTTGCAGCGTCAAGAGAGTCACAAGCCTCTGAATCTTGGGTGCCTTGCTGCATTTCTTGCCTACAAAAAAGGGTAGAAGAACATCTCATGCGCATAATCACATCACACTTCATGTGAGCACTCCAAAACTGACTTCTCAAGTCACAAAACAAAAATGTAATGTTGCTTTGGACTATGTAATAGCCAACATGAGTCTATTATTTATTGACTGAAGAAAGCAACATAATCTTAGTTAACTTTTGCTGAACAAAGTTGCTCGCAAGCTGTATACAAGTTAATACTAGATGTGAGATCTCCAATCAGAAAATGATAGTTTTATCTTCTAGATTCAGTATTGAGAAAAGGATCCATTATCATACTCAGCAAATAAGCAAAAACTCTAGAAATATTTGAAGTAATAATGATCGTCTTGGAGTAGAGCCAACTGGATTCCAATCATACAATAAACCAGCGAATCTCCTCAGAGTGATTAAGAAGCATTCCTTTCTTTGTGTCAAATGACAAAGGACCATACCCAAACTATACTATAAACCAACACCAAATCAATTATACAGTGATTTCATAAGATCATGAACTACATTTACTAGGTCACAAACTACGATGACACATAAAACCAGTCTAACTGCAAATAGAATGACTTACCCGATTTGGTAGTAAAGGTTCTGCGGTAAGTGTTGACATACTTGCGGACATCCTCCTCCTTGGAGACATTAAATAACTTCCTTATTTTGGAGGCCCTCTTTGGTCCCTCTCATTCTAGGCTTCTCAATGTCAGTTAAGCCGGGAAGATCATTCTCACCTTTCGTAACAATATCCAAATTCAAAACTGAAAGGTCAAGACTAACAATGCAACCACGAACAGACTTTCTCCTACGTTCTCCATTGCGCCTCCCAAAACCACGGAAGCAAGGTGTCCCTGCCACAAGATCCATAGAAGATGAGGATATAAACTTGGAAGAAAGGGTCACAAAGCGACGATCTCATTGCAATTGATTTTAGATATCATAAAGTTCAAGAAATCCAACCATGTGTCATAATTAAATCTGACTTTTGAGACAATTAAGTGATTAATATGTATCTTCCAATTTGTCATCTTATATAATCTTCCAACCAAAACTCAATCTTGTCATCTACTAAATAATATGAAACAAGGCACAGGATAGAGATACGCTTACCTCTATGCAAAAGCAGGCAAACACGGCCAGGCGTTAACACTCCTTGCTTCATGGGGAAACCTTGTTTGTCACACCCTTCCATGATCTTGAAAACATAGCCCTTGAATTCCTGTAATGTATGCATGTTGTGGCCTTAATTCCAGGATGTTACTTCCAAAACAAAGACTTGTTATTCTAGTTTACTGTAGTAGGCCCATACCTCACCAAGGGCATCCCCACTGACTTCCTGAGATATCCTCTTGTCGAAAAAAGCAAAGATGCAAATGGCCAAGAAATTATAGTTAACCATGGATATATAAATTAAGTTACCAGATGAAGACCCAATCATATAGTTTTTTTTTTTATTCCCTTTCTCTAAAGTCAATGATGGATTCCCTATTGATTGACATATTCCCCTTCTCAAAGGAATGTAACACTTCATAATTTACCATAAAAATAAAATAAAATATGTTGATGAGGTAAAACAAAAGTTTGCTCTTCATCTTTCTCACATTTGTCATCAAATTCTAGTACATATATATCATTCACAAAGTCAATAATTGATCAATTATTGACCTTGAAAAATATGCATTCTCAATTATTGACCTTGAGAAGGTGGAATGACGGAAAAGGCATAAAGATAGAGCAAGGTATGGAGCAAAAAAGATGGTGTTATGGTGGAAACAAAGAGGACATTCTTCACCAAGAATTTGAAGATTTTGACTAGAACATGCAAGTCTCAATCAGCTAGTCCAAAAGCTACTCGACAATCTTAACACCTCAAGCAACTGAATCAACTAGATCACAAAGAAAGAAAACAACGCCTGTTACGTTCTTCGGCATCGAATTATGATCTACAAACCGACTAACCAACAGCTACTTCGACGTTCCTTTCAAGCAAAACGGAAAACCAAAGAATCAATTTACGCAAGGTTTGACTACAACATGTGCAACTATGGTTCCGAAGGCCCGATTAGAACTTACAGCTTCTGGTCGTCATCGATCTCGAGATTCTTCTGGCACCCAGTGGTCGGATTTGCAATATTAAACTGCAAAATATTACACACAACATTGCATAACCGATTGCAAAATCTAACCTTCTTGGGCACAAAATAGTGTACAAAATGGCGTAAAAATGAAATAAACAAGATTAAAGCAACGTATCCGGTGCTAGAATTCGAAGATTAGGGTAAAACACCTTCATTGTGAATCGAAGGATCCCTTGGCGACGGCGAAGGGACGGAGGAGAACGCCCGATGGCCCGGCGCTTAGGGTTTACCTCCGAGGCTTTTCGATCGGCTTCCAAATGGCCGGTTTGTGTCGACTTCTTATGGACCGGAACGGTTCGAGCTGAACCGGTTCAATAATTCTTGACGCTATTTAATTACTGCTTGGTTTGGGTCGACTTCTTATGGACCGGACCGGTTGCAGATGAACCGGTTTAGTAGTTCCGGACCCTCTTTAATCACTCCTTTATATTGTTTGAAATCACAGCTTATTGCTGAGTTTAGTTTCGAGTTAACATGTTGAATTTGTTTTCCGTTAATAAACTCGTTGATCTTGAAGGCCTCGATGGACGGATACGATCGATGTCACGATCCAAAATTTTGGTTCCGTTTGACCGTTCTTTTATTGAGCATCTATCAATCATTCGACTTTGATGAGGAGAAATCTGCAACCATTTAGTGAAATCACAAGAACGGAAATATCAGAGAAAGCCATTTGTAATCTGTAATCCACTGAACAACAAGAACAAGTAAAATTGTTACTGTTCCTCACAAAAGGAAGAAGAAAAGAGGAGCACATATCATACAGCATGCAGCTTCAGCCAAAAACACTGCCATATGCAAACCAGGAGGGACCATGGCAACCCTTCTGATGAACTCTCAGAGAGCGCACACAAAATCCCCACTTGTTTCGATGTCATCAAGGTCCATGTCACCATCCATGTCATCAAGATCCATACTGCCACCTCCAATGAAGTGGCCATGGCCAAGCTTTGGAGCCTCTCCTGGATTCTGTGCCTCTTGAATTATGGCCATTGCCTCTTCGATGCTTTGAGTTGGAGCCATTGCGTCACCGGTCTCCAAACCATGTTGATACCCATCTGTTAGCTCCATGGGCAGATTCTTCAGAAACCAAGGATGGTTTTTGATCTCTGGAACTGTGATCCTCTGCAGGGTAAAAAATTGAATTAGCTTCTGCAGCTTTAAAGTTAAAAGGCGATTAGTTTCCCCTTTTCCTCCTCATTGTTCTCTCTTGATTGGATTAGTAAGGAGATACCTGCTCAGGGTTGGCTACAAATATCCGAGAAAGAAGATGCGCACAGTCTCTCGATACTCGAACATAATCCGGGATGCAGTACTGCACACTAAGTATCCGCTGCCAACAGAAATGTTTTTCGCTTTAGCAAATAGTGACAGTAAATGATAACCGATACATAAAGTAAACAAACTATTTGGAGTCAGCTAGTCAGCTACATGCTTCTTTTCTTACGATGATCTGTATTTTGGGCAAAGGCAATATCGCTATCACATATGTTCTTCACTTAAATCTCTATTATTATTTTCCTTTTTTTTTTTCCGATCTCTTTATGATTAACAAACACTCTTTGATTGTAGTCTTAATAAATATAATATTGCCTAAATCTTCACTGTTTTTGCTCTATCTTTAGCAATTCAAATACTTGTCCTTTTATCTCAACTTCAATACCTATCGTAGAAAACTATTCTGAACCTTGAACTAACCATACTTGCAACTTTCTCTACCCTCTTTAATGGATAAAACACATCACATAGAATTTTCATTTTTCACTATTTCAACTTTTTGAAGCACATATATAGTGACTGCAACAAGGCAAATGAATTACTACTCAATTAGACCGAAAGGGCTGTCAAATTGTTTCTGTTTTTATCCAAGCTACAGTGGTACAAGTATTGGTATAAGCTAGGATGAAGAAAAAGAAAAATATTCAGCATTAACCAGTGAAATATACTTACACCAAGTGTCTTTCGGAAGTTCCTAGGATCCTCTGGGTCCTCAAAGGGATAAGATCCGACCAGCATTACGTACAGCGTTACTCCACATGACCAAACATCTGCAATCTAGATATATATATATATATATATATATATATTGCAAACCAGATAGCTTATCAATAGCAGTGATTCAAGTTGATGAAAGATGGGCAACAAACCCACTTAATACCTCTGGAAAACGGAAAAGCTAATGGAGGGTAAACATAACTCACCTTCCCGTCATATTCCCTTCTGGATAAAACCTCAGGAGCAATGTAAGCTGGTGTGCCAACAGTTGACTTTGGTTGAGAATGCAGGACTGAGGACTGGAAAATCAGAATAAACAGATTAAGTATTTATCACGGCTTATTAAATTTGAGCTTATGATAGTAGTCAAATACCTTGGAATAACCAAAATCACATATCTTAAGGCGGGGTGCCGCACTACCATCCAAGAGTGTGTTTTCTAGCTTGAGATCTCGATGACATATTTGCTGCCATAAAAAATAATTAGGACGGTGTTACCATGCTACAGGTTGAAGTTTTAACATTGTAGGAAAAACACAGAAGGGGAAAAATAAGGGAGAAAAAACATACATTGGAGTGGCAATAGCTCACACCTGATATAAGTTGTTGAAAGAAGAATCTTGCCTGTTTGATTTGGTAAGAGAATTGAATTCAATGATTAGAGCATGGCCTCTAGCAGTGAAGCAGCATTTACCAGCTTAGATGATAAGAGGAACTTATACCTCATCCTCACTGAATCTTCCAGCATTGCATATCCTCTCAAAAAGCTCGCCGCCAGCAGCATATTCCATAACAATGGCTAGATGCGTCGGGGTTAACAAGACCTGAAGGTAATTTAATTTCATAAAGAAGATGAATTTTCACTAACACAACGTAGTATTAGATGCTTCTGCACATTCCTCCAGATTAGCAGGTCAGCTCCCGAAAGAAACAACTACGAGAAAGATTAAGCGAGAGATAGGAATTTTCTCTCAAACTGATATCAGCATCATCTATTTATGCAAAACGTCGTGTTTGAAGAAAATGATCTACCTAAACAGTTTATTGAAAATGCAGAAATGCTGTGGATGTGGGTGACCATGTGTGTGCAAATCAAACAATAGAGCAAATTCAGTGTAAATGTTCTATAGTTACCAAATGATTCAAACATGATCAATCAGCAGATTTGCAGACTTGGTCATACATACAGCATACTTTTTAATCAGAACTTGAACCAAACAACATAGTACTTCCAAATTTAAGTATCTTATCAAGATTGTGTTGATTAGCTGGAGAAACCAGCTTGATCTTATCTCAACAGAGAACTATGTGGATATAGGATGGCTACAGTTTCTTGAAAGTTTCAGACCAACTCTAGTACAATTAACCCACTTAATTTACAAGATTCATCAACCTTTATAGTATAACAAGTTTCCAAAAACATGATGATACTGTTTGTTTATTGCTTGATCTCCATGACTAACAATGACCATGCAAATCAAACCATCCTCTGAATCAAAATTGCTATGTGAAACATGCAAGGTAAGCATGTTTGAAGGGCCATGGAATAACTTGGCATTCTCACGAGATCAACTTGTAAAACATAAATGGAAATACAGATACCACACCAAAAGCCATATCAGCCGTCTCTACACTGTATGTTATCACCAGCCATGCAAAATAGCTTCACTCATATCAGATACTACATCATTTGCGCCACTGATACAATGTGGAACAAGACAGTTAAAGCTTGTGATTAAGAAAACCATTTTAACCTTCTTTGGTTGGAGGCTAGTTGTGGATATGATAGGTTGTAGCAATTAAATGATCCAGGTCTGCTCTTTTTGCAAGTAAATAAATCAATAAATTGGTGGAAAGAACAAACTAACCATAAACACTGTCTTAATCAGCTTTGGCAGTCTTTAAAAACCAAGGAAGGCAAACAATAAATGTCACCAAAACAACTCAATATGCCACAGGAAATGTCAACTCAATATTAAAAGAGCACCAGCTACCTCCTTAAATCGAACTATATTTGGATGCCTCAGTGATCTGTGGTTCATGATTTCCCTCTGAACATGCTCATCAATCTGCACAAGTAATCAAAAAGGATAGATCAGCCAAAAAAGATGACAATTCGCAAAGGGATAAACGCATCACAGTCTAAAAACAATTGCAAACAAAAGAGGAGAAATCACATAGTGAAATATTAATATCTACAGGACACTCATAAATCGACAGTAATTTACCAAACTAGAAACAACTAATGTGTTGAAATTGGATTCCAAAGCTGAATCTTATTCGAAGAATACAGAGATTAGGGGGAAAACACAGGCACAGAGTGGAAAGGGTCCTCCAGTGCAGAAGTCGCAAGAAAAAATAATATGGAAAGTCAACAAAAAAAATAAGAAATTGCCATTGACTTGGTAACTTAGCCAAGTCCCAGAGGGAGATTGAAAAGGTGAACTCTTTAATTTATGGATTAAAGGGACATCAAACCATGAATTTGAAATAATATCCTACATCGGCAAAGAAACAATCGAAGTGTGACAATAGAAACCAAGAATTGAAGAGGAACATTAAGAAACAAACACCGATCAAGATTGGATTTTGAAGCGGAGGGCCGAAGAAAGATGAGACCTTGTGTCCTCTCTCGATGAGCTTTATGGCAAAGAGCTCTTTAGTTCGCACATCCCTAACCAGCTTAGCCACGCCAAAGTTACCAGAACCAATGTCTCTCAGCACCTCGTACCGCTCCATTACGAATCAGATGAAAGCAAGGATCAAAGACAGACAGAAGAGCAGCCACTCCCTCCCCCTCTCTAGACTCTTGTACCGACAATGAAAACATAGGAGAAAACCAGAAAGCAAGGGCACAAGAGAGATATACTACGAGCTATTGGCTCGGAAATTGCGACTATACGTGTCCATCTATCCATCCATTACACGTCGAGTTTATTGCAGTAGTGTCATCGTCGAACGTGGAGCTCAGCGGAAATAGATAAAACAAAAAAGGTAGACCAAAGAATCTTCCCTTCAGTGCTCCGTCGGAGTAGCTTAGTCCAGAGGTGGACTCGTCGTAGGGCGACATTCGACGATGTTTCGGGTGGGGCAAATCGGAGGCTGTCGTCACGTGTGGGCCGCTTCTTGCCGTTTAGACTTCCGCAGTCAAATCACTGAGCTGGATTGGTTTTGTGCCTTATCCGTAGTCCACTCTTCACGCGGAGCCACTTAGAAATGGGGCGGAGTTGTCGGTATGGTCGCCGGTCGGTGGTTCTACTGAAAACGATCTCCTTTGTCCTCTACGTTACCAGAAGAGGTTCTTTTCGATTGGCGTTCAGTATTAGGGCTTCATTTTGATCGAGTACTTTCTTCAGCTCTTTCTGCTCTAAAAAGGCTCCCTTTGTCTTCTCCTTTCGCATACCTTCGTTGCTCGACAAAGGAAGCTATGCTGGTTCCTTCTTTTCGGTTCGGCTCGGGACATGAGAGGAGGGAGGAGCATGATAAGGGGAAACCATCCGCGGGTTCAAGTGCAACGAGTGTGGAAAAGGAAGCCGTGGACTGCGCCTGGTGGGGCGCCGCGTGTCCACTTCACGACGGTCCTACGAGTTTCTGCTCGCTGGCGTGCGTCACGGGTGGGTCGCACCCTCCCCATGTACCTGCCTGATGATTCGAAGAGAAACGCCGGGCCCAATAGATCCGCCACAGGGACCGGCACTCTTCCATGTGGGTACAGTTGTCGGCTGAGTCACTCAGTTTTTATTTTGTTTCCGGGACGTGAGAGGTGGCCCCACGGGAGCAAAATATTCCGTTCCATTCCCAAGATGCATCGTGGACACCGAGAGAACACGTGTCGTACTCGTACCGAACGCTTCACGTTTATATTATGAGGAATACTTTGCCCTCCCTCCCGTTCGCGGCTTACTCAGCATCCCTTCAGCCGACGGTACCGTGGGTGACGTTTTCCTGTCTCAGATCAGCCAGGGAACATGGAATGACACTGTAGTTGACCGTGGACCCGGCCCGGGTCACACCGAGAATCCTGTTTCGTGGATCGATCGAAACAGGCTAGCAGCGTTCACGTCACTGCTTACGTCACCTCTGGGCGCCGCATTCTCAGGTCGTGACCAAAGCTGTGTCTCAACCGGCGGCCGCGTTTTGTACTCGTCCTCCTCAGGGCGCGCGTGACGCTAAGAGAGCGGCCACGTGCGACGTGGGTACATATGTGGCACAATTATGGGTGCGCATGGCATTAAGCACCTGCGTGGGGCCGAGCGCCGGCGTTTGTGGCACCACGTCAGCGTGTCGACTGACACTACTGCGGTCCAGAAAATGTGCCGTCGGAAGTGCATTGGACATTTAATGAAAGCTTCCATCAGGAATAAATGCTTACGTGCATGCATGGAGTAAGCGTTGCGACTCGTACACCACTGCCGTAGGTGGCAGGATAGTGGTCACCCTACGCCTCACGTTACTTTATTTGTCCCTCTTATCGTGTCTCATCCTGTCCTAATCGAAATATGTGCGACAGAAAGCGAGACAGCTCTCCGACGCACAAGCTTTGTGGTGAGAGAAGAAGATAGCATCCGCAGTGGTTCATGTTCATGTCACTTCACTTGTGTGTCCCACGCTCGCGTCCATTAATCTCGTCCTTCCACTTTATAATGGCCGATGTGTCTTGTCGACAGATGACAAGGCACCTACCTACCTACTAATCAGAAACATGAGTCCATTGTCATCTTCTTGATATCTTAGACAATTTGTATGTTTAATTTGTATTTGAATTTATATAAAATCTCAAGTGTGCTGAGGAGATCAGTGTTTTTTATTAAAAAAATATATGTATTTATAAATAATTAGATATTATTTTGCTAAAAAATAAGATAAAAATAAAATTATTAAAAATTATATAGGTATTTGCTTATGATATATATATATATATATATATATATATATATATATATATATATATATATATATATAGAGAGAGAGAGAGAGAGAGAGAGAGAGAGACGATAATTATAAGAGTTAAAATGATTAATATTAATGATATAATAATAAATAAATAAATTTTAAAAATTATTATTATTATTATTATAAATAAATATGATAATATTTTAAAATAACTAAATATATAAATTTTTATCAATATCAAATTATTATTATTTATTATTATTATTATTATTATTCTCTTGATAAATTGTATATATAAATTATTATTATCAATCTCAAATATATAAACATCAAAGTATTATAATCACTTATCAAGTGTTAATTTTAAAATATTCTCTTGATAAATTGTATAAATAGAATATTAATCTGATGATGATATGTCAGACTTGCTTAGTAAATGTTTTGAATTCAAGACCCTATATAATAAATTTGAATGATTTTATTTAAACATAATTTTTTTTATAGACTCATACGCTTATATCATTAAATTTTAATATGACGATACATAAATTATTGATTTGATGATGGTTTAATCAATTCATTCACGTCTAAAACCTTTTATGATATTTTTCACCAAATGTCATTTAACTTGATACCTCATCCCATAAATATTTATACCTAAAATATCAAGATATATATGTAATATATTTATATATATATATATATATATATATATATATATATATATATATATATATGTGAATCAATTGAATAAATATTAAAATATATTCATGTGTAAAGTAAATAGAGCGACTATTTCAAAATCAGACAATATATTTTACAAGTTTAAACTTGAGCTAAATTTGGTGGCTATTTAATTAAAATTTGATAATTAGATCCGAAGAAAATATGAAGTCAATGCAGAAAATATGGTAATATGATATGCTCTCCGATCTCAATTATTCCGAATTCTTCTTTATATCCGTGTCGCCTATTTACAATTATAACTGATATAATAATATATCGCTTGCTATTTTTAATTATTTTTTGTATTTTTTTTAATTAAGGAGGATTCAGATAGGGCCCAAACAAGAGGGCCGAAATAAACTGTGGTTGTTTGGGCCTAATAGGCCCACTAATTGGGATTCGTTGGTTAGTGGTGGGTGGGACATTCTAAAGGCTGTCCCGATGCCAAAACGGCGCCTCTTAAGGTGGTGTTTCTCCACGTCGAGAAATCACCATACAATCTTTGCGTCTTGATCTTTTTGAGATGCGTGATAAGTCTCTGATTAGAGTTCTCACGAATCTTTGCGATCTTTAGGTGATGTTTCTCCACGTTGTCGAATCGTCATATAATTTTTGCGACTTGAACTCTTTAAGATGCGTGTTAAGTCTATGATTTCCCGAGTTCCTACTACGCTTGGGGATAAATAAACGTTGACTAATGGCCGACTTTGGCTGATTCGGACACGCATCAAAAGAAAAAGGATCTTGACCGTTAAACTTGTTTCACACGAGAATCTCTACCGTCCGATCGTAACAGACAACACTGGCTACGACATCCATCTCCCCTATAAATAAGGCTTCGCCTCGCCCTCCACAGAAGTTTCCCATCTCTCATCGGCCGGAGTCTGAGTCGTCTTCGAGCTCAAGAGAGAGAGAGAGAGAGAGAGAGGGGTAAACCTTTCTTAGATTCTTCTTGATCTCGTATTGGATTAGTTTCGAGTTCTGCATTCAAGTTGAATTTGCCTCCATCTGGTTTATGGATCTTGATAGAATCGCATGAGATTAGCGCTAGGGTTTATGGTTTATGCTGTGCAGCTTATGATGTCGGTTTACGTTTCTTGACATTGTTTTTGTTTCTTTAATTTTGTTTTTCTTGGGATTGATACTTCGTATTGCTTTTGCTCTGATGAATGGTATCTTTCTTGTTCATGGAGATTTAGATTGTTTGCAAGTATCAGATCCTTAGTTCTCTTTTTAATTTATCTTTCGTTTTTGGATTCTTTGTTCTGATGAAGATGTTTTTTCTTCTTCTTTTTTTTTCTTCTAAAATAATCTATGATTTAAAATGGTGATTATTGGCGCCTTCTTCTGTACTACTGTTGATGTTATATACGTGGTGATTTAATAGTTTTTGTAGCGGGACATAATCTTGCGTAGGCGCCATGTAGAACGTAATCTGATTTGATTTATTCGATTTATTACGTTCTGATGTCAAAGAATGAAGAACCCATGAGTTAATTTTGGGGTCATTTGTTGGTTCTTGAACTTGTTTGTTAGCTACAAGGATTTTGTTGTTTCAACAGAAAGAATAAATATGATTTTGATTTCATACACCCCTCAAAACAACAGATAGTTGTGATTCTAATGTAAACAATAGATGTTGAGATTATCTTGTGGTCCTTGGAAGGGATTTGGGTGGAAATAATTGCGATGATCATATATTTTATAATCTCTGATAGCCTTAGTTCACTTTAATTTATACAATCCACTTAGATATCTGGTGAATTTATGTAGTAGTTCATGGTACTTGGAACTAATATAATGATAATTGTTCCTCAGATGGCTCGTACTAAGCAAACAGCACGCAAGTCTACTGGTGGGAAGGCTCCTAGGAAGCAACTTGCAACAAAGGTTTTGTGATCCTTGGCAAGTCTTACTAATCTGACGTGATGATGACCTATCCTTTGAGACTGATAATTATTTTGTGTTCTTATGCGTTAAGGCCGCCGGCAAATCTATAGCTGGGACTGGCGGCGTGAAGAGGCCACATCGATTCCGCCCCGGCACCGTTGCCCTTCGGTACGTGTGTCGTGTAAAATTCTTCCTAGGTCTTTCTTTTTCCTCATGCTCAAATTACAGATCTCATGAATGCTTGGTATTGACAGTGAGATCAGGAAGTACCAGAAGAGCACTGAGCTTCTAATCAGGAAGCTGCCTTTCCAGAGGCTCGTGAAGGAAATTGCTCAAGACTTTAGGGTGATTCTTGATGGTTTATAATTTGATGTTCATGCAAACAGATGATCTAATTGTTTCCACATGGTTTTCGGTCGTGTTCAATGATTTTGCAGACTGATCTGCGATTTCAGAGCCATGCAGTGCTCGCATTGCAGGAGGCAGCAGAGGCATATCTGGTGGGGCTGTTCGAGGACACTAACCTCTGTGCCATTCACGCAAAGCGAATAACCATTATGCCGAGGGACATCCAGTTGGCGAGGAGGATCCGTGGCGAGAGGGCTTGAATCAGATTATACGAAGAAGAACGTGTATAGTTTGGTTTAATCCTGATAACATTGTAAAACTCAGATTATACGTAGAACATATAGAGTTTGGTTGGATTCTGACAGTGATAATATGGCAAACAACCATGATGCTCAGGAAATTTCATTCTTTTAGTCTTGTTGTTGCGAGTATTGGCTGGTTTAGTTGGATGCATATATATTGTGCGTCTTTTGTGGTAAATTGTGCCATGTATTGGTTTGGGGTTGTCTCTATGGATAATGATGATGATGTGAAGCTCACTATGGAGCTGAAGTAAGTTTATTGTGAATCCGATTTGTGGAATCGAGCATTACGCTGAACTAATTTTTAGTAAGACATGTCTTGACTTGGGCTCATTTGTCGGCCTTCAAAGACTGATTTGCACAATCATGATGAATGAAATAAATTAGAAACCTTGGATCAAAAAATTTGCAGGTGGCCTTTGTAAATTGCCTTCGTTCGTCGTCACTCATTTCTACTTAGGATGTCGAACTTTAAAGATTTTATATCTTTTTTTAGGCACATCATTCGGTATGCCCTTACATACCGTTCAATATAAATGATACGAAATTAAAAACTTTGGATAAAAAAAAGTTACAACTTTGGATCAAAAAAGTTACAGGTGGTCTTAACTTGGGCTCATTTGCGGGTCTTCAAAATGAATGAAATAAATGAATGATGATGATGAATGTAATAGTTGCAGGGTGATGATGATGAGGAGGAAGTGATACGCTGTTGAAATGCTTTTCGAGTTAAAATCCAAATGCCATTCATCATCATGGTAGAGATAGATGATGATTAAAATAATTTCTCTAGAAAGCTAGGCGAAACACAAAATGATGAATCCGCTGCAGAACTCTAGTGTTGGTTGCATCATGGCTTAGTGGAAAATTGGTGAATCCAAATGCAGAGGAAGAAGAAAAGAGTGGGTGTCGTCCACCGTATCAGTTAATCACCCAGGTTGTTGATCGCCACGAGGACAAGCAACCATTCAACCGACATGTTGGCCCATTTCTGGGACTACAAACTTTCTTTTCCTACTCTTTTTGTTTACAGGTATCAGAAAAGGACGTGGCAGCTACTCCCAATGCATATCCCGAGCAACAGCTGCAGCGTACTTGCCAAAATAGGACTAGTAACTCTCTCAGAAAGGAGAAGAATTAGCTTAACAAAAACTAATGTATGCATCATCATGTTCACTTGCAAGGCTGCATGATGATCATAGTACATACAACAACAACAAATCTGATTACAATTATTTCAAATTAGAGTTACTTAGTAAGCACACCAAATATTTCAAATTGCTGGGGACTGATGCGCTCAAGTGATGTGATGTTCGATAATAAATATTTAAATTTAAAAAATAATATTTTTTTTAATAAAAAAATAAGTGATGAAAATGATATTTGAACCTCAAACCTTAAAATATATCATTATGATCCCTATCAACTAAGCTACTTAGTAGTACCTTCTATTATAATAATTATTATTATTTTTAATATATTTTATTAGACAATAAATAATTTACTTCTTTCATATCAAATAAATGACCTACTTGATCAATAATAATAATAATAATAATAATAATAGATCTATGGATAAATAATAGTCTTTGAAAGTATAGATCTATCCCTAATCCAAAGACCTATCATATCATGCTATTACTCAAAGAATTTTAAACTCATAACCAATTGAGTAGGAAAATATTCTCAAAAACTAATACCAAATGGGCAATTAATAAGTGCCTACAAGACATTTACTATAAATGGCCATCATGTCCTACACCAAAGGAAGTTAACTTTGAGGTAAAATAGGATGCTACCAATGTCATTGCCACCCATCCCAAACTTGATTACAAGAATCGATAAGCCAATTTTGCATGATGCAACGGTATATACATCATATCTCTAAAACCCATCATCATTATAAAAGGAATTAAAAATATCAATTCTATAAATTCTATCAACAAGTGATGTTTCATTCAAAATAAAATCTAAAACTAGTGAAGAAAAATTTAATAAATCAACATTAAAAAAATATTAGCTTAGCATAAAGAGGCATATTACAAACACTCAAACATAGTGCTAATAGAATAATCTTAGCAAAACCATCTTGTAAAGGAAAAGTTACGCTAAAAAAAATACCAACCCCAACTAATATTTTCATTAATTTTCAAATTCCATAAATCAATGTTCCCATGAATTTAAAAAGTATGCTCATTCATAAGATATATTATATCTTATGATTTCTTTGTTGTCGAAAGGAAAATATGGTTGGATAGAACTATTGTTAGGTTAAGACCTAAGACAGAAAGCTTTCATGTAAAGAAAAAAAAAAAAAAAGATGAGAAGACAAAAAATAATGAATATAAAGGGACGATAAGTAAAAGAAAGTAAGGATGGATGAGCAAAAGAAAGAGACATTGGCAATGCAGACCTTCTCATCGGATGATTTCAAGAGGACACCGTAGCTAAGAATTTTGTGTATGCTTCATCAACTTCTCATCTGTACGATGCATATAGTTACATAGTTTGCAAGGTAGTAAGCCCAAAAAGCTCCGAGAGTATGTGACCCCTTCCTCTTCACTTCCTCGTGGCTCTACAGAAGTCATATCTCCTTATTAATGAATTGGCCCTATAAGGAGGCAGACATATACCAAACCAGATGTAATTAATAGATGGAAAGGGATACGATGAGCTTGACACCTAAAGCAAGGATTTCTTGCATTGCATTGCATTCCTCTTGGAAAATATACCAAGGCCATGTTCCAAAAATGGAAAGCCATGGCCACTGTTCTTGAGACCCCAACTTGTTCCAAAAGATGAGTGAGTGCTGTGCCACTTGAGCCTCTCTCAAACCTGCTTTTTGTTTCTCTAATGAGAAAGGTGGGGTTCCATCAGCAAACCAAAGTTAGGGTTGTTGGATGTATGACCATTAAGAGGGCTTGTCCTTAATGGAGGTATAACCATTATTAACTTAGGCTTATATATTTTTAGGTTCATAATCCATGCTCAATATAATCACAAGTCACTTATTCCATAGTTCAAAGGTGAGTATCAAAACCTACTCAAAACTGTTATATCTTGAAATCAAAGTACTTATAGAAAGCATCTACATTTCACATTCATTGTTATCTTCAATTTATTTATTTAAAATACATCCACTCTTTCTTTTTTTTTCGTTGCCTCTCTCATTCTTTCGAATATGCTGGTGAAGATGGAACCTGCCACCCCACTACCTTTGGGGGCTGTCTCAAAGATTTCCTATAAGCAAAGGAGGGAATATAATATATGATGAATTTTTTTTTGTGAAAAAGTTTAAAATTTTTTTGTAAAGCATCTCAATCTTAAAAAAATTTCAGATAACATTTCTAAAATAATTGTTTTACCTCTACCTTCGTCGAAACCACCATCACCTTCTCCTCCCTACGTCGTCTTCGTTGGACCTGCCGGGATAAGCTTATGCGCGGAGGTGCAAGTGATCAAGAGAGAGAGGAGACGGTGGCCAATGGAGCCTACTCGTCCACATGTAGAGAGGATTAACATGTACACAAAGACACAAGCGATCAAGGGAAAAAAGAGGGATAGCCGATAGGGCCCATCCACGCACAGGCAGAGAGGGCAACCAAGGAGATTAGTCACGCAAAGTGGGGTGATCAACGAGCGGAGGGCTATAGTCAATAAAGATAGAATGATTATTTTAGAAAATATTATTTATTTAAAAAAATAAAAAACATTTAAATTTTTTTTCCAGAAATTCATTCTATAATATAACACAAAACCACCAGTTTTATCATATTAAACAACCACCATCTTCTTCACTGTATGATGAATCGATCCCCACTCGATGAGAATTGCACCTCCCTCATCTACAGTGATCGATGGGTCTCTATCTGAGAGACCTGTGTGTTTGGTTCATCGAAACACCCAATTGTTCTCCCCTTTTTTTCTTCTGCTGCTAAACTTTATGACGCCTTTGCGAAAAAAAAAAGGAAGAGCAGAGCGGAAAAGAATTCGAAAGAATACGGCAAAGATGTCTGACGAGCTGTGCTGTGTTCTCGACGAAATCAAAAGCATCCAAACTTTATGCTTTTCTTTCTCTCCCAAACGATCAGCTCTTTCTCCCCCCCGCTTACTGTGTTATGCTCCCTCCTTTTGTCGAGAGTCGACACTGTATGCCAACGCCTTCGCTGCTCTCTCTCTCTCTCTCTCTGTCTCTGTCTTTCTCTGATTCTTTTGACAATTTAGTCTCCTCAAGAAACGAAAAAGTCATGAGCTGCACTAAAATTCAATCGGGTACATAGAGACTCCTCACAATGAACAATGTTCTTCCTTTTATGCCTACTAAAAAATATATTTTTATGATTGGAATCCTAATCACCCTTCTCACGAAGAATAATTTATACTAACTTTGAAAAATACTCCAAACAATCTATTCATTTGCCACATTAACTTGATGTCGTTCTCTATTAAAAGAAGAAACTTTATGTTGTTAGTTTGCTTCCTCCAATCAGACCGATTCCTCTACCGAGAGAGATTGAGATAGAGAGAGAGAGAGAGAGAGAGAGATAGAGAGAGAGAGAACAGAGTTTTTACGACATCATAGTAAGAAGAGAGATTGAGAGAGAGAGAGAGAGAGATAGAGAGAGAGAGAGAACAGAGTTCTTACGACATCATAGTAAATCTAGTTCCATTTACATTTCCATTTTAACATAAGTACGACACAGTAACATCAGTGCTGTGCTGCTTCAAGGACTCAGTCCCATCCTTCAGAGCAGTACCAAGAGAAGACGCTTGGTGCGTCTTCCTCCGATAACAAGCTACTGCAAGGCATCTCCCCGTACGGGAACCCCATCTCATCTTGAGCTGTGCTCTCGAACAAGAAGGAAGAGCAGCGAGACCCCAGTCCGATGAGGCTGTGTTGGTCCAATACCACACCAGAATAAGGACTGGCTTCGTCAAGGAACGCCACGCTTGAATCGGTGTCCGATGTGCCATCTTTGTAGACAATAGCTAGCCTCTTCTCTTTCTCAGCAGCCACTGCCGACCTCGCTGCTAACGCGGCCTTCAGCTCTCTCACCTGCACCACCAGTGATCATCGCAATCATGCAGAGTTCATCATCTATGACAATCCAATGTTCAGTACTCACGTTCGCTTCGAGGGCCTCCTTGTCGCGGCGGAGGCCGTCGTGGTCGAGCTTGAGAGCGTCGTGCCGGGCTTTCAGAGCGCTGTAGTCGCGCTCGAGCTGCTTCGTCTTCCACCGGGCGCGGCGGTTCTGGAACCAGATGGCCACTTGACGTGGCCGGAGGCCGACTTCTTGTGCCAGTCTCACCTTACTCTCTGGGTCTAATTTGTTCTCCACCTCAAAGTTCTTCTCCAGAGCTTTAACTTGATCTAAGCTGAGCCGGCGCTTCTTCTCTCCAACTGACGACTGCCCGTGGGAGCATAGCTCCTCCTCCTCCTCTACCTCCTCTATTCTATCAGAAAGAAGAGATTGGAATCTTTGTTCACGCTTCCCCTTCGCTTCCTCTACAAAGTAACACAAACAAAGCGTTACAAGTTACAAGAATGGCGAGGTTAGCATGAAAGAAGAGCGACTAGCATGTACTAACCTGAAGTAGGGATGGCGATGGCACCAACATCTTCTCCTTCTAGTCCTTCAAAGGAGCCTGAACCGCTGAACCTCTCCATTGGGTTTCAGTGCTTTCTTTCTCTGTTGATTGGCTTCAGAGGTGGTATGAAGAGAGATGAAGTCGGTAGCATATGACAAGGTTTCTTTTTGCAAGGGTTGAGGGAGTGAAGGGCAGGGGGGTGAGATAGATAAACAAGGAGTGGAGGAGTTACTTTGTTTTATGGTACCTCTCCTTTGTCCTTGTTTAGGCCCATAACATCTGCCTCTGAGCTCTCTTTACAGGATACAGAGCTTTCTTTGTGAATCTTCTCTATGTACATCTCTAAGTTTGCTAAGAGCCTAAACAAAGATTTCAGAGAAACAGAACAGGAAGCTGCTGCAGGAATCCATCAGCCTATACATAAAAAACAGCTGAATTCTGATGGTGGTAGGTTTAGAGGATTGAGAGGCTGATCTTAGTAATGAGTGGTGAGAACAAATCCAATGACACCTAAATGAAATGAAAGCTACACTCAGAGTTGGCTTTGTTTATGGGTAGCTAATGCCAGTTTATATAGTATTATGTGGAAGAGGTGATGGTAGATGAGTGGAGGATGAGAGATTTTTATTAATAGTTTTCACCTGTAGGCCCTAAGAAAGCTTTACTTATGTAGCTAAATCTATCATTTTCTTGCGTAAACATCAGGTGCATTATGCTGATGAGATAGGGAAGACACAAAACCATGGCACACAACATTATGCTGACATTCCCACAGCATACATTATGCTTTTGGTATGTCAATGGTTCACCTTCTCCAGCTTTTAACTGTGTTAGCTGTTAGAGCATACTAAGGATTCTAAAATGTTTTGGGTAAACTGTCATATCCTAAAGTCACTCTACATTTTGTTTAATCAATAAAAATAATGATTTGTGTTAACTGCATGAATTCGAAATACAACATTTCGATAAACAAAATAAGATTCTAACAGGAGTTCAGAGTCTATTGAATAATACAGACAATGATGAATTTAAACCATAATTTTTCTTTACATCTGTCATACAGCTTCTCATAAATGCAAGTTATGTCGAGCATCATTATTACCATAAAAAAAATTACATCTTGATCATTGAGAATATCATGTTCTGTGATAAAAATCTGTGATGCATGTATAAAAAAGAATATCATGTTCTGTGATGCATGTATAAAAAGATTGGTATGAGCTGGGATAAAAATCTGTTCCCATTATCTGAAGCAAAGTATATATTTTGTGAGTTGATAAGTACCTAATGTTTCAGTCCAAAGTCCCATCCAATTTGATGTCAGATTTATCTAGTCTTTGCCCTGGCATAATACCTGTGGATAACATTGTTTTGCAAGTGTGCAGTCGCATCATCGCTATGTTGGTTTTGATGGTTAAAGATTTTCCAAAGTAAAATTGGCTGATTAAAGTTTTTTTGTTTACTCCCACCCCCCAAAACAAACAGTGAATCCATTTCAAGCACCAAATCAGCAATTCATAGTTTCCAGTTTCCAAGGAAAACTTTGGTCCATTAGTATCTATCATATAACAAAAATCTACTGAATTCAACTAAATGTTGGATCTCAACTTATCTGGGTTTTCTGCTTCTTTTTCTTGTTGATTGTCAGATGCTCACATGATCTGGTACAGTGCCGGAGTAATGATGCACATGGTCCAGTCCCTCGATCCAAAATCATCAGCTGTATTCAATTCAAATTACTGAGATTCTTCTTTTTCTTAAATCACATAGAGATCTTAATAAAAAAGCTAGCTACTGTATTTTCTATAGCTTTTTGTAGCCTGAAAAAGTTTCATAAATTCCCGAGGCATAAGATCTAAGCTGATAGTTCCAACTTTTCATGGCATGCACAAATGAAGGTTGATTTCTTTCATTTGTATCCAAGAAACATTTAGTGAATAACCATGTAGAACACATACAGCCACTTCAAACTTATTTGCAGGGAACAGAGAGTCATGTATTAGGTCTGGGATTGTGGCTTTCCCTCAAAACTAAAATTTGAGGGTGGCTGCCTTGTGCTATGAAACACAAAATTTCTACCTCCCTTCTTTCTATCAGTTGAATCTCTGATCCATGTCTCCTAAATTTCCTACTAATGAGATTCTTATGGAAAAGGACAATTCTTGAGACCATATCTCCGTAATGAGATTACGATTTGGATCGACACAGCCGATGCCTAAACATACGTATCAGCAACTAATATCAGGTTTGTCCCACAATGCAGCTACCATTGAGCTATTTAAATGAGTCTTATGATATATTTGCCGGCAATTCAATACTGTAGGTACATAACATTCAATATGCTTAAAAGAGGCTATCCTATCTTGTTGGTTTAGCCATGCCATTAAGCTTAACATAACTAGCCAGAAAAAAAGCAAACATCTTCCCATGCTACCAATATCTGGTGAAATTTGTTTAAATCATAAGGTGATAATTGACAGCCAATGGTTGATTTGAAACACAGAAATGCTTAAAGACCATAATTATAATTTATCTTTGAAGATAGTAAACAGTATATGCTCTTTTATTTTGACATGTATTAACCAAAACCTTGGCTGTTTAAATACTACCAAAGTAGCAGCAGCAATAACAGTAGTTTAGCAGCAAACAAGATCAGATATATATGAAGGCAAATGCTCTAGCATGTTCTAACAGGGAACAAGCAAAATTTAGCAATCATCACAATCAAATGCAATAGCTTAAGAAGCTAAATTAGACTGACAAATAAACTGATTTTGCTGAAATTGAGCACCTACACAATCAATAGCCACAATCTAACAAGGATCGTCTCCCTCAGCCGCAACTATCATTTTCTCCCATCTCCTTCTTCTTCCCTTCCAAGTCGGCAAAGCAATCCCAAGTGCAGAAGAAAGCAGATCAAGGACCCTTTTTGGTTCACAATGTCGCAACAACCAATTGCTGCATAAACTTGGAACTACGTGCAGTGCACCAACCATTGACTCTAGTGGTCTAGGAAGGTGATAGATGGGTCTTTCTGCTACATGTCATTGTCATGTTGGCCCCAGGAATCCCACACAGTAGAAAGGCAAAAGCAGTGGTGGGGAGAGGTGCACAATGCCTATGATGAGCCTAAGGACATCTATACATTTG
The DNA here is from genome assembly GCF_036884655.1 of Musa acuminata AAA Group. Classification (NCBI taxonomy): domain Eukaryota; kingdom Viridiplantae; phylum Streptophyta; class Magnoliopsida; order Zingiberales; family Musaceae; genus Musa; species Musa acuminata. The sequence continues at coordinate 8,510,229 of NC_088338.1, read as the reverse complement.
TTCCTCTATATTTTTTACATTGTAGCCTATCATAAGAAGATTTCCAATCTTTTATGATGTGGCAGTGCATGATAAAAAGCTCTTTCAGTGCTGAAAGAGAGAGATGGGTTTGCAGAGACTCCATATAGGGCTGTGTTTAGAATTACTAAACAGGTTTCAATTTTGCAGGAAAAATTTGTATCACATTCCCTCGTATATTTCTCAACCTCACTGAACATGAATCAGAAAACATGGAGATGTTGAAAGGACATTGTCGAAGATGTGCACACACCCCGAGGATCAAACTCTTTAAGCCCAATAATGGCCCATCTATTATGGCCCAATGGGCTACGTATCATTCTCCACTTCTGGTGAATGGAGAGAGAGGGTTTCCTTTATTCTGCCTAATTAAACATTATGCGAAACTAAATTAAAATTCAAAAAAAACATTCTATCATTAGATTATAAACTTGAAACTTACACAAAGCGACGCAAGTATCTATCACCTGCAAAAAGCATGCATTGGTCCGGGAATCGTTCCCGATATCATCACGACACCCCGATCACAGCCGTCCGGTTCGCCGCGGACGCGTGCCAACTCGCCACAGCGCGGTACAGCCATCTCACAACTGTGTGCCAACCTCCCACGTGCTTCTCCAGCTGTCCTACTAAGAAAAGATCGATCGAATCATGTTACCGATCTGTAAATTAAACCTGCATGCCATCTGTCGCCCGTTTGATGATTTAACTTAAACTCACTACCTCCTTCACCCGGGCCCGCAAGTGGATCCCTTCAGCTCCGCCTCCAATCAGAAGCCAGGTAATTTGTAGGGTAACGTCGTTGTGGTACGAATGATCGATCATTTGCTTTCTTTTTTCGATTACTTCAAACGGCTAGTTGGACTTCCTCGCAGCTTCTTCGTGTTCCCCCAACGTTCACATTCTCTGGCAACGTTCGACCGTTCCATCGCGATGGATCTCCGCGTATTAGGCACGGCGACAGGCGGGTGGGTGAATGACTGACTTCGTCCACCAAAAGAAACGCGGAAACCGATGCTTGACGGAATCCGGTAGAGTTGGACGCGCGGACCCGATCGGTCGCCGTCCGCTATTCATCAGATGGCCACCAGAAGCGAAACGGTCTCCCCTCCTTGAACAGCTCGAAACAGACTCCCCCACCAAACCGCCACCGTCATCACCGTCTTAAGGTAAGGAATTAAAATAAAAGGAAATATAATTATATCGAAGCTTCCTTTCCTCTTTATATACCCCTCGCACCACCACTTCTCTCGTCACAGTGGAAACCCTCATCCCGACCTCCCTTGATCTCGATCTGTCTCTCGCCTCTTCCCTGATCTCGAAATGGCGGTCGCTTCCATCCGCTTCTCCGTGCTCGCGCTCGCCCTGATGTCGCTCGCCGTGGTTTCCTTCGCCCAGGGGCCGGCCGCCGCCCCATCGAAGCCCCCTGCTCCGGCTCCTTTGACGCCCCCCGCCGCCGCCCCATCGAAGCCTCCCGCCACGGCCCCCGTGAAGCCCCCCGCCGCCGCCCCCGTCAAACCCCCGGCCACCTCCCCCGTCTCCACTCCGCCGTCACCCGCTCCCTCAGCGAAGACCCCTGCCGCATCCCCTCCCGGCCCGCCGACCTCCGCGAGCCCCTCCGAGTCGCCCGCGTCCACACCGGCGTCGGTGTCAACCCCCCCTGCGACTGCTCCCACCACGCCAGCAGGGGATAGTGGCGCCTTCGCCCTTCCCGTCAGCTGGACCGCTATTGTGGCCGCCGCAGCTGCGGTGGCCCTCGCGCTGTAGATCCGTGGCGGTTCCCCCTCGCGACGTCCCCACTGAACTCTATTTATTGTCTCTATATTAATATTATTATTATTATCATTATTTGTCCTTGGAGTGGAGCGGTCCTTATCATTGACATTTGCTGTACGGTTGGACATGAGCCAGTGATTCATTCTTTCATAAGTTTTACCATTATGCCATTGTCTGCATGTGCTATGATTCATACTTTCGTGAGTTTTACCATTATACCATTGTCTGCATGTGCTATGATTCGAATTCGATCCGCGAGTCGAATAGTAGGAGTGGACTTTGTTATTGGTCATGTGTGGTAAAGATCCAGCTGTGGTGCAGATTGCTAGGAATTGTTTGCAATGCGTGTGGATGAAACCGATGCGTACATGTGGACGATTGCACGCGTACACGAGCAAAAAAAGGGGAAAAACATCGATGAATAATAGTAATTATAATATATGTAAATTATTTTGATTTTATAGCCGAAAAATGAAGCTAAGTTGACGATCATATTATAATTTGGAAAAAATATTGAATAAGTGATCCAATATAGACATTCAATTTTAAAATGCTGATGGATTCCAATTAGACAATTTCAATTTCCTCCATAAAATATTAAATATTTAATATTCAATTTCCTCCATAAGAGCCACCTTTTCGTTCTTGCATTATTCCTCTACCTCACATCTATTTCTTTCCATCTACCTTCTTCCCTGCGTCGACGACGGACTCCAAGATCAACTCCACCTCCTGTTTCACTTCATCCAACTGCACATTGCCATGAATGAACATTGTCAAACTGGAGATTGCTTTTAGAACATTTAAATGGCAGAAAGGAAAAGGTCACACTCCTCAACTGCTTAGTCCAATTGCTTGTACTTGTGCGTGAAGCAAGCATAAATGGACATAGCAAACCTAAACAGATAGATCTCATGAAGTGACTAGGAAGGAGGCGGCTCAACATGCATGTCAACTTCATCTTCTTCCATGTCTTTTCTGATTCAGTAAAAGGAGGAGAAAGTAATTGGTGTGTGGGCGAAGTCACCTTATGAATGATGTCCTTTGCAAGGTGAGCATCTTCTGCAGCTTCTCGCGATACATGCTCGACTGATAACACTGCATCTTTTAGCTTCCCCTCCTCAGGAAGCCTCTCTGCCACCTCCGATGAGACCTTCTCCACAACAGTTGCCACCTTCTCCACCACCTCGAACACTTCTTCCACTGCGTCTGTGACCATCTCCACCTCACCTAATAAAATGAAATAGGTTAAGACCACGTTTCACGGCCTGACGATTGTTCCGAATGCGATCAGAGATAGGATTCCTGTACCTTCTATTCTCAATAAGGTCCTCCATTTCTTTTCCCAGAATGGTAGTATCAGAGTTAGCATAGACCCGAGAACCCATCTTGCCCTGCGACATTGCAATGGTTGAAAGAGGCTTAAAGTCCATGGAGGGTTTTTGCATCATGGTGGGCATGTAAAGAGGAGATGATGATAGATACCAAGTCGAGAGGGGCGATCGAGGTGGAGGCCTGTGCGAAGATGGTTGTCTGACATTAGCGTCAGTGCTCGATTCACTGTGTACATACATCTTTGTGCAATGATTACGTCTCTCTCGATTCAGCGTAGCCAGGCCTTGGGTATGCCGCACGATGATGCCGTGAGAACGAGGTCCATGCTGACCAAGGAGATAAACCTTACGACGGTAGAAGGAAGCCAATGATCTGATCATGGACATGTTGGATGAGCCGCACACAGGAGGACCTCTTCGATGAGGAGAGAGGAGACTCTTGCTGATGCTTTTTATGGGTGTTCTAGAGCAGTTCATATGATGCATCGCGTGCTTGGTGACACCAACAGGCTATGCTCCGACTTCGCCACATTACACCACTTTCAAGGCATTTAGCGTGATGGCAACGGTGAGATGGATGAAGACGCCAAAAACTTCTGGAGAGGAGTATGGATTGGTCATTGGAGTCTTGCAAGGAACAAGGCTGGTGGAATGATAGAGAGATGGATAGATACAGGTGGCTTTTTTTGGGCTTTTCTTGCAGGAAATTTTCCCTTGAAGCAATAAATTGCAGAGTGTCTCGAGATTGTTTTAGTATATCTTATCTTCTTAGGAAAGGCAGGTGACTGCTAAGCTCCATTTCTTGTTCCAGGCAGCAGCAGAAGTATTCAGGGAAGGAAGTTGGAGATGTGTTTCTGAACTCTTATTAGCCTTCCTTCTCACAATGATACATCTATCATAGTTGACAGTAGAAATGGCTCCACTGGCTCATGATGCATGTAATCGATGGGACTTGATCTACACAGTCCCACCATGTGCACATTATTATCATTATTTAGTGTCTGTAATCTGACAACAAAGGTAGAAAATTCCAAACTGGTTTTGTATAGAACAAGTAGGTGTACAATCTCCTTCATAGATGAGCTCTAAACTGGTTTTATAATGATCCTGTCAACATATAGTTAGAAATTTTTGCCTGACAAGAAAGCAGTATTCAATCACGAAGTCAGATCGAGCATTTCTGCTCTTTTGCGTTGCAGATTTGAGCAGACATTTTGCAGCATAAATTAATGTGGCCACTCTTCTTTGATCCAGAAGAAATTAACAGGGAACCACTCTGTCTCAACTGTATCATAATCTTGAGCACTGACATTTGATGCTCCAGCCATTATTAAGGCAAGTGCAGGCCTTCAACATCTTTCTCGGAAACTGGTGCTCGCCCATGGTAAAGGACAAAGCTCCTTCTTTTCCAATCTGGCTATGTTAATTATAGTGGAAGACAACAGAAGTGGTCTGCAATTACAGAGTAAAACATTGTGGCTTCTCACACACTACAGAGGATGTCAGCAGTTTCTGAAAGCTAAAACAGAGCAATAAAGGAAATAAGCTTCTGTCTTATGCATTAAATGAAACCTCTCTCTCTCTCTCTCTCTCTCTCGAAAGAGCAATAAAGAAGGGGAACGTATGCTTTAATGTGTGTCAAGCTCGTCAATGAGTACATATCGCAAGGAACGCTATTTTTGGGCTCGTATTTTTCTCCTTGATCAATGCGAAGGTTGGAGTTGCGCGGCAAAGGCGCGGTCTGCGAGTCACCGTCAAATCTTTCGATCGCTGTGGCGTTAAACATACTCTGTTTTGTTGGCACACTCGACAGGACTCTTCCCTCTGCGTCTCCGCCCCCGCATGCGAAGACAAAAACGCTCTGTTACCTCGGTCCAAACAGGGTTCAGCAAAACCCACCGCAACAAGCAAAGCAATCCAAATAGAAGGCAAGGTGGTGGAAGTGTTTCCTGTACTCGGGCCTTGGTTTGATAGCTGACTCGCGTCCACGGTGAGAGGTGGGGCTTTCATCACGACCGCGCGCATACGTTCGCCGATCTACATTAAAAGTCAAAGTTCAACCATTGACTTCCCTCCCTCTAACTTCACGCCCACGGCAAACCGGCATCTTATAATTATTGCCGCTCCCCATCGGTGCCACCGATCGAACACCTCCCTGATTCCAACTATGGCGACGGCAAACCACCGCCCGACCCCAGCACTCGCCCATGGGACGGCGTCGCTTCCGCTCTTAGTGCTCACTCTGGTTCTCGTCACTCCCCGCTGTGTCGACGCTCAGGCCTCTCAAACGCCCTTCGGCGACAGCCCCTACAGCGGCTACAACGTCAAGATCAACCCCACTATCGCCGCCCTCATCATCGCCTTCATCTGTGGCTTCTTCTTCCTTGGATTCTTCTCCGTCTACCTGCGGCAGTGCAGCTCCGGCAGTTCCAGCGGGACTCGACCCTCCGGGGTTGTGGAGTCCGGCGCGGTCTCCCGTCGCACCGTGCGGCGGGGAATCGACCCGGAGGTGCTCGCTTCGTTCCCTACCATGGCGTATTCCGAGGCGAAGGAGCACAAAAAAGGGGACGATACGCTGGAGTGCGCTGTGTGCCTTTCCGAGTTCGCCGACGAAGACACCCTCCGGTTGCTCCCCAGGTGCTCTCACGTGTTCCACGTCGACTGCATCGATATCTGGCTCGACACCCACGTCACCTGCCCTGTTTGCCGTGCCAACCTCGCCGAGCCGGCGGCCGCCGACTCCATCGCCGCCGCCTGCGAGTCCACGCCTGCGGAGGAGTCCGGAGCGATGGAGGAAGGAGATCTGGAAGCGGGGCGGCCGTCGGTGGGGTACCGGAGGTGGCACTCCACGGGGCACGAGGGGGAGGAGGTAGACCGGTACACGCTGCGGCTTCCGGAGGACATAAGAAGGGAGATCTTCTCGGCAGCAGGGCTCCGGCGGGCGGCGAGTGTGGCGGAGCCACGGGTCCGCGGGGTGGCAAGCGGGAGCAGGGGGTACCGACGGGGGTGGAGCGGGCGGTGGGGATTCCTGCTGCGGACGTTCTCGGTGAGGCGGCGAGCGGATGGGACGGCCGTGGAGGGGTCGAGTAAGAGGGTCTACCCGTCCGTCGAAGCTCCCCTTGACCTTGCTCTTGGAGGAGGGGGGAAGTCCGAACCCATAAAGGAAGGAACAAAGGAGAAGGAGGCGGTGGTAACCGAGTCGCCGTCGTCGTCGTCGTCATCTGCTACCTCCTCAGCGATGGAACGCGTTTAGAGTACATTGTACCCAAAGCCCACATGGTATCGTATTGGTGACAAGATCTTTCTTTGGATTTCATCCTGAGACCTGTCCATAGACCAAGATGATGTGTTGTGGTTGCCATCGGTGTGAATTTTTTTGTGCCAAAAGCCAAATTGTTTGGAAGAAATAGTTTCTAGTGATTTCATATATTTGTGGTGGAAGATAGGAAGGTCAGAAGAATCCAAAGAAAAAAAGTTGCTGAGAGTTGTGAGGAGCTCAGTATATGCCTTTCATCTTATAACTTGAAGAAAAATGCATTTGAGGATCAGTGGTGACTACAAAAAGTCTTGAGAAATGAACTCAAAATACAGAATATGTGTCATCAGAAAAAAAAGTATCAATCCAGGAAACCAAAACTGATGAGTTGATGTATCTGTCCTATTTCTTCCCCTGGAATGGAAATATGATAGAGCTACCATACTACGCAACAGGACAGAAATGAACTTTCTGTGCAGTGTGGTAACTCCCTTACTGCATTTTATGCCCTGCATTATAGCTTGGATAATGACAAGCAAGACATAAATGAAGGAAGCAAGGCTGTATCCAACATTAAGGCCATTAGCAGAAGCTTTTAATCAGTCACAAGGTTTTCTTCTGCTGCTACAGTAGTGCCAGCACATCATTTCCAATCATAAGTCTCAGATGCTCCTTTGGACTTGCTTAAGTGCACTGTCATGTCATGCATATTTACCTAATACACATTTCATCCATACCAACAACTCTAGTGCAATTTTGCCACACCACTCAACAACTCACTAACACTCGAGTAGTGGACACCACCTTGTCTTCCTGATCTCCTTCCATGGTAATTGATGTACAGTCTAGCAAGAAGTAGTAGTTCATCAACCACTTATGGTTGCTTAGTTCTTCCCTCTCTTCAGTGCTTGGCCTCATGTGTTCTTAATTATTCAGAGCCAAAGCCTTTATCTTTCTTGTACATATGAGAAATCCTGTAGTGAAGGTGTCAAGATTCAAACCACCAATCAAGATTGTTTGAATCCCATAACGCTTGCCAACACATCTAATTTGCATTCTGAAACATCTATAATCCCATTTGGATCTGTGTTAAATATAAGTACAAGTCAATGATTCTCTAGAATCTGTATTATAACAAAACCCAACTAATCTTGGATCTCTCCAAACTCCAAAAGCAAATTAATTGTGGTACTCATTCATAGCAGATAAGATTTTCTTAATTATATGAGGAAATCTCTATTCTGTTGAGGAAAATCTTCTCTCCTAATCTGTATAAATAGAAGAGGAATGGGGGTGTGCTCCACATTGTCACTAAGTTAATTCAAACTCTAACACCTCATAAACATGGATTCAGCTCCCAACCAACCATGCTTCTATTGTTAGGATGATTCGACATCGTGTGTCGAATTTTGATTGATCCAAAATAACAATAATATCAAAAAAATTAAATTTTATTTTGGATGGTAATTGAGGATGAAGACCCCATCAAGATTTTTCCTTATCTTTTGGTTATGTTTGAATTTTATTTTTTTCTCTAGAAAATTCAACATATAAAAAAAAAAAGATACCATTGCATATAAATATATTAAGTCCTTTTCCTTTTTTAAATTATTTTTCTTGTATATTGAGATACAGAATCTTTTTCTTTTCTTTTGACTCAATCAAAAGTAAGTCATGAATTCAAATCTTGTGTTTGTCCCTCTTGATCTTACTTAGTATTTTAATCAAATATATCTACACAATACCAGTTAATATTGAAGGATACAAAGGCCAATGCATTGGATCAACATTGCTCATTCCGCAAGTGAGTGAGTTCATTGTGCTTCTTTCTTTCTCCTCGCCTCTTTTTCCTTTCCAAGGAATCGTCGTGCTCCTTTCTAGAAAAAGTCAAAATCCATTCCCCGATCCGGTTGACTTAAATTGCGGCTCACATTGGAGGAGATGTGGTTAATGTTGCACCGTTAGCTCTCGTGGATGGGGATGGGCTCGTGGAAGTTGGACGTGATTCCAAGTCATTGGTTGACTGCTTGATTCCAAAGGATCTCAATGTGGCCTTTGCTTCGTTTGGCCTCGCAGTAATTACAAGTCAGCAGTGGCCACACAATCCAAGACGGAATCTTAAAGAGACGAGCGATGTCAACCCCGAATCCGTCGTTGCTCACACCATATATAGAGAGAGGTAAATCTGCATCTTTGGTCTCCATTCTGTACGTTCTAGTATTTGGGGAGAACTCTGCTCGTCCATGATGCCTTCTCCTTCATCTCATGATCACGTCCTCCGCAGATCTTTCTCCAAGCAAAGGACCTTCCCTCGCTCCTGTAACCACTCATACAGATTCTACATCAACCTACTCATCACCCTCTTCTGCGTCTTCCTCACCCTTCTCCAGATCCAGACTGTGATCAGAACATCGACGGCTCCCTTCACGTTCCCCTCCTCCTACTCCGCATGGCCACTGCTGGCTCACCATGTTCATAACCTAATCGGCGAGCTCGAGCTGAGTCAGAGGTCGACAGACGAGCCACGGGGCAACGTCACGTTCCTCCCCCTCAAGGACCTTCGATTCGCCGAGACCGCCATGGTAGGCAACACTTGGTTCATGAGCTCCGTAAATGACACCAAGGAGAAAGGCGAGGCTGAATACCTCTACTTCCCATCGAAGGAGATGGACGGCAAGCTGCTGTGCTTGGGTGGTGGTAGCGCTTCCAACGGCACCATGAATTCGTATGCTTTGGCACCATCGGAGGCTCTTCCGCCGAACGCCAAGCTGCTTTCAGGGCTGACCTTCGTGTCGGACACCTACTACAGCTACGATAACATATTCCATGGGATATCAGCGTTGGCGCCCTTCGTAGCATGGCACGAGAGGAAGGCCTGCGTCATGCCGGCCAGGTGGGTGCTGTACCAGCAAGGGGAGATAAGAAGAAACCTAACGAGCCCGTGGATTCGGACCTTGATGGAGGCCACCTTCGGTCCGAGCATGGAGATCGAGCAGTTCCGCAAGAGCGACGAGGGACCGAGTTGCTTCGAGCAGGCGGTGGTGTTCCGCCATAACCAAGGAACCATGGGTAGGGAGAGGAAGGAGAAGCTCTACGACTTGCTGAGGTGCAATGCTCGAGCTTACTGTAACATCACCAGGGAAGAAGATGATCTCAAGGCCATAAGGCTCACGCTGCTACTGAGGGTGGGTGCGAGGTCGTTCAAGGATGACGACGCCGTGATCCACATCTTTCGGAGGGAATGCAGGAAGGTGGAAGGTTGCAGGCTCAAGGTTGCCCACCCAAACAATCTAACCTTCTGCGATCAGGTTGGCATCTGTTCTCTCGCATCTTCCGGTTATCGCGTTAACTAGAGAACAGCTTCAGCTATCATTGTCTTGATCGATCCAGGTGAAGCTGATGAGCGGAACAGACATCCTGGCGACGCCACACGGAGCCCAGCTGACCAACATGTTCTTCATGGACAAGAACAGCAGCGTGATGGAGTTCTTCCCCAAGGGGTGGCTGGAGCTCGCGGGAGTTGGCCAGTACGTGTACCGCTGGTTGGCCGACTGGTCCGGAATGCGGCACCAGGGCGCATGGAACGACCCCCACGGCGAGCCATGCCCTCCCGGCCTCACCACCTCGTGCTTCTCCTTCCTCAAGAACCAGCAGTTGGGACACGACGAGGCCTTCTTCTCCAACTGGACCGCGCGAGTCCTGGGCGAGACGAGGAGATACAAGCTGCAGAAGCCATCCACGGAAGCAGCTCAAGAACGTGAAGTCCACTGCAAGTGTGGCTAATCCGCTCACCTTCAAACGGTGATTGGGTAGAAGATGCAATAAGACGCAAGAGTTGATAGAAGATAAGATTTTCTCAGAAATCTTTTATTGTGTCGAGGAAAATTTTCTATTTTGTTGAGGGAAATCCTTTCTCCTAATTTGTATAAATAAGAGAACATGTTAATGTATTGAAGCATTTTTCATTTATTTAATAAAGTTTTTTCACTTATTCAATAAAGCTTCTTCAATAATTGTTCTTATCTTTTATTCTTTTGAGAAAAGCGAAGTTTCGCCCTTGTCTTCGGCCAGCGATCAACACCGTTGCAGTGTAGTCTTCGCTGATCTGTCAACAGTCGGTAGACTTAAGGAGAACGAAGGGAATGCCTGTGCTCTCATAGCAACAGCAATCGCAACAATAGCAGCGATCTTAAATATAAGGAAATCTCTTTATTCTGTTGAGGAAAATCCTCTATTTTGTTGAGAAAAATACTTTTCCTAATTTGTATAAATAGGAGAGGAAACATATATTAAAGTATTTTTCATTTTTTCAATAAAGCTTCTTCAAAAATTATTTTTTATCTTCTATTCTTTTCTTCTAAAACTACTGTGGTTACAGATGAGTGTGTACGTACGTCCTCTTGCCTTCAATGCTGGAAAGCCTAATTCCAAGTTCCCTTTGTTGATGCTCCTCACACACACATGGGCAAAAGGTCAAACCCTCCACATCTAATTCTGTGGCAGGCAACTCATAAATTACTGGCATTTTGATCAGAAGGTGGTTTAAAAGATGCGTGCACACTCCAAGACTGTCGTCCAGATCCTTTAGCACGATTGCTTGCTTCAAGAATCCAAACGAGTTACAATAGCAAGGTCAAAGCAGCACATTAAAAATCTGATACTGCCAAAAATGATGCTCTCTTCTTCATCCTCCTCATGGAAAGCTCTCTCTGATTGATAACCAGGGATCATGTGATAAGTGAGCTTGCTTCACTTGTTCCTAGAAAGTCAACCCTCCTTCCCTGTTGTTCCAGTTTACTTCGTTTCAGCTCGATCACATGGAGTGTAAGGCTCATGAACCGCGTGGTGTCAGACCACGCTTCATTACTCCATTGCTTTTAGGTCTCGTTGCAGCAGCTCATTGGTGTCAGTGGCTCGGATTCCATTTTGCATGACATGTAGTGTAATGTATTTGAGATCACAGAATGAGGTACTCCATAGACAAGAAGAGAAAAAGTAGTGTAAATGCATGAGATCACAGAGTCATTGTAAGAACCCTAAACAGAGCAAACTTGCTCGATGCTCTTCCCGATGAGTAGGTCAATCCTAATTTTCCATGTATAACACGTGAGATGACAAGCAGCTGCTGCTTCAGGTCAAGATCAGGGTGAATAATTTAGTGTCGGATCAGTAGACTTGCATATCCATCTTGTTTTTATCTGTCAAAGATTCGAGCAGCAGTAAAATAGCTGTCTCTTGAACTCGGAGCCCATCTCATGGTTGGATTCTCTGATCCTCGCCAAAGTTGAAAGAGAAATCACATTGATCTCTCTTACTGTAATGCTCTTCCTCTTTCCAGATGATGAATTCTGTTTCTTTGTTCGAAGGTCATTACTGGAATCTTAGACAGGAACTGAGGGCACTTACCGTATGTCGAGTGAGATTGAACTGTTGATCCACACAATGGGAATGCGTCTGCAAACCAATCAAACTTGGCAGTGTATCCCATTATTTGCAGCCCATGCTTTGGTGGGGATGACGGTGCCCACTTGGAGGAAACATGAGTCGCCATCCTTTGGGCAGAGCATCTCTGTCTGACCAAGTTGCAATGCATGGGCTGGGCTGCACCCTTCTCACAGTGCCACCATTCATGGCAGATCCCTTGATCAATCGGTATCCAAGGGTGTTGTGCTCTTGCATTACGGATCAAGTGTGAGATAGATGGAGGGAAGAGAGAGAGAAGAAATAGCATGTTCATTCACCATATATGCCAGCAAATGATTGGTTGCAGACTGGATATAGCATGAGAAAGAGACTGGTCTGCAGCAGAAACAAACAATGATCCTACAGTGGATGACAGCATATATATCATCAAGCCTTCCTCCAAACAAATACAACAAGTGAAACATTAAGTGCAAGAAGAGAGGGATCAGAAGCATCCCATGATCCTGCAGCCTGTGAGGTCATGAGATATGACGACCCTACAGCTACAGCCCATGTGATTGTTTCCTAATTCCCTTATATTAATATGGACCCAGAAATCTACAATTAATTCTGTCCTCCTCACTCTTCCTCTGCATCTGCTCCGATGTCTTCTTCCTCCCCAGCATCATAACTGCGTTTGCCTCCACAGCATGTGATCCTTGTGTTTAGTTGCTCTACAGTTTCATCAACTGCATCTCACAGCTACTAAGATGAATACCAGATTGCTTGGAACTCATTTCCTAGCACAAACAGCTGCAAGTGCTTCATGTCCTTTAATCAAACTAGTTTCTTTCTAGTTCCATTTTTCCTATACTGGTGCAATTCCTTTGCACATTTCAATGTGGGATCCCAAAGTTGAGTCATGCAGTGAAGACAGAGCTTCCTATGAAGAATCCTTCGACCGCGACGAGGTTGATGATCTCAAGATGGATGGATTCTTTCTAATAGATAACTCCTGGTATGTATTCCTACCTCATAAGCATACTGTTCTCCGTGATGGCAGGAAAGCTAATGTATTGCAGCTTCAGGTATGTCACCGATGACAACCCCAGCGATCTGCTTATTAGGGTGGGAGGCACCAATTTCCATCTGCATCAGGTTTGTGATGCTTCACACAAACCTACTGTTTTGTTGCTCTTCGAGATCTTGACTTGCACTGTGCTTCTTGTTTTCATTTCAAGAATCCTATGGTCTCGAGGTGCGGAACGGTGAAAGGGATCATAGAGGATTCTTCAGGAGGCTCGGAGTTGAGAGTGATCGAGCTTGATGACATCCCCGGTGGCCCTGACGCGTTCATGCTGGCTGCAAAGTTCTGCTACGGCTTCGCCATCGATCTGACGCCTTCGAACATCGCCGGCCTACGGTGCGCGTCGGAGTACTTGGACATGACGGAGGACCTGCAGGAGGGGAACTTGGCGGTGAAGACAGAAGCTTTCCTCAGCTACGTGGTGTTCTCGTCCTGGAAGAACGCGGTTGCGGTCCTCAAGAGCTGCGAGAGCCTGTCTCCATGGGCTGAGAACCTGCAGATAGTGCGGCGGTGCAGCGAGTCCATCGCATGGAAAGCTTGTGCCAGGCCGAAGGAGATGAAGAGAAGCAGCTCAACGTGGAGCAGCAGCTCTGAGGAGAGAAGCCCAAGAAGCGATCTTCTGCAAGCTCCCACACACTGGTGGTTCGAAGACGTATCGACGCTGAGAGATGATCACTTTGCGAAGGTCGTGACCGCCATGGAACTTAAAGGCATGAGGTCGGACTTGATCGGCGCAGCGATCATGAACTACGCTTCAACTTGCCTCCCCGACCTCTGCAAAAGAGCAGCAATTAATGCTGATGGCAATCCAAATGCTCAAAGTCGAGATCGACGGCTCATTGTCGAGAGCCTAGTCGCCATGATTCCTGCTACCAAGAATTGCGTCCCTTGTACCTTTCTGCTCCAGCTTCTTCGAACGGCGAAAACGCTGCAGGTGGAACCTGCAGCGATCGTGGAGCTGGAGAAGCGCGTCGGAATGCAGCTGGAGCAGGCCAACCTGCCTGACCTGCTCCTTCCTTCCGATCGCGAGAGCGAGGCGTTGTACGATATCGATCTGATGCAAAGATTAGTGGAGCATTTCGTGGATCAAGAGAGAACAGAGATGTCAGCCTCAGAGAAGCATGGATATGGAGTTTGCTCCGGTCCCATCCGGACCAGCTCGAAGGCGAAGGTGGCCGAGCTCCTGGATGGTTACCTAGCAGAAGTGTCAACGGACAGGAACCTGCCGCTGGCCAAGTTCAAGGTGTTGGCTCGAGCATTGCCGGAATCGGCGAGGACCTGTGACGATGATCTCTACAGAGCAGTTGATTCATACCTCAAGGTAATAGCTCGAACTCTGATGGCTGTTCTTGAATCAGACATCTCATGCCATCGAACCCGATCATGAAGCAGGTTCATCCAGCGCTCGCCGCCCACGAACGCATGCGGCTTTGCCAGGTGATGGACTGCCGGAAGCTCTCCGTCGACGCCTGCGCGCACGCAGTGAAGAACGAGCGCCTCCCGATCCGATTCGCCATCCAACTGCTCTTCTCGAAGCAGGTCACGATGACCGACTCCATTGCTGGCTCCTGGATCGAAGGAGCACATTCCATGATTCCTACGAAGCAGCGGCTCCTCCTCCAGAGAGATCCACGTACCCAGTGCTCGCAGGAGGGTTCGGTGGCAGCGGCGGAGGTCAATAAACTTAGTTTTGAGTTGGAGAACATGAAAGCCAAGCACTCCGAGCTCCGACGGGACATGGATGGGTTGCACAGGGCGTTGGAGGAGATGTCTTCGTCATCGTCGAAGCCCACAACGCACTCATCCGTGTGGGCTCGGGTGGGTAGAAAACTAGGCATCCGTGTGGGACTCTCGAGTATGTAGCAGCACACAGAGGTGACATGGAAGTGTAAGACGATCGTAATGCAAGTTGCTAATCTTGATGATCAATCAAGGGAAATATGTACATTGAGCTGCAATGTGAATAGACAACTAACTAGTTTATATCCATATTTACAATGTCATAAATCTGGAGAAATGGCCTCCCTTCTTGCAGGAGGAGATCTTCTTTCACGTCACTAATTACACAGTATTAAGAATTTTTAGCTTGTTTGATGCCCACAAAAAAGCCTACTCTTTTATGTTCTTCCAATGGCACATCATTCAGGTAGAGTCATCAAAACAACTTTGATATAACGCGACAAGAGGACCAGAAGGCTACAGATGCTGCCCTGATTATTGCTGGATTCTGGTATATCCTGAAAGGTGAATAGAAACAATTAGCAATTAGCATAAAGCAAAGAGAAAATGTTAATGTGACTTTGTTCATAAAAGAAAATGCAGTACATTATTAATACAAGTGAACTCCACCAAAGGTTGCAACAAATTACCAAATAGAGTATTTTGTGTTTAACTACGTTGAAAAAGGAAAAACATGGTGATAACTTAAAACAATTTGCATAATAAGGCCACCCTCTCCTACAAAGCTTCTTAAATGTCAACATTTTAATAAGACTATACTAGAGAAAAAGAATTCTATATGAAGCTGCTTATAGAGAATTAAGGTAGTGGTTTGATACTGACACATACATTCACATTTCAGTCCCACCCATCTCACCCAGAAAATTGAGGTGGTGTTTTAAGAATGCCACATACCTCCACATTTCAATCCCACCCATCTCCTAAATGGGTTGCACTAAATGAGGCAGTCAGACTCATCTTCCAAAAACTTTTACATCAATGGTGTGGATGCCTTAGCTATAGCCAAATAGAAACTACCCACATCATCTATAATTTTCTCCGAACAACTACTCATTGAAAGTGTATTCTCCTACGAGCACACATCAAAATAGGTAAGCTTCAAGCTTTTAGAAAATAGAAGTTAATATTTGGAAATAAGCACCAAAAAGCTGAAACAATCAACAGACAGAATGGAGCAAGACATCAGCTGATTTCCCAAAGATAACCACTATCACCAATACCAATGGATAATTATTTTTCCAAGAAAAAGGAAAGACTCGCTTAATAATAATATACAGCTGTCCTGGACAAAATGATTCTATGCTATATTTCAACATTTTTCTTTGCAATATTATGATCTAAAAAGACCAATGAGAGCATATGCTTTTACCCCACAGAGCTAGGAACATATGTTTGTGAACCATTTACAATGGGCAGAGAGGCAAATGCAACTGATACCAGCTTTCCAGGTAAAAGAGCACGTCTATTCAAACTATGGAATTTATGGTTTCAAAGCAAGGTTACTAAGAAACTACTCATATAGTAAGTGTTATTAAAGCAGTGACTCGAACCTTCAAATAGTTGCAAAAAAGAAGCCACCTACCCAATAGCAGTTGCACCCCAAGAAGCAACATTGTAAATGACTTTGCTTCCATCCCATGCCTTCTGAAGCTTGCTCTTCTTCTTCTTTCCAGAAAATGTTTTGCATAGGGCTAAAGATCCACAAGAAGAGACAACAAGCATCATAAGCAATGGTTTATTACCCTCTTGTAGTCCATACAGAGAGAAATGCACATTTCAAATAGCTCACCATCTTGAAGCTGATTTGGAGTTAATTCCTGCAAAATAAAATCCTAGCAATGAATATACAGGCAAAGAGTTAAGACAATTACTTTGACAAAATCAAGAAAGAGTAAAGCATCCACAATGGACAAATTAGACTAACCATGGCCACAACATTTCCAATTTACGCAACTGTATTTGCATTCATAAGAAGTTTTAGCTAAGTAATTATATACAAAAATTTTCCACACATGATCTTAAAATCATGCTTTTTTCATAACTCGAAGATGTACAAACAGAGAAAAAAAAAGACAAATATTGCAAAGCAAATACGCAGGGGACAGTCTTTTATAAGATGGCAATCTACATACTTTAGTTTGCTTTAGTGCTAGTAGGTAGGCAGCCATGAAGGATGCTATGCCATCCACAATGTCCTCTTGCCTGACAAGAACATAATCATCTTGGTCTGAGTCGTTCCCTTCATCAACAGGCCTATCTTCCCGCAAGTCTGCGGCGGTAATCACATCCCAAGATGAATCATCATCTGCTATAAAGAGAAGATATCTTTTGGCATCATTCATAGGTACTGGCATGTACAAAATAAATTTTGTTCCCTTGGGAGAGGAATCTTTCAGGATGCCAGATGTAGAAACTTATAAGCTAGAAATTCACTGAAAGCACAGATCAATACAAGATAGCTCACCATGAACATTATTGCAAACAGATGTCTGGATGCTTCCAAGCTTTTCAAGGAAGTCTGGTGATTCAACTTTCAACTTGAGAAGTGCACATAGCTGCAAGACAAAAGACAAACTACCAAAATTACACTCATCAAATCACTATAAAAATAAAGC